>NC_064040.1:10275390-10579921 GCF_932526225.1 Nematostella vectensis | reverse complement strand
GACGATGATGATGATGATGATGTTGATGATGATGATGATGACGATGATGATGATGATGATGATGATGATGATGATGTTGATGATGATGATGATGATGATGACGATGATGATGATGATGACGGCGGTATTGGTGGTGGTTATGATGTTGCTATTGCTGCTTATGGTGATTCATTGTTCTATCAGGGCCAACTCACCATTAGTGTAGGGCTGCCACTTGAGCCTCATCCAGGCACCCTCCCCTTCCCAAAGAAACCGACACTTGATACTGCAGACGTGGTTAAGGAATTGGAAATGATATCCAAGCTCTAGAACAAACGAGAAGCCAACATAAATTACGTTTTGTGCCCTAGGGAAAATTTCTTTAAGCAATAAAAAGTTTGCATGATGAACGGTCCCATAAGACATTGCGCTTTCCCTGATTCACAAAAGATATTTGGGAAAAGGGGAAGGGGATGGGGGATACCTTAAAACAAACCAAGCGCACTTTTAAGAACGGAACAAGGGCTGAAGATCCCCCTCCCCCCTAAACTACCAAATTATTTGTTTCTTACCAAGGACGTTTTCTATTTGAATAAGGAAAAAAAAACGCTTCCAGTTCAGACGAATGACAACAAAGTGGCTGAAACTAAACCTGCTGGCTATACAGCATCATCTTCTAGGGTTGTTTGAATGTTTAGTTTGATTGAATGAGGCATTATTTTCAAGTGATTTAAAATGGAACTAGGGAAAAGCGCGAAACGACGTCGACTAAGAAAATGTCCTAAACAAGATATATTCTTGGTTCTACCACGCTACGACCCCTCAGTCGTTTTGTGGGCACAGCCTTTATCCCCCCCCCCCCCCCTCATGCAACAATTAGGGAAGCATTGCCCCCGGTTCTGCCGCTAGCATAAATAGCACCTATATACCATCTGCACGGGTAATACACTGTGCTAGCGTCCCGTCTTGGACCGACTGGTCCCAAGGTGTATGCTAGTGTGCTTTTAAAGTTTACTTATTATTAAAAAAAAAAAAGGATTTGCTGTTTTTCTGAACATCCAAGGGCTTTCCAGGCACTCACTGTCGATAAGAGGTTTCCCGCGTCCGACGGGCGGAATCTTGATCTTGAACGGTTTGGATCCCCACAGGGGGAGGAGTAGGAACGGTTTCTCGTACCCAGGCAGCGCGTCCAAAGGCTGGTACTTCCCTTGTGCATTACCTTGAAAGGCAAGACCACATTGAGAAGAAAGATATTTTCTAACGTTATGTATTGAATATATATATACGGAAATTGTGACAAGGTGAACACCTTTTGAAATAGGGGAGGGGGGGGGGAGGGTGGAGTTACATGAATCCAAGGGATCAAAGGTATCACGTGACTAAAACTTAGATTTTTAACTTGTGGTAATAGAATAAATTTTTCGTAGCCCGTTGTTGCATCATGGTTGTATAAGTAAATCCAAGTGGAAGTTTAGGGGCGTATATATATATATAACAATGGTACATATAACAATGGTATATATATATAACAATGGTACATTTTTTCTAACCGGTGCATTTGTTTTTTTGCTCATGTAATTGATACCCAAAGCAATGCGGGCTAGGACTCTCAGGGCAACCCTTCAAGCTAGGCAGTCTCTAGAAGGAGGATCTTACCTTTTATAAACCAATCTATAGGCGGGTCCTTATACCCATCACACAAGGTGTATTCCAGGACAGCCTGTACTGTGTAAATACCAGGAAGTTTGACCAGGAAAAGTATCTCATACGTCCCATTAAGGTGGTCTAATACCAAAGGCGACACAGAAGACGGGCCACGGATGTTCACTCTCCATGAATCACCGCCAAATAATTTCCTCACACCGTCTATATCGACCGTCTGTATAGCCAATCTGCTAAACTCTCCAGCGGGCCGTAAATCATACAAAGCCAAGTAGCTCTTTTTGACATCTGTTCTATTGCGCTGCGTCAAAGAATTCCAACCAGGTCTCCACGCCATTTCATTAACACAGGGCTCCTGGGCTCGTATCCAGTCTATTTTAGCACGAGTTTGAGCACACCATGACGTCATAAAGTCTGCAAACAGCGAGAGTTCTTCTACTGCGAAGGGGAATATCGGGTAGCGCGGGAACTCGGACGCGGTCTTTGCCTGGTGACTAACATAACTGTATACTATGTAGACGTAGAGTATCGTACACAGAAGAACAATAAACCCACAGTGTCTTTGTGATTGGCTGATAATGTGCGACCGCCATGCTGACTGGGTTCCCATTGGTTACCTGTGTATTAAGTATTCTCAATGTCCCCTCAGAATATCTAGAAAAAAGATGGCAAGCGTGACCGTGGCTAGACATTTTGTAGGGTTTGTGGTTCGCTCAGTTATTCGGGGGAGGGAGCAGAGGCCATTTCCTTTTGTAATTCCTTGTAAAATGGTTTAATTTACTAATTATATCCCAGTGATAAATTTTCACGCGCGCTCATTGGTCAATACGGATCACGTGCATATTTTCACAGGACAAATATCAGTCGATAACGTGGATAGGCATTGAGAAAAATCGAAATAACGACAATTGATAAGGTAAAGTGAGGCAAGGGAAATAAAGAAAAATAGTTTAAAGAGTTAACAGGGAGCTACAGCAACCAAGTTCGAATTAGCGGAGTTCTAATATGCATTTCGTGGAGTATTTCTCGTTATTAATAGCCACTCGATTAAGTCCAGCATTTAGAGTACACTAAGCTGATAAACTCAAATCCAATAGAATTCATTAAAAATCAGCGAGAGAAACAATAGAGAAGCAAAGAAGCAAACGAAAATCTTTTTAGTATATGTCCATTTGGTTCTTCTATTTGTATTTTCACGGAACTGGACGCTTTCCTTTACCTGCTCGACCACATGTACTGGTTGACGCTGCTTTGTTTGCAACAAAAATAAATTTGATTTATAGTTCTCCAAACGGTCCATTAGCCAATTACAGATTATCGACGTCTTCGGTGCGTTGGTGTATTTCCCTTTTTGTCAATCCTCGTCGGTTTTTGCACTTTTCTAGCTGCCAGATGTCAAACGGGAACTCGCCACTTGTATGGTCACGTATGACCACCGGTTTTTTACTGGTTGCTTGTTCGAGGCGTATGTCAACAGATCATTAAAGGTTCCTTAACTCTAATTAAATAACAAAGTCAGAGTTTTTTTTTACCAAAGGTCTTGCGTCATGTTGCCGTCTTTCCTTCTATGAAAACCATATTTTTTTTCTGCTTTTATTTGAAATAATGAAAATCACACATTGAAGAATACTGGAATAAAATTTTTTAAACAAGATTCAAGCATAAATGACCATTTAAAAAAAAAAAAGAAAAAAGGATAATGACCCCTCAAACATCCTTTTTTCCCCGGTAAAATAAATTTAATAAAAATTGATATCAATTTGCTAAATGTTTTTTTAATTATTATTAGCGATTGATAACATTTGATAATTGATACTCACTCGAAATTTTCCCGTTATCAATTGATATAATTTTTTATCAATTTTTTCGGCGCATTCCAGCTTATCAATTATCATCAATTAAATTATGGTATCAATTTCTATCAAATAATATCAATTTTTATCATTTAGACTGAGCCGAATTTTGATTATGAATATTTATCAATTTTTAAATATAAATTGATAATAATTTAGTAAATTGATATCAATTAAAATAAAATGATGCCAATTATCAATTCTTACGCCCGGGTACATAGCGTCTCAGCCCCCTCGCCCAGGTAACCCAGTCCCTCTCGTCCTTCACATCCAATAGTTTCCTTGTTGTTTCCACGAAACGAAAGTGTTACAAATTGTGACAAGCGCAAGCAAACACAACAGAAAAAGACGAATTTACGCAAGCATTTAAGGTATAAATTAATTGTGCATCCGCTGATATATCTTGATTTTTAATTGATTTTTCGATAAAAGCTGTCAAGAAGTTGTTGTATCTCGCTCTGGCCCTCTCTTTCTTTACTTCTTGTTGAGTAGTTGTGGGCGTAGATGTAGAAAAACACGCAAATTTATAAACGGAATATAAGTCTAATTCTGGAATTTTGATCTTACATAGAAATTTGACTTTTCGACCGAAACCAGCAGTCTTCATCAGTGACTTAGACACGCAAATTTGCTTTGTAGGTTTTGAATGATGGTTGTTTAGGGGCACAAGGGGTAAATTGTGATAAAACGATGTAGTGTTAGCAGGAAAATAGTCTCAGAGCTATCTTGTGGACGGTATTTGGCTTGATTCAAGTGGGTAACTCAGTGATTTAGACCAATTTGATAATTTATCAGTTTTACAGTATCAAGGCAGTGCATTGTTTAAATACACTCTTTTTTAATAAGAACGTCTTATTTTCAGTTGAGGCTGGGTCGTTCTTATTTTTGGGACATTTTTAGGCTAAATATATGTTCTTAACGATGTTCTTAAATTTTAGTGTATATAAGAATATAATATTCAATGTATTACTAGGAAGAGAATAACACTAATGATCAATAGCAATAATAATGTTATAACTATGAGCACAACTTGATTCTGCATTTTAGAACCCATCAGGACTAAAAAATATTTTTTTTCTGCTACCTGAGCCTCAGCATGTTCTTAGCATGTTCTTAAAATTTTATGAAATCTCAGGCTGGAGTTCTTATAAAAAGGTTCTTATAAAAAAAGAGTTTATCAGGCCAGTACCCAGGATTTTTCTTGGGGTGTGCGAAATCCGAAAAAAAAGTGGGCCTAATCTTTCTGTGGCTGCGGAAAGGGGGGGGGGGGGGGGATGGAATGAGTTCTCTAATAAAAATCTGACAACCCCAAAAAAACAAAAAGGAATTTTTTTTATATTTTTTATGCCTTTGCAGTATCTCCACGGGACGTTTATTGTCAGATTTGACTACATGCCAGAGTGATCTGGCTTATGCTTTATAGTTTTGTCTACAAATAGCATGTCTATTGAGAACCGAGAGCGGACCTTAGGCCATTGTGGGGGGTGCGTTTGTACCCCCTGCACCCCCCCCCCCTGGGTACGGGCCTGTTTATCAGCTACATTATATCATACTACGGAACAATCAATCAATGAACCAATCTTGGCAGCAATTTCACCCACTTTACTTCTTATATAAAAAAGAGTGTATCAGCACACATTTAGCTATATATCATACTATGGAACAATCATTCAATGAAACAATCAAACAATCTTGGCATCCATTTCACCCATTTTACTCCACAATTTATTGTTTCCTAAGATTGTGTTTTTTTTTCTTACAAGAATGGATAATACCTTTGATGAAAGATCTGAAGTATGGATTGAACCTTTCTCTGAATTACTCAACTGCCTTTTCCCCATGGAATGGGTGTTCGGGGACTGGTATTGGTGGTTGGCATACTCCAATGCAAGGCACTCTGACCCAGAATGCTTTTTTTTGTCAAATAATCTAGATGCTGGCAGCCGAGTCGAAGGTTTCTGCATTCCGCGATGCTTTGTTGCAGATTCAGAAGATTCCTTACTTGAAAACCTAGATAAGAAATCTTATTGGGAACCAGATCTGGATCACATGCGCATTACTGAAAATACTTTCAAAACTGAGTCAGGGAAAACTGCTCCAATATTCACTGTGAAGCACTTGCCTGAAGATCCAAGATATACTAGGCTGTTGCTAACACAAGAGTGGAAAGATGATAAACCGCACTACAAGGATGCCACATATCTTTGTCATTCCTATATTCTCCCACTCCCATATGAGGATAAACTTCTCTCAGATCATGATAGTAATGATATTCATGGTCCTGTCCGGAAGCTTCACAAACATGGGTTCCCAGGGTATGAAGAGGACTATGCAGCTGTTTTTAAGTATCCTACACCATGGCCTGAGCAAGCAATGGAGTGGCTTGAGCGTGTGCGCCCAAATGGATGGCCATCTCCTGAAATTGTGAAGGAGATTTTTGAGCAAGGCTGTCACCTTGCCCCCGTGGGTAGGGGAAAACATTTAACACAACCAGAGGATGCTTTACAATATATAAAGCACCCGGGGATAACGGAAGCTCAATCAAGTGCTATCGCAGCCACAGAGGGAGGAGCAAGGAAAGAAGATGGAAATCAAATGGACGAGAGAGAGTGGAGGCTGTCATTCTCAGTAGCAGAGAATATACTTGGACAGAATATATCCCCTTTGCAGCGGTACCTCATTGTGTTGATGAAAATGCTGAAGAAACATTACCTTCCTGATGTTATCTGCTCGTACCATTTGAAAAACCTGCTCTTTTGGGAATGTGAAAATATGGAGGAGATTTTTTGGAGAGAGAGCACCTCGGCCAAATGTCTACTGCATCTACTGGATCGCCTTGAGGAGTGTCTGAAACAAGGGCATCTTCCACAGTACATGATGCCAGAGAGCAATCTCTTCAAGGATGAAGACCCAGCAAGACTTGCTGAAGCAGCTTCTGTGGTAGCTGATCTTAGGAGAAACATTGTTTCAAGAACAGTGGGCTTCCTGAAGCGTATTGTCTCATTTGTGCAGCTTTCAAGTTTCTTTTACCAGGGTCTTGATCTGAGCAAGCTGTTGAAGCCCATGCAAGATAAGGGAATCAGTAGTGATGATATCAGGGAGCTGTTAAGATCGCTCTATGATCTTTTCATTGGGAAGTATAACAACATGATTTCAAGGTCAGGCAAGAATGAACAAGATGATGATGATACACAGAATGCAAAGAGGATTCCTTTCAATGCTTATCAGTCTGTTCTTGCAAGAACCTTGGTGAAGAAATGGCTCTTGGATCAACAAAGCTCACCAGAAGAAGAGTTCATTGCATTTGTAAGAAAAAGCACAAATGTGGATATCCTTGATAAAGATTTCATTCATGACACCACACAGTTTCTGTCCATAATGCAGCAAGAAGAAGAACCCACAGTTTATGTCCCATATTCAAGTTTTATGCAACACACTAAGGAAATGCAAGAGATCATTGCAATAAAATCACTTCAAGAAACACTGGAGCCAGTTAAGGATGTTTTGAGTCTAGTAAAAACCAGTGATTTAAAAGCAATGATTGACTCAATAGCTGAGAGTTTTCATGGGAAAATCGCAACCCTTTCCATGAGTGATCTTGAAAAAGCTGTCTTTGCGAAGATTGGTGAGCTTGCAGAAAAAAGAGCCAAGGCAGATGCTGACATTGCAAAACTCTTTAATAACCCAAAGCAGTAGATCTCAGTGGTGGAACCAGGAAAGGGGTTGTTAGGGCTACAATGTTGTGGCTTAATGCATTTTGAGAGTGAAATTATACCACCTTTGTACTGCAACCCCAACCCCACTGCCACTCTCAGATCCTGGATCTGTCCATGTATCTATGTGTTTTTCTCCTTTTCACCACCCTGGTATTGGGGTGTTTAGCTAAAATGCCATAGGGTATTTGAGAGAGCATTTACAATATTGTACACCAAAAATTCTAAGAGAAGAAATGTTTAACAAAAAATGTACCTACCCCTCCCTTCCCTTCCCCCCCACCCACCCTGGTCTACTCCCTGCCATTTAATACCCTAAGCCTGACTTTCTATCAACCGTCAAGGAACATGTTTTAATTGTTCTTGTTTTGATATCTCAAGTAGTCCAAAGTGACATAGGTTACACACTATGTAATAGTTTCTTAAAGCATGAAGGCTATTTTGTGCCCTCAGTTTATACAGTTTACATGGAATTATATAAATACAAACAGTACGTAGTATCTAAATGTCAAGACAATAATGTTTACTGGATTTAGTGAGACTTGTATTATTATACTTTTATTACAATGTAATTGGTAAAACTTCATAAAAACTAATAATTGGTAAAAATGAATGATAATGGATAAAGAATTATTACAATAAATAACCATTTTTTGTGAGTATAAGTTGCTACCAATATTTTATATCAATTATCTTTAAACATCTGTTAATCAATTATCTCCTTGATGTTCAACTCAGTCGAAAGTTTTTATACTAAGCTGTTTAGCTACTTTCAATTCTTCCGTCACGCTTCATATGTCACACCACCTTGTCCCTTTAGTGCACTGGATCTACACAGAAAGACTAAGTAAAATTAAACTACTGTAGGAACAAAATATCTATAAAACATGATTTTTGACTACTTTACACAACTTTCATTACGAAGGAATCTTTAAAAAAATCCCTGTATTGTTCATACATAGTTTAAATTGTATTAAAAATATTTTTATTTTCAAAGTTACTCTTTATTTCCATTTAATAACATTTTATACTGTACCTCAAGGTATTCAACTCAAGAAGTTCAAAATTATCGCTCCAAATGCCTTTTTCAGATACTAGCTCTTCATCATGTCACATACTTCTAGTACCTCAAGTGCCATTACTGTTTTATGGCTGTGTTACTTTGCCTGCAATCAGCTCTTCCTAAACACCAGCTCAGAAATAGGGCCAGAAAGCTGAATTACTATAGTACTTTATGTTGCCTGTCATCAAGGCCTGCAGCTATACATCCAAGAGTATAAGTTGTTGTTATTTGCTTTCCTCCCAGGGTCTTGGTCCCCGTTTGTTCTCCCACCGATCAATGTCAACCTCTTTGGCTATTTCCTAAAAGTAGAGTGATTTATTTAAATGTGTTTACACAATCTGTTTTAACGTATTTTACAGATCAAAGTGGTGCCATGAAAATTTTAAGCTATGATTCAATAAAAGTTACAAAGCACATGAAATATTTTGTTTGATTGCTGGTTTAACAGCAAAACATGTTGCTCAATACAAACACTTCCAAATTAATTGCTATGTTCTTTGAGTGGGTAAATGTACAAACATGTTTCAATGTTTGGTCAGGCCTTCATGAAGAAAGAAAGAGACAGACTGATGGACAGACGTACGGACGGAAGTCACTTACTGTGTAGGCATCTTCAAGAGTAATTTGCTTCTCTCGCTTTGGTAAAACCTTCAGTGCCTCCTCCTTTGTGAGCTGAGAAATGAAATCACAAGACTGTGTAACATCTGCATTTTTATCTTAAAATCTGTATAAAACATGCATTGTCTTGTGAATTTTTGCCAAACAGATCTAAGTTTGTTTATTCTTTTTCTAGATCTACCCAGCACGCTTTCAGTACTCGCTCAATTTTCTCTTCAAATCTAGAATCTTGGTGATAGTTAGACCTACACCTGCTTATCTGTAACCTCCCTCCCCCCACTTAGAAGAAGAATTACTTTATAATGCTATAGCACTATGTAAATAATTTGTGTATTTTTTTTGACAACAGACAATCTATTTTTACCTTTTGGAACTTTGTGTCTCTCCTTTTTATTTTGATATCTGTGAATTCCTTTAGCCCAAGAGATCCACCAACTACAAGAACCTAGGAAACACATGGTTTTAGAATGCACTGTATGCAAATGATTGCATTGTGGAGGGCACTTTGGAAAAGGGTTTAAAACATACAGAACTTAAACTTTTTTTTAATTCCAGCAATTTCTTTTAACCCCACTTTATCCCATTTGGTATTAGCCTGTGAAGCATGCAATTTTATCATTTTAAATCGAAAACCCAGTTTTTTAATCTCATAGCTTGGTCAAACATTTTTTTATCTTTCACCTTTTATTAAAATTTTTCCCATTTATTTATTCATTTTCTAACTAAATAACTATGTTGTATCGGGACTCTCCGCAATTAGCGGTAGCTATTTGAGGCAGGCAGAAATTCCCCCCAACACTCAAGTGCAGCCTAGCTTGATTATCTAGGGTACCCGCACCAAACAATTTGCCCCCATTATTGGTATGCAACATTAGTTTTTTTCTTTTTGTAAAATAAGTCTAAAAATAAAATTATAATATTATCTTATGTAAATGTAAGTTTTTTATATGTTAAAAAAACCTATGTTGAACTTAATTACTGCGTGCAAATAAAAATTCATTTTTTTTTTTTTGTTATTATCATAGGAACCTAATATGCTCAGTTTGTCATCAGAAAATCATTTGCATATCAATCTATTTCATGAAGAAATCATACAAGTCAGTTGGTTGTAAACACATGCTGAGCTCTGACAGGGCAAATGCGAGAAATATAAGTAAATACTAACTTAAGTAAGTATAAATGATGACTTTGTATGACTAAGCATTTTTAAAATTTGAGTTAACAAGCTTCTGTAACAGCAAAACTTTCTCCACTATAGCTGGAAAAAATATAATATAGCTCACCACAATACACATTATTACTAACCAGCATTGGCACGCCAAACCGAAGAAATCGTCGTTGTGTTCTGCTCAAAGAAGAAAGAAATCCTGCCGCCATTTTGAAATTTGACTTTTATGCCTTACCCTCCCTCCCCCCAAAAATAAGGAATACTACCACAGGAAACCTGTTCTTACCAAATCGTTATTATTTTTTAAGTATAACATTCCCTTTCTTGTTTCCTTTTTAATACTTATAGATAAGTACAGTTATTTTTGGCTGTAATATTGGACACAAAACAAATAAAATCTGCTGAATTTTAATTTTAATTCACCTACTTGAGTTTTCTGCATTTCTGCTGACAAGACTGATCGCGGATTCACATCCAAATTCAACATGGCCGCTGCATACATGCTTCTCCGAAGAGCGTGTTCTAGCAGTGGTTTTAGGCTGATTTCACCGTTGTATGCAGCTCAAGCGTCTGCAAAGGCGTCCAGTTTAGCTCCAAGTTTCACCGTGCTATCTTCTCTGACCAGAGGTATTCGACAATTGTTACTATTTGCTTTTCTACTGTGTGGACATAGATGTATTAACGTAACTTTTCCTTCTATTAGAAAACTAAACCAGCTCTTTTATTTTAAGCTATTGCCATACGTGGATCTGTTGCCGGACCCCAGCTGAACATTCAAAGAAATTTGGCAAGCAACAAAGGTAACAGACCTGTACCCAGGGGGGGTTCGCGGGGTACTTTCGCCCCCCCCCCCAACATTTGGTTCGCAGTAAACGTGCTATTTGTAGATAAAACTATAAGCAGAAGCAAATAGATAAAAAAAGGCATTCTAGATCACTCTGGTATGTCATAAATCCAAGTTAAACTTTTTTTGTAGCCAAATCCGATGATTCCCCCCCAAAAAATAGTCTACTTTTTCAGATTTTGCCCCCCTTCCCCAAGAACAATCCTTGGTATGGGCCTGGGTAACACTTTTTTGAAAACTTGGTTATCAGGCACTTAACCCATTGACTCCTGGCTATTTTTGAGCTGAATTTACAAAAAAAACAGACTAAAAACAGATACCTCTCCCCCTATTCTGAGTTTTATACAGCCGGTCAAAGTCAAACACAGCTGCACCTAGTCAGCAGTATCCAAGCTTTCCAACAGTGCTTTGCGGTCCCCACTTTTGATCCCTCGTCTAACTAACACAAGTTGATGGTTGCTTGTATTTTTTTATCAAAAATACAGCTATGAGCATATTAGGAGTGTCTCAGGACGTCATGAAGTGTATTGGGGCATAATTGAGTGCTTTGCTTATGGATATTTGCAAGCAAAGGTGGATTCATGGTGATTTTTTCTTGTTTGGCTTTGCCTGGATGAGAAAATAATTTTCTAATGAATCACCACAGCTCTCCTAAATGCTGTCTTTTCTGAAACCAAATTGATTCCAAAATTGTTTAGACTGCTATTCTGGGGCTGTATGACCTGGAATTGATTTGTTTGGCTTCGAGGTGAAAAGACTTATAAAAAACCATCTGACTTTGGGGAGAGGAGTGTTGACTGGCCCTCCCCTCGTTAATAATCCAGGGAAAAATTAACGAGGGGAGGGCCAGTCAACACTCCTCTAAGTGGTTTTACAAGCCTTCAAGGAGTGGACATTGTGTTTTAAGGCCATTGAAATAAACCTGGAAGATCAGAATAAAGCTATCTATTTGTGTCTTGAGCTGTGTTTGCTGATCTCTCTCCCTTGTGTGGTATTTTGAGCGTTTTATTGAGAGGGGTGATTCTGCTTTTCTTTCCTTGTTCGATTAGAAATTTGTCAAAGAACCTGTGCTATTATTTAGCTTAAGAGTAGTTGCCAACACCTTGGTTGGATGCATATCTTCAAGACCATTTATCCCTTAGACTGATGCCTGAGTATCTTCATCTTGTTGTGTTTATTTCGCATTTATGAATTTTTTGGATTGTGGGTACTTCTCAAAGCTGGTACAGACCGGTTGAGGGGTCAATGTGTTAAAGTACCTAATAGATTTCAGCCACTAGTCAACACCAATATACATATTCCAAAGAGAATCAGCCATTTCAGCTAACATGTGTGTGCACTTGACATGGAAACCTACCTTGACTACTGTCATGCAGCACCCGCTTCGTTTGGTGCAAGCTTAAAAAAGCCATGTACTACATTTTGGTAGTTGATGTATGTTTTTATTGTGATGCACCCCGCAAGCTTATATAATTTGAATGGCCTATTGGTTTTAAGAATTAAGAAAGTTGATAATTGAGTGAAATAAAGCCAGGTTTGATAATGTTACCTGATTACTTTTTCAGAGGAGTATGACAAACTCTGGGCTGCAGCGACAGGGGGGAGAGGAACAGGGCGTGGCAGGAAAAAGAAAGTCAAGAAAGGTGTCGACCCAGAAAAGCTCAAATTTGCCAGGGGTGGGACCCAGTGGGAGGGGTTCAACGCGCCTGTCATCCTTGAAGGGGACGTGGTAGAGAAAGGGCGACTTCCTGGTAAAGAGGATGACCAAGAGTTCAGGAGACCTGGCCAGTGGTTTGAAAGGGGATGGAGTGGAACGACATGGCCAGGAAGAAAAGCTGGTAACCCTCAGAGATCTGATCGAGGTACATTTTTTGTTCTTGTCTTTTGTATATACTGTAATACTGTTGGGATTGTTGTTGTGCATGTGTAGCTCATAGCTTTGCAATTAATGGTTTATCAAACCTTTAATGCCAAGTTTTGCTTTTTAGGTTTTTTTAAAATAGTCTAGTTAAAACTAGTGGAGTCTCAAGATTTTTTACCCCTTCTCACTCTCTCCCACGTGGAACACCAAATCTCCCAATTTTTATATACATTTTTCTATTATTCAATTTCCACTCATCAAACACGCATGTGAAATCTATATTATGTGGGAGAGCTTTCTGAACGGCAAACATGTGAGTGTTATTCTGTCTGGTTCTACATAACATGTACAGGCTGCAATATGAATGAGATCCACTACTTCCTGTGTGAATTGAGAAGTTGTAAAATAACATTGATTTTTGTTGGGTATATTTTTCAGAGGTTCTCAAGAATTTTGATTCAGTAGTGGTTGAGGTATGTCAAAAATGTATTATTGTTGATTCTACTTGTGTGGCACATGGTTTTGTAGATTATATATGAAACCAAACCCCCAAAAATGTTAACCATTCCACAAAGCAAATGGCTCAATCAAATTTCTATTTATCATCATTCTAATGGGAAAGGGGTGGTTAATAATGGTGGTTTATTACAGTATCTTGTGTCCAAAAAAGATCCATGACTCCTGATTAAAGATTTCAATAAATAGGGCCTGATTCTTAGGATATCTCACAATCTGATTACCACATCAAATATTTAAAAAAATGTTGTCATAAACAGCAAATGGGGATTGGCATATTGCAAATCTATGACCAAACGGACCTATGGATCAGGATTTAAGGACCAATTTATTTGTTCCAAATTCAGAAAAATATGTATTAAACATACAAACTATCAATTAAAGGTATTTAATATATGGTTTTTACATTGCTTGAATTTATTTGCCACCTTTGTTTTTGGACTTCCCTTTGCCAATTGCCTTTACACTGACAACCTTTTTTTAAAAAAGTGTATATATTCTATAATGCAATAGTAGGGCAAAAACCCTTCACTTCAAATATGTCATAGAGAATGTTTGTGCCTATAATTCTTCTTTCATACAAGTAACTTAAATTGATTGTTTGTCAACAGCTACGCCGGGTCAGTAATGTGACATCTGGTGGGAAAAAGAGATCCTTGCGGGCGCTTGTCGTAGTGGGTAACAGGAATGGTGCTGCAGGTATAATTCATAATATTGTTACTCAATTTTTTTTATTTGTACTTCATATCTTTAACTTGATAAAAATCTCTTCTTTGTTATTCACAACAGCAATGCTGTCAGACATTCTTAAGGACTTGACTTGTTCTTTTTTACCCCTTGTTTTGCATTTCCACATTCAAGGAAGTATGAATAATGACTTTTGTCGTTTTATAGTCCATTTTTATTTAATGCTCCATACTATTTTCATAGACAGGGTGGAGGATAGGTGGCAATTTTTCTCTTAGTGTAAACAACAAAAGTTAAGATCCAAGTTAGGCTCCACAAAGGTTAGGCTAAATTTTAGGCTACTGAAATCTTTGGATTTGTGTAAATAAGCCAACGGGCTGGGGAGGGGGAGTCTGGAAATGAATAAAATCAAGCTGCCCACAAATTTGCCAGATTTGGTAGAGGAGTTGTGTAGGGGTGTTTTCATGGTGTAAACTTGGGGCTGAGAAACCAACTGGGGGAGCCCAGGACCCAAAAGAAGCTGCTAGTTTGCCACCCATGTGATCTCTTAGCGCAAGTCCCCTATTGATAAATATTTAGGGAATACTGTAGCAAAGACTCAGTTCAACTTTGATTAAGTTACTTTCAACCACATAATTCCCAATTGATTTTTTATTAGTTATAATTGGCCCCAAAAAGGATGTTTCATTGCACTCAAAATTTTTTTAATAACCTTGTTCCAGGATTTGGGGTTGGCAAAGGAAGGACACCCATCAGTGCCATAAGAAAAGTAAGTAGCAAACAAGTAAGACCGTTTTAAATGCTTAAATTATTATAAGTATATTTTGATTCACTTTTTTTTCTTTATTTTCGAAAGTGCTACAACATCATACGGAATTGTAATGTCCTGACACTATTCTTATTGCAGGCAAGAAATAAGGCTGTTAATTATCTGTATTTTGTCGAGCGCTGTGACAACAGAACAAGTGAGTAAAAGGAGAGTCATTGTATGGCTATCAGCCGCTGGTGTTACTTGACCAAGTTACCTCAAAACACACAGCTAGATGGCTATGCAAAGTAGGCACATACTCGGGGACAAGCATGAAGGGGGACATTGATATATAATAATAATAAATAGATAAAACATATGGTAGTAGTTTAAACAGTGGTCCCCCGTGGTCAGCTTTCATGCCACTGGGTGGATTGATTTTGGAAATCAGACTAGATAATTTAGGGAAAGTTCATTTATTATCCCGAGAGGTGTGTGTGAGGAAACCCGGGGGAGAGGGGGTGCTCAATAAATTGCCGAGGTCTAAAGGGGGCGTCGAATGTGTTTGGATTTTTAAAGTGGGGTCTCTGATTTTTTGGGTGTTGTCTCTACTATATATTTTGACGTGTCAAATCAGACTTCTTGGTTCAACTTGTTTCGGTTTGGTGTCATTCACAGTCCAGACAAGAATATGTATTAAGCCACATTTTATCTATGCAATGCAAACCTGTATACACCCTAAATACATCTTTTTATGGTTTCCCCTATATAATATTATAAAGTGCTTATAGTCAATATCTAAAATATATACAAATCCGACTAGTGACAAACGGCTTAAAAAGTAACTGACTACCAACAAAACATGAAAAAAAACTAGTGACAAGCGACAAAAAAAATTTGCTGACTACCGACATTTTATTATTTCCGGTATTTTTACTTTTTACTTCCATCTTCTTCCATCGTCAATCTACTTAAATTTGGCCATTTCAGAATCTGCATTATGTATTTCCTGTTGCATCGATTATTCAGTCAATTATTAATCCATAACTAATGTATTATCAATAAGTTATTAATTACTAATCCATGAAATTTGGTACAAAGAGCAAATACTAGCTTAGATTCACCGACTACCGACAATGACCGATAATTCTTACCGAAAAATTATGGAAATCTTAGCTGACTACCGACATGCAGACCCCCCATCCAGACCCTGTTTTAATGCTATAAGCGCTCATTTTCCGTCATCAAAACCCTCGCTCATATCTGATTCGCTGTCTTCCTCGCTCTCTACCTTTTCTCTTTTCTCGTGCTGCGCTTTTCTTGGAAGGAGAAGATCGAAAAGCCTTTTTGCTTCTTTTACGTCATCTATAGCACCAACCATTATCAGGTTGCAACCTGGAGTTACTCACATCATTGAGAAATTGAGTACATCACTTTTCTTTTTCTAATGATGGTTTAATCCAATTCCTTCCCCTTCACTTTCTGTCAAAGCTTGCAGCTAATCTCTTGCTCAGGTCATTGCCATTCCTTCCTTTGCCCCTTCAATTTTCGGTTTTGGGGAGGGGAGGGGGGGCACCGAAAATATTGGAAAAGCATAAGGGGATTTCTTTGCAAATATTTTAATACTGTACACTTCTAAAGTGTACAGTGATGGCCAAAAGAATATGAAGTTGTTTAGTTATTTTATTCTTATTAAAAACTGTATCAACTCTTATTTAAAAGAAAAACAACATATATGTGAACAGCAGAAAAAGGAGGTCTAGACTTACATGTTTTAAAGCCTGGAAAGCACTGCTATATTATGTATGTCATTGAGGTTTATGCATTAATATATTTACATTTTGTTTACTTGTTTGTTTACAGTTTTCCATGATTTTGAAACACAATTCAAAAAGACGAAAATCATCTTCCAACGTAAGCCTCCAGGTGGGTCTTTTTTTTTCTGGGATTACTAACTAGATCATCTTTCAAGCATTTTCTCTGGGTGTTGGAACCTATGTATACTATAAGAGCACAGCACACGGGGGTATGTCTAGCTTTTTTCCTTAAAGGGATATGACCCAGTTGGGTGATTTACTGTAGATCCAAGAAGCAGGCAACCTGCAAGCAAATGTGCACATTTGACTGGATGCATATGGATTTCTAGCCTGCATTACATTATCTTCCTATTGTAAGAAGGTCGTTAGAGTAGGGAATAAATTACAGTATTTTCTACTTGGCCTTTGAAAAGAAAAATTTGGGTTTCCTGTAGTTGAGATGCAAATCCATACAAAAACTACACCTATAATCAGTCGACCAACTCCTTGTCTTGACAAAGAGCGAGATCTGCCCCCCCCCCCCCCCCCCCCGTGCCCTGCTATTCTCACTAGGGTTCCCTTATAGTCGCACCACCACCAATATTATGCTTTTAACCCCCAAGTAGGAGCACATATCAAAGTTCCCCAATCGTTTGCCTTCCAACCTACAATAGATATCTTTTGCATCATTTTTATGGCACAAGGGGTTAGGGTTTCATAATAGTCATCCCTTTTCTCCATAGCAATGAAAACCCCTATGTTTGCAGGTATTCTCCTCTTGCTACTGCCTTCTTCCATATGAATGTTCCTGAGGCTTTGTTAGCTGTTGAGCTATTTTTATAATAGTACTAATGCAAACATCTTGTCTTGTTTCTAAGGCTTTGGCCTGAGTTGTCATCGTGCAATCAAAGAGATAGCAGAACTCCTTGGTATTGATGATATGAGGTGTAAAGTACTTGGACCGACCACGCCCTTAAGCCTGGTGCAAGCTGTATTCCAAGGACTTACTAGCCAGGTAAGCCAGGGGTGCATAAGCCTGCACAACGTTATGGAACATGGGGAGTCAAGGGTAAAATGTTGAAACACACGTCATGTTTAATTGCAACAATTTTGTTACATACACAGTATAGTATGTTTTTAGAAAGCTCAATGAATGGGGAATAACATAATTCTGTTTCATTTTAGGTTCTCTAAAATGGTTAAGTTTTAGACAGGATTATATCATGCACTTGTTTTGAGCCAGTTTTATTCTTTCAAATTCCAAATGCAATCTTGCTGGCCACTAAATAGAGAGAGATGAAATACAAATATAGATGAGTTTCGCTTGTGCCTTTTAAAATGGCTGTGCGACATTAACACTAGAGCATATAGTAAAATGCTTCTCGTTCTCAGTCACATGCACAGGTAGAGGGAAAAAAATCTGCTTTAGAAATCGTTTTTAATGTCAATCAACCAGTTTTCATACAAATCTGTCAACACTACTTCTTTTGCTAAAATAAAGTCTTGGCTTACAGTGCAATCACCCCCTAACACTCAGCCTCATGTTGCCAAGTCAGGAATTCTGGTGCAAACATGTTTGCAAATAGGCTAAAAGAATTTGGCAAAGCGGAAGAAGACTCCTAAGATCACGAACACATTTACACCAAATATCCATTTTTGGTACTAACCAGAGGTATCAGCCAACCTTTAGCCTACCAGGCAAATGACCCACTGGAATATGCCCTGGACCACCCTAAGGGGGGGGGGGGATGGGTACCAGTGATTCTTTGGCGTTGTGTCCAATATATATTAGTTAACAGGCCCGTAGCCAGGATTTTGAGCGGGGTGGTTCGTTTTCCCATTTCAGCGGACCAAATTTCCGGTATACCTCTCCCCTCGCCTTGTTACATTAGGCAATTAAACTTGTATTTAAAATGTTATTAATATGGTGCTTTTTAACATATAACGATAATAATTAAGATAATAAAAAGATTTTTATAGTCATTTTAAAGATATATTGATGTGCACGGTATATCTCCAGCCAAACGTTTTATATTTTTATTTGTTCTGAGCGGGTTTGGGTTTTTAGGCCTCTAGGTAACACATCACCATAGGTCACAAAGATGGCCCGCTCAAAAGCTTATCAGGGACTCATTCTTAAACACCTAGTAAAGTGTTTTGAAAATGTTGGAGGGAAGGGTTTCACAAACACGGTTATGTACTAGACGACTCTGGACCCAACTTGTGTTTTAAATCTTTTACTGCCTCAGAAAATAAAGGCAAATTAATTTAATGATTCGAATTCGATAATACCTGAAAAATAAGACTCCAAGATTTTCAAGTGAAGCCTCGGAGTAAATCTGCTCATCAGATCCTCATGGCCTGTCACGCGCGTTGCGTTACAAACATAAATAAGGCGCTTATTAGCCTACGTGTAGCCGCTGACTCTTACGGCGGGTTTCAGCGCTTCAATGGATTTCTTGGAAGTATCGAGTATTTGAAGAAAGAATGATGGCGGATACAACAGAAATTTCAAAAGTTATCATCGATGAATGTACGTGTGGTGTGTGTCAGGAAGAGTTTAATGAAAAAACCCGAGTTCCCAAATTACTGCACTGCTCTCATACACTATGCAAAGCTTGTGTTTCAGCGCTACTTGGAGGAGGACGAGGAATGTACAGAGAAATGAATAGTAATTTATATGGAAGGGCAAATGATCACGATTCCTTTAAATGTCCGTTTTGCAATGCAAGGCAGGTTACCGAACAAGGAAACGTGGATAACCTTCCAAATAATTTGACAATTCTTAGGCTGTTGGATTTCACAGAAGGGAATCAGGCAGCAAAAGAGCTGAAGAAAATGGTTGAAAAATGCAAAGATAGAATCGAGCGCCTACATGATATGACCGAACTTAAATTCGAACGTGAAATGGGCAGTAAAATACGTACACTAAACGAACATTTCGATGACATAGCTAAACATCTAGAGGAGAAGAGAGCCGTGGCAATTCGACAAGTTGAAGCTGCCTTTGAAATAAAGAAAAGTTCAACCACGGCACTGACGATTTTACGCAAAGCGCGAAATTCTATTCGCTCCGCAGATGACGTTTTGAAAAGAAATGATGCGAAGGAAATTATAGATAGTAGATCCAAGCTAGTTACCGAACTGCGAGAGAACTGTTTAGAAGGGCGCTTAGAAGAAGGGAAACTATTGATGGTCGAGGAAACACACCATATAGAGTTTGTTGCTTCCCAAGACATATATAAGCAAAAACTAGGAGAAGTTGAAGTTAAATATCTTCTTCAGAATAAGCCACGGTTATTAGGTCGTACGAGTTTGTGTAAAGATGTTTTTTTTGTCATCTTTGTGTCTTTAGGACTTCTCTCACTTAATTTGATAGAATCAGAAATGAGTCCAAAGCAAAAACTACGGGCACTTCAAGACGTTTTTCTAGACACAGTAACAAAGAATTCCAGAGTGATACAACTACAAAATTATCTGCCAATGATATCCAAGGTAACACCAATATTTTTTGTGGTTATTGGTTGCTGTATTTGGTTTACATTTTGTGTACAGTTTGGCCTTGTAACGTAAGCAACAATAGCATGAGATAGCAAAACCGGAAGTTTTGTATTAAATTTTCACACAATGAAATTGTTGCACAGGGACTCTTAAGTTTATAACTGGCCAGACTTCTTCTTCTTATATTTTAAGATATAATTGCTATTTAATGATCATCCAATTGCCAGAAATCAGTGATGTCTATGTTATAGGTGTACCCAGGATAGGCACAATTGTGAATAGGTGTTTCCAGGATAGACACAATTGTGAATAGGTGTTTCCAGGATAGACACAACAGTGGATAGGTGTTTCCAGGATAGACACTATTATGGATAGGTGTTTCCAGGATAGACACTATTATGGATAGGTGTTTCCAGGATAGACACTATTATGGATAGGTGTTTCCAGGATAGACACAATTGTGGATAGGTGTTTCCAGGATAGACACAATTGTGGATAGGTGTTCTCAGGATAGACGCAATTGTGGATAGGTGTTACACAATTGTGAATATGGGTAGGTGTTCTCAGGATAGACACAATTGTGGATAGGTGTTACACAATTGTGAATATGGGTAGGTGTTCTCAGGATAGACACAATTGTGGATAGGTGTTTCCAGGATAGACACAATTGTGAATAGGTGTTTCCAGGATAAACACAACAGTGGATAGGTGTTTTCAGGATAGACACAATTGTGGATAGGTATTTCCAGGATAGACACAATTGTGGATAGGTGTTCTCAGGATAGACACAATTGTGAATAGGTGTTTTCAGGATAGACACAATTGTGGATAGGTATTTCCAGGATAGACACAATTGTGGATAGGTGTTCTCAGGATAGACACAATTGTGGATAGGTGTTTTCAGGATAGACACAATTGTGGATACAGGTAGGTGTTCCCAGGATAGACACAATTACTTAACATAATCAATTATGAGGTATGAAATACCATGAAATCCAATGGAAATGAACAAAATATCCATTGTTCATAATGTTTATTAATTTCTATTGTAAGTGCAAAGTAAAAAACAAGACCTCTGTATGTTATCATATTGTTTAGACCACAATTCTTTTTTGCCAAATGAGAGGGCCATATATAGTATCCAGATATGAAATCATGAATACAGTCAACACAGTTCTCTAGTATTTTAAAAAATGTTTTATATAAAAATAATAAAATTCAATGATAGACATATGGAGGTTTTATTTTAGAAAGAACAACAAGCTTATATTGAAATGAAGCACATGTTCTTACAAACTAAACAGAAGGAAGCTCATGATACTTTTTTTGGTAGCAGTCGAGAATTTTAATGTTTTTACTTTCATATTTTTATCTCTGTTGTAGAGGGCATAGATTAGCATAAAGACCAAATGTATGGCAAAGCTAGAACAAATAAACAAGCAATGAAACTCAGGATAAATGAAATGTGTTTGCATGTTATGCTATCCCTCCAAAATTCCTTAATCTTAAAATTGCTTTGACCAACAATGCTAGGGTAAATTTGCTGTTACCTACACCCAATGTGAGCCATATTCCTCCAAATAATTGTTTCCATTGTTCATGGAATATCTTATGCTATCATATTGTTATGTCAAAAATCAGAAAAGAAGCCATTTCGTTTCAGAGAAGATACCTTTAGGAGAGTGTTAGTGATTCATTAGAAAATTATCAAACAGGGAAAAAATCCCCATACATCCACCCCTTCTGCTTGCAAACATATTTAAGCACTGCATTTGTTTATGTTTCATTAGACTTGATGATGCCCAAAGGCACTTTCCCAATTTGCTTTTAGCTGTATTATTGATGAAAAATACAAGGCAAATGCCATCTTACGCTAGTTTCAGAGTAGAAAGATGGAACCAGTTTGGATACTTTTCCCTTTGAAGGGCTGTTAAAGTCAAAATAGGGGGAGGGTATCTGTTTTTAGACTTTTTTATTTTGTTAATTTTGCTAAAAAGTTTTTTTGGGAAAGTTAGAGTCTTGGCTAGACCTGAAAAAATGTAAAGAAAAAAATGTCTTACTTGCGGATTTCGACCAGTGTGGAGTGCTCCAGGGCCCTTGTTTGGTGGAACAAAGAAAAAAAAAAGGCTCAGGGCACGAAAATGCTTTAGAACACAGAGGAATGCATCTGACATCCACCTAACTTCTTTGCGAATTGGTGTAAAAAAGTAAATAGCCTAACCCCAAGAACCTAGAGAAAATTTTCTAGCTGTTAACGATTTTTGTACATTTTCAGGAGACACATCAAGAGCTGGCTGACAGAACAGGTCTTCATGTGGTGGAGCTGAGAGAGGAGTATGGAAGACGGCCCATAGTGGTAGCAAGTCCTTCTGACAAAGCCTCCAGAGAGGCCCTAAGGAAAAGGATCCACCTGGATGATTATGACCTTGATAAGATTTTTGATCCTCATAAGGGACTGCACAGACCAAAGAAGCGTTCGGAGCTTTTCTGAGGCACTAGCCTTATTGCATTCAGAATATACATTAATGAACCTTTCAATGGGTGTTTTAAATGTAGATGTGTTACTTATAAATATGAGAGCATGTGGACTAAATAAAAATATGCAAACGTACAATGATCATAAAACTTTTTATTGGTAATCTTAGACAGCAGAAGAGCCATGATAGACTTCTTCAACATTTCTATTGTTTCCCATATGTGGAAGAGATAGCTGATAGCTTAATCCTCTTTATATTGGGCTGGCCATCATCCTGCTGAGGAAAAGCCAAGGTGGTTTATTTACATAGTTTCTGTCTCATTCTAGCAAATTACCAAGTGAGCTTCCAAGTGTGACAAAGCATTTACATCAGCAGATTTAGGGGAGGCTTAGGGGAGTTATTGCTTGCAATAATTTAAGTTTGATATGAAAAAGGAAATTTTGTCTGTATAGGGATATTTTAATATTCCTTTACATTGTTTGTGATGAGATACTCTCTCCTGCACACATTTCCTACAATTGTTGCCTAATTATTCACCAGGTCTGTTTTATATGACAACAGGGTGGTAGCCAAAAATTATAAAAAATGACCAGTAGGGGCGTGGCTGTGTGGCCTGCTACGGCTTTGGAAAAAAAAAGTCAACACCCGTTTGTGAAGCTTGTATTGTACGCCTCTATGAAAATAACTTTTGTATTGTTCTGCTTATTTTTTGAGGGTCCTTTCGCCTGAAACGAGATTTGCACCAGGGAAGGAAAAAAATTGGCTCAGCAGTTTCAAGAAAACACCCAGAATTTGTTGTAAAGGCGTACACAACACTTCCCCTTCGGATACGTACCTTATTTGGCAAT
Organism: Nematostella vectensis; assembly: GCF_932526225.1. Taxonomy (NCBI): domain Eukaryota; kingdom Metazoa; phylum Cnidaria; class Anthozoa; order Actiniaria; family Edwardsiidae; genus Nematostella; species Nematostella vectensis. Next base: position 10,556,587 of record NC_064040.1, on the reverse strand, counting down.
CGCTTGAGGTCAATCAAAGGTACAGTTGAAGGTCTGCAAGGAGAGGTAATATAAATGATAAGAGGAGACCTGAGAGTACCCAAACCAACTTCTTGATGAAGTTTAAGATAAATTCCAACAGAATATCGAGCAACTCCTGTATAAACTATCAAAATTTGAACAATGCAGTCAAACAGTACCGATTTATTTACAAATAGATCCAAAGCGATACCCTAATACTATGTAAAATCATGACAATTATTTTGGAAAAACAATACATGTAACGGAAGCCATACCTGCCATGCGCACACTGGAATGGGAGGTTGCAGCTGGCCAGGTCTTGGATAAGCTGCTCACATTCAGCCACTGCCAATGGCTCACCAAACTTGATTGCACCTAGGACAACAACGTCATTGAGTGGAAATGATTGCACCAAGGACATAAAACAACGTCATTGAGTGGATATGATTGTACCATGGACATAAAACAACGTCATTGAGTGGATATTATTGCACCTAGGACAACGTCATTGAGTGGATATTATTGCACCTAGGACAACAACGTCATTGAGTGGATATGGTTGTACCTAGGACAACAACTACATTGAGTGGATATGATTGCACCAAGGACATAAAACAACGTCATTGAGTGGATATGATTGTACCATGGACATAAAACAACGTCATTGAGTGGATATTATTGCACCTAGGACAACGTCATTGAGTGGATATTATTGCACCTAGGACAACAACGTCATTGAGTGGATATGATTGCACCTAGGACAACAACGTCATTGAGTGGATATGATTGCACCTAGGACAACAACGTCATTGAGTGGATATCATTGAACCCAGGACAACGTCATTGAGCGGATATGATGCACCTAGGACAACAACAACATTATATGGATAATATCAAGCGCGTACACAGCCCTCCCCCCTTGGCGACCAAAAAGAGGGTCATTTCTTATTAAGGAATCTCAAAATAATATGCTTTTTCCATATGATACCTATGATTGCAAAAAGTATCACAACCGAAAAAATGCTTTCACGATTAGCGCTAAATGTTTAACTGATTTGTAGAAAGCTTAGTGCTTCCAGGAATAAAGCCTATGAGTGAGAGGACAAAGCGGCGCAGATGGAAGATGATCATAGCCACAGATGACTGCAACATTGCAGTGACATGGGCACCGAAAGGGAGAAGAAAAGGGAACACCGAAAACAACCTGGAGACGGATACTGGAAAAAAAAGAGAAAAGCTACAGGTTGGCTATCGTGGAAGGTAGATAAGGACTACAGCAACTAACGGGGAAACGTGGAAGAGGTCTCATGCGCCACGAGGCGCTTTGAAGATAGGTAACAGGTAACATGCTTCCATTAAGCAAAAATAAGACAAGAACCATACTTTTACTTTAGCCACGCTCTACCGTGAAACTTGACGTGTTTTAAAGTCGCATATTGAAGAAAAAGAACGCATTGACGTGCTTGGTTAGAATCTCGTTTTTCTGCCTTCGCCATCTTCGTTACCGTCGTCCTTGCTAAAATATCCTAAGCGTACACCTGGGGTGCCCCGGTTCCCCTTGGTCGACAACAAGTATTGTCATTTTTTTATCGAAGATCTTTAAATACTATCCTTTTGTCCATTTAATACCTAACACTGTGCACCTCAGACCCCCCCTTCTTAGCCAATCCTGGGTATGCGCCTTAAAATAATGTCTATATGAGGAGGTGAACATACCGTGGCAGGCTTGAGAGCTGAGCACACGCAGTATGGTCTTTGGAATCCCTGGGGTTACCCCGCATGCACTCGTTAGATGCTGAAGAACACATGATTGTTTTAGTGTCATCGGCTCAAATGGGTTCCATAAGGGACTTGCGCTAAAAGATCACGTGACCTTTTGTGTGGCAAATTCAAACCAAAATAATAACAAAAATGACTGCACCCGTCTCGCCAAAGAACGACAAAAATCAAATGTTTAAATGAAAATAAACCCTTTCTGAAAAAAATTCTGGATTTATTCGTAGGCGCTAAATAAGTTGCTTTTGGTTGGAGTTATTTTGCCGCTAAAAGCCTGAACGAGCGCTAGTTTGCCACCTAAACAGACACGTGATCTCTTAGCGCAAGTCCCCTATTGGAAGTATTGTTGTGGAATGGTGTTTTGTTTTTGTGTTTGAATGTCATGTTTGCATGTTTGCTATCATCACTTGATAAACAGGCATGGTTTGCTATTGGTTGAAAGGGCTGATACACGACATGCAAGAACTGTTGTCACATGGTTTAGGACTAGCTTTTATTGGGCGAGTGGTTGTCACATGACCTGCAAGAGTGGTCTGCTATTGGGTAAAATGCTGTTATGCGCGTTTGCAATAGCAGCCTGAGCGCGCGCGAGTTTGCCACCCTAAAAGTCACGTGATATGTTAGTGTAACTCTACTATTGATCGAAATAGCAGTACCTGCAGCTGTTCTTGGATGAGGTCCTGTTAAAAAAGATGTTCAAATGTCACGTATTTTCTTTATCTTTCAAATTACACTCCCTGTAGATATACGCACTACGTCATCACTACCCTCTTTTAAAAACAAACTAACAGTCAGATATAGCCAGGCGCTCTAAATTACTTTTAATGCCGAAAATGCAGTTACATGGAAATCAGTTTGTCCTAAGCGCTGCCGCGCTAGAAGTAGTCTTTGGCAACCATCCTGTTGCTATTAGCAATTTAGAGTAGGGCTTTTCTCAAATTACTTTTTCTTCATGTTTACCTTCATTTTGTTGTTGCCGTTATTGCCAATTATTTTTTCTTTTATTGTAAAGGGTTACACTTGAGTTGGAGCCGTGCTCTGTTGTGTCAACCTCACCGCTATTTCAATATGTGTAATAGTGGTAGAAGCCTTATAAATAAATGAATAAATAAATAAATGAATAAATGAATAAATAAATAAATAAATAAATAAATAAATAAATAAATAAATAAATAAATAAATAAATAAATAAATAAATAAATAAATAAATAAATAAATAAATAAATAAATAAATAAATAAATAAATATTAGTAACCATCTTGAGTTTCAAACCTTTACAATGCTGGCTGCCACGGAAGGTCTCCGGTGCCGAAGCTCGGACGCCTCTCGTTCTACGAAAACAGCCGGTAACTCGTGCGCTATCACCCGGAAGGCACTCGGCTCTGACCCGATAACAAACCGAAGACCTGTGCGCTCCAATTCGCGACGAAAGCTCTTGATAAGTCGCAGCTCTTCCGGAGTAAAATCGACTTCTATTGGTGGCGAGACGGGTACAGATTTTACCCGGGGCTTGACTTCATCCGAGGGCGAGGTGGCAAAGAGATCTGAAACAAAGTAATAATGTGTCGTACTTTTGATGTAATCGATGTATGTTTAGAGCTAAAGAACAGGCTCCCACATACAAGAACTTGTTATTGCAAGAAAGACTTGGACTAGAATAAAACAACAGTGCCCCCTCCCCACCGTAGAACAACGAGTCTACGAGTCCTTTTATTTTACGCGCTAAAAAACCCAAAGCCTTTGAGGATCCTTCTGTTGTCTTAGCCTTTGAGGATCCTTCTGTTGTCTTAGCCTTTGAGGATCTCTCTGTTGTCTTAGCCTTTGAGGATCTCTCTGTGGTCTTAGCCATTTTGTATCTGTACCTTGTGTAAGTCTTTCAAGTCTGATTCTCTCGTGAGCTGCGTGTTGATCAATCAGTACAAGGAGTTCACCTGAGCCTGAAATATCTGAAACAATTAAAATCGTTTAGAACTTGTATACAACTACATATATACACACTGACGTAAAATTAAACTCCGTTATGGTACAGCCTAACTCTTGCCTTGGACGAAACTAACATATTAATAAATGGCTGAACGTTTTCCCAATCTTACGGATAATTATTTATGCCAGGGTTAATACAAATGCCACCCAGGAACGGTTGCCGTTCTTTATAAAGGGGGATGTCGTTCCTTTGAAGTATATATACCGTGAAACACTATTGGATTTTGTTTTTAAACTTCATTTAAATTTCATCATGTGAGATATCAGTGTGTCTGAGCAGGCCGAATGAGCACGCGCGGGCTTTGTTTCACTTCCGGTTCTGCGTTTTCTAAAAAAAAAGCTTTTTTTGTCAACAAGTTATTTCAAAACGCAATATTTTTTCTGTATTCCTTTTTTATAAAATTCTCCTTCGTATAGCCAAGCATGGATTTAGTGTTAATCTAACAGAAACCAAAATTATATCAAATAATCTGGATTTCAGGACCTTTAAAAAATCATAAAAAAACAATTACTCAATCACTTCTAAAACGCATGCTTGGCTTAATGCGCCCATCCCTCAAGATTCATAAAACCTATTTAATATTTGTTTTCCAGCAATTTTACTTGAAATATTTGCTTTTATCTGTATCTATGACGTCACATTATGATGTCGCTGGGTAACGTTATCATAATAGTCAGCACACTTGTGGTGGTCAACTTGGCAAATATCAGACCCTTATGACTTTCCACAAAGCTTTTATGCTTTATTCAATTTTCCTTAGCAACAGATGTCAGTACACCCTTAACACATTTTCGTGGTCACAACAGCAAGCGTCGACTGACAACAAGACAAATGAAAAGTTGGCAAACAACTGCCAACATGGTGTACCATACCGCATTGCTGGCTAATTATGGGCTCAATAACATATATTTTACCTGATTCATCAAAAGTGCTGTCTTCTGCATGAACCAAACAAGCAATGAACTTGTCATCAACTTGATTAATGACCTCCATCTTACAAAACATGTCTTTAGTCAGTTGGTGCGGGTGGGTTATGCAGTAAGCACGCACTCCATTGCGTCCTCCCACCAGCCAGTTCAGCTTCGACACGCCCTATAAGTCAAAACATCTGTTAGGAGAATAAGGATGTCTAGCTAACTGAAAGATGAAAGAACATTACGCCTTACTGACAGCATGTTTTTCAAGTCTTACAACTACTTAGTGCTTGAAAATGAAAGAACATTTTACACTGCCAAACACATTCCAGAATATTTTTTTTATTTCTGAGTATTCTTGCCAAACCAAACTAAAGGAGAAAACGATGTGTGCAAAAATGGGAATGAGTGTGCAAAAAAATGGGGATGAGTGTACAAAAAGGGGATGACTGTCTATGAGTCCAATACAGTTATGTAAATACAAAGTTTGATGATAAGTGTATCTTTAGACGTACCATTCCAGCAGGTGCACCAAAGACGGGATTTGTCCACTCAGTTAGCATCTTTGACACATCACCACCTTGCAAGCGGGAAAGGAAAAATAAGAAGTACCATTTGAGGTGAGAGACAAAAACAATAGTAGAGGAAAATTTAGTATTCTTACTCACTAGTGGTGACTGAGTAATGTCTGGAGGTTATATGATCTTTCTAGAAAGACTAAAATGAAATGATTTTTCATCAATGTATTATGCAAAGTATTACATGTGCAAATGAGAGACCTAGTATGGTACGCCCATTTCTTTTGACCTTTCCTCCATCCTCTACTCTTTTGCACCCTTTAAACAACTCCTAGAAGTACCAAGGGTCGTAGGATCATATTTTCTTTAATTTGGAACCCATATACTTACATGTTATTAAAATTTCAATTCATGAGTACCCCTCCAGTAAGCCCCTTCTTGCCACTCATTGTTTATAATGTTTAACTTTTTACCTTGGTCATTCTGGTTAGAAACCTGTTTACGATCCTCACGAGGAAGCCATGGGGTGCAGTTGAATGACAAGTGGGGAGCACCAAACAGTGGTGCCTTGGTCCTCAAGTCCTGTGCACCATCTTCACTTTCCAAGAGTCCTTTCTCAGGATCCTCAAAACATGTGTTTCCAGTTTTAAGGTTCACATATACTTTCTTTCCAAGCGCTGGGTCATACCTACACTCCCATTTTGCTGCTAGGGAACAATTTACTGCAATTTGACATTTGTCAGCTTTATCTATTATGTTGGTGGTCAAACAAGATTGGGGAGGCCTGGAGCTTTTGTGAATTCTTTCAAACTCTTGACTGGAAACAGAGAAGCTTGTGTCAACATTCAGCATTGTTGCCCTGTCTTCATGGAATGCGTCAAATGAATCTGCCTTATGGGCATAACAATTATTATCATTTGTGATCACATTATTCTTTGGACATTGAGAAGATTCATTTGGATGTTGCAGCGAATTGTCATGGGCAGCCTTTTTCAAAACAGACTCACTTTTCCCATTTTTTCCTTTTCTTTGGAGCTGATTACAGTCTTCAGGTACAGATGGTTCTGTTGATTTAGCAGATGACTTAAAGTTTCCAGATAACTGTGTACAGAATGCCTTACTTTCTGCAAGGTCACCCAAGCTTGTTCGATGCTCACTCTTTCGTTTCTTTGGGGTGCAACGTAGGGGACCTGTTGGAGTCTTCCTTGATGACTTCTTGTCTTGTGTTCTATGCATTCTGGGCTCCAGCATTATGGGATTTGGTGAAGTAAAGCAATTGGGAGACTCATTAGACGATATGTAAACATCTAATTGGTTAGTTCTCATATCAGGGGATTTCTTGGCATCAGATAGTTGTGCACCATCAACAGAACTTGCTTCTGTGGCAACATTCGCTTTGTCTGATATATCAAATGTGAGATTTTCAGTAAGCTCTGTTCCCTTTTTGTTGCCATTTCCACCAGAGTCATTAAATGAGGAGTCCCCATCACTGAGATTTACAGAAGGTCCCCTGGTAACCACAGAGGAATGGAGACTTCTTCCAACATTGTAAGTATCAATCTCTTTACCGTAACCTGGTCCAGCAAGACCAGATTGGTACTCGAAGCTACTAAGATCGACCAAGTTCTGGCTGTCATCACTTTGTGTGCTTTGTGATTCCTCATTGGTTCCATCATATAAAGAATTGGATGCTATAACCAATCCCTCTCTCATTAAGAAGCCTTCCACACAATTTTGCACAGATTTTAATACCCCATCCCAGTCCTGGAATTCCACCAATGTCTTAGATGGCTCAAGGATGACGTCATATACCATTAGGGGGCATGTTATATTGATGATGAAAATGGCATTCTTCTCTGAGCTTCTTTGGGGTGGTGACCTCATTGGTACATCATTTTCACTCATGTTACTAGGTAGTTGCTTTATAAAGCTTGACTTTGATAACATAGAGTTAAGAAGTTTGTGGATTTTTGTCTTTAATAGTAGCCTACTATTGATATACACAAACTGTAAGTTTTTGTTGTGGTGTGGCTCAATTCCTATATGACCTGACACCTTGAAATGCTTGTGCTCAGAGAAAACATCCTTCAAACTTCTGGCTTTCAAGTTACCAAAAAGCTGAGAGAATGTTGAGGTCACTGATAGGCATTTCCGGGTCTGTAGGCACTTTTGAAAAGTTGCATCATTAAATAAAATAAATGAGACTTCAGGGTGTATTAACGCAATACTAAGAAGCCTTTGGCGGACTCTCTCGAAGTCTAGAACACTAGATAGCAGTTTTCTCCTAACTGGTAGATTGGAAAAGATGTCGTGAATTGTGACAGTAGTACCTGTGTTAGAACGCGGAAAACAGGATTGCGTGACAGTTAAAGGTTTTCCACTGCGGAATAACTTACAGTACGTTTTGTACGACGAACTGTGCTTGGTGACAATTTCCAGGACGCCGCAAATATCTCGAATGCTTGCGAGGGCTTCACCACGGAAACCGTACGAACTCAACTTGCGCAAATCGCTAAGCGAGTGGCATTTACTCGTACAGTAGCGCTGACCCAAAATTTCTAAATTATCTTTAGTGATACCAGAGCCGTTATCACTGACTTGGACCCGGAATGAAGGAATATCTACGTGAACGTTGATACAAGATGCTCCCGCATCTAGAGCGTTAGTGACAAGCTCATCAATTGCTTGAGTCAGGGTAGAAATGGCGACCCCAGATCGCAAATGCGAGCGAATTCCCGTGTCCAGATGTCGAATCATCATCCATTTGCTGTCTATCGACACTTTGTTATCCGATGAGTGTTTCTAGTGTTTCTCATATTGGGAGATTCCAAGATTTGGTATAAACTTGTCTGAATCAAAACACCCGCCATCTTTGATATACCCATGATGCAAAGCGGTAAACATAGAGCCTGCGGTAGCATACAGCGGAACCGTCAACCGCCGCCATCTTGTAAAACTGCGGAAAACGTGCGGAAAAAAAGCAGACAAGAAATAAAAGTAAGATACTTGCAGCTTAATACAACAGATGTCCTTTTAGTAGTCATAAACTTCTTTTCTCCTAGCTTACTAGAGACACCAAGCGATGTACCCTTTAAGTTATGTTTATGAAAGCATTTCATACTTTTGCTACTTGAATGTTACGATGATGACTTATGCTATGTTTATTCGCTTCTTTACAGTGGCCAAGGCAAAAGCAAAGTAAGTGAGAAAAACGCATCAGTTGGCGCGATTGTATCAGCGCAACCTATAAAGGTTTCTCTTACCACATATCCAGTGTGTGTGTGTGTGTGTGTGTGTGGGGGGGGGGGGGGGGGGGGGGGGGGGGGGGTAGGAGGGTTTCAGGTAGCGGTGGATGTCTCAGACGAATCATGCAGGGTGTCCATACACTGACTGTGAAGAGTTGACAGTACCAAGGTCAGAGTACAAGGCTAAGAGTACAAAAACGCATTTAAAAACCAAAAAAATATCCGATATTCTAGGCCATGGATTTCTTGCTGAGAGTTTTCATCATAAGATGTGCTTTAGAACCAGCAAGGTTCTGAATCAGGGGCGTAGCCAGGGGGGTGGCCCAGGGGGCCCGGGCCCCCCCTTTTTATCTAAAATACAGGAGAAAATGCCTTTAAAGAGCTTTTTGGGCCCCCTCCTGTTAAAAATCCTGGCTACGCCGCTGTGAGTTTAATTGATAATTAAATGTTTGACACAGTTTGTTTGGTCTTGTGTTATGTGAAACCATAAAGTCCACACCTTTATGATTTATTCTTTCTTTGCCGAGCGCCAAATTGCTCTTTCACTGGAAATCTATGGGCTTCTACACCTTGTAGCTAGCTTCTACGACTTTTTGATTTACACACTATGAATGCAGGCTGTAGACAAAAAAAAACTGAACACTGTCGCCTCAATTAACAGAATGAAGACATGCAGCTTATACTAACTCTAAACATTTTGACCTGTTTATGTAAACACGGGCAAATAGGCCTGGATCTACACCTGTAGCACAAGCACATTTTTAAAATTATGAATAATCTTCCAAGCATGAATTGTGGTGCTGAAGCATTGCATGACAGATCCACAATGCCTTTAATACTCTTGACTCTCTCCAGTTACCCAGACCCTAATGAAATATCAGATATCCAAGAGGGGTGGGGATGGGGGAGGGGGGTAAAAATCAAATGGTTCCTTATTTTGAAAGTAGCTGGTGGATTATTGTGTTATTTAACATATCCATGATTAATTTATTTTTCATGTATAATATTTAATGTATCGTTTCCAGACTTGCTAACCCTACAGAAACCCCTTGGAACCATATGATTGCAAGTTACAGTGTTATATCTCCACCTGGGTTATTTTCTTCCAACAGAACTCTTATTGTACGTCTAGTGAGCATGGCTGGGACAGGCTATTTCTACACCATGACAAGAAATCGGCTGAAAGATAAGCTACAGCTGATGAAGTATGACCCTGTTGGTAAGTATAGCTGCAGGCTTGTCCCTAAAAAAGTTAAACGTTAGCTGAATATTTTACTTGATATTCCAGGCTCATATAACAGTAACTAATGATTTTTACTAGGTGCATGTGTGTGACCAGTTTTGGAGTTTAGTCACATGGCCTTAGCTAAATAGGTATTGCACAATTACACAGATTTCGACAGACTTGCCACATGTTTACTAGAAAAAAAAATACTATTTTCCCCGATATGCATCTAAATACACAGTGCATAGTAAAGGTATTAATCACATATTCTTATCTGGTTGCTTTTTTGTGACTAAATTTAATTTATCTGTTGCATTTTGAAAGATCACAAACTTTTGGTTACAAAACTGAGCACTGTACTTAACCAGCTCAATTTCCTTGCCAACTGGCAAAAACAAATTCCTTTGGGACAACACTTGTGCTAACATTGGGAATACCTTTGTATGCAAAAGAACTATGACAAGGTCAGGGCCATATGTAGGCAGGATTCATGCAAGGAATGGGGGCGAATATGATCAGATTTCTAGCTGAAAATAACAACTGAGGGGGTGCTGACCTGACAAAGCTTTTTTATTTTGTATTCCTAGTTTGAAATTTTTCATAATTTTTGCTAGCTGCCCTTATTTGGAGTTGTCCTAACATTTATCTTTTATCTTTCATTGCAGTTCGACAGCATGTTTTATTTACTGAGCAAAAGGTCAAAAAAGGAAAGAAGGGTTGACATATCATAAGGAGAATGAACTATATTTTTTTAAGTATGGAATGAGCTCAAGGAACAAGAACTTTGATCTAAAAGGAGAAGGATGGGATATGATATGACAAACTTAAGAAGTAAAATTTGCTGCAAGCCCCCAGGAAAGGGATAATATTGCAGAGACTCTGTCTATCAAGGAAGTGGACGCTTTACTGCCTTGACCTTAATTAGGGGAATCTACCCTGTTAACAGAGGCTTTTTCCTAGTGTTCCTCGGTTGTGCTTGTATTCACAGTTTTGGCTACTCGCGTTGAACAACGCAAAACACCTAAAAACGAATTTGCAAGGAAAGTGTTTTATTAATCCGTTGTATTGCGACCTGCGTTTTCAAAACACTATTTGTTTTTTTTTGTTCTGTCAGTAAAACCATTCCGAGCCAATCAGAGCCTCGCTTTGTGCACTTCCCTGGCTATCCTCTGGACAAAAAGATTGGCAAAAAATAATTTGACTGGCGGAACAGAAAATCCTAAAAGACAAAAACAAATCTATGCTTTGAAAATGCGGCGTCACAGTAAATACAAAGAGGAAGAAAATTTCTGCTAGCAGGGTAAGCGGAATCCCCTTAAAAAGTCGAATATGCTCATAAAAAATACTTACACCTTGTTGGATAGCAAAATGGGTGTGGGCAACGGCTATGGCAACGGCTGTGAGAAAAAGGCATGGTCACAGAGATATTATTAGCCTAAACCCTGAATACAGATTTTCTTAGGCTAAGTTCAAACGTCGTATTATCCATGAGCCGTATTCAATGCAAATGAAGAGGAAACAATCGACTCGATTCATTTGCAAGCATTTGCATTAAATACGGCTCACTGATAATACAAGGTTTGAACTTAGCCTTAGGCTTGCTAAAGAGTTACCGGTATTGCACCCGTTTTAGGAATAAGAATAGCAGAATTTTAGTAAAAGAAGGCCCTACAGAAGTGCCATCATTTGGAAAAGTTTGACTCCTTAAGTGAAAGGACAAGAGTTTGTGCAGTTTCAAAGTCAGGTCTAGATTTCCTAGTATGTTGTAAATATATTAATGTGGACCAGCCTAGATAGCATGCGAGTGCTAAGTCGGATGTTACAAGGATAATTTGAACAGTGCTAATTCTGATGTATAAAGTGTATATTTATACATGCTTTGTGGATAAGTAATGCACAGTTTTACAGTATTAAGTTCCTGTTTATTGTTGAAAACTTTGCTTGAGAGGGGGGGGGGGGGGGGGATAGACTTTATACTTGTTTTGTTGTGAGTATAAATTCCAGGGTACTTTTTTTGATAGTAGGTTTCTATGTTGTGTTTTGGGGGTCTGAAATTTTGGAATCTGTAGGACAAATAAATCACTACGCAGAATTGTTTTGTTGTTGGCCTCACCACTAGCACACTAAACGTAGAACTGATCACGCCACTTTTTATTGAAGGACATGGTTTAAATCTTTTTTTTTGTGTTTTTTTTCTCCCATGCTAAGGCAATGCTAAGCAATAGGGATTTGAAACAGGATCCAAAGGGCGTTGAGTTTTTTAAGCAGGATCATGGGAAAATGTCTGAACAGCCGAATCCCGGTCGCTGTTCGTTAAGGCCTCTCGCGTGTAATTTTTCAAAGAAGTCGTTCAAATGGAAACCCGTTTAGTAGCTCCTTTCAAAGCGTGCGATCGGTCTTCTTGTTTGCAAATTCTGAAATAAAAATGCGATATTGATAATCTGCGAGGCGCGTAGCACGTGGAAATGAAATCGCAGTTTTGGAGGTTTGGTAGAAAATCTAAAAAAAAAAATGTAGTTGCAAATCACTCCATTTTGCGTATATGAGGTCAGTGCCACTTGATGTCTTATATGACAAGCTGACCACCTAATCGATTACGCCTTTAGCATTAAGTAAATAGATAGGAATAGCCATAGGCTTATAAGAGGAACAAATGTTACTAGGGAAGAAGAGTTAAAGCACTAAATCTTCGTATGGAGGTGTGACTTGGTAACTTATTAAGGTTAGAGTATCTTTGCTATGGAAACGTCTGCATGAATTTTAGTCAACATAAATGTTAAAAAAAAATAAGGAACTCCTAAAAAGTCAATTTACCAACATAATATACCATTTCAAAATATTTTCTATTTACAAGTGTCATACAAGTAAAATTTGGTTGTTGTAAAACTCAGGAAACGAATCCCACCCTCTTGAAGAGCCGTAGCAGGGGTGGGGCATTGGGGGCATGTACCCCTCAATATTTGTAAAAATAATAAGGAAATGACCAGTAGGGGCGTGGCTGTGCCCCCCAATATATCTCTTAAGGGCTCTTATATTGTAGCCTGCGTAGCAAGCGGGGAAGATGAGAAATAGACTGGAAAGATGAGGAATAGGCTCCGTGCGCATTAGGAGAAGGATGGAGCGAGTGCGCGTGCCTTGTATAATAGATAATAAAAAATATGTCCCAAAGAAAAGTATTAAAAAGAAAGTAGTTAAATGTAGTAGTTAAAGAAAGGCACACTTACATGAGTCCTTGTTAGCACAGCTTTATTTCCTTTTGTATGTGTTTCCAGGCCCGTACCCAGGATTTTTCCCGGAGGGGGGGGGGGGGGTGCGCAATCTGGAAAAGTGGACCTATTTTTTCCGGGGGGGGGGGGGGAGTTCTCTGATAAAAATCTGACCACCCCTGAAAGAATAAAGAGGGATTTTTTTTATGCCTTTGCAGTATCTCCACGGGACGGGACGTCTATTGACGGATGTGGCTACATACCAGAGTGATCTAGCTTATGCTTTATAGTTTTTTTCTTCAAATAGCACGTCTATTGAGAACCGAAAGTGGCCTTCGGCCGTTGTGGTGGTGGGGGGGGGGGTGCGTTCGCACTCCCTGCACCCCCCTGGGTACGGGCCTGGTTTCGTCCCCTTGTAGGAAGACCCTCTACAATAACCTGAACTCCCCTCTGTGCGTATGGGGTTGCCATGCCCCTCATTTATCTCTGAAGGGTTTTTTTAGCCCCTGCTCTAGTAAAATCTGGTTCCTCGCTTGAAATCAATGTGCGACATGACAGTATCTTTTCTCAGAAAGTTTCCCCTGCGCCAATATCCATTGCATTCTAGTGTCTGGGGTAGGCGATTTTTTTTGTCTGCTCGAGATTTTTTCTCCTCAGGTTTGCACGAATTACCGTGCTTGCTGCACAAAGCGTTGTTTCCTTGCGCATCAATAAATGGCAGTCGTTTTTTTTCTAAATGGCCGTAAAAGATCCTAGGGCGAACGCGCGGGAAACATGTCATTGGCCTTTCAAAAAGGCGGTCTGCAAAATCATAGTAAACCCGAATAATTCCTGCAAGTTTACTTGGAATTTCATAACGTACATTAGGGCGACAAAAAAGTGAAAAATGATTGAAGAGGACTTCCAAATATGTAATATCCTAAAGAATTGACTGGGCGAGCTAGAGTAACGACAGTTTTCAAACCAAGATTGCTTTCACCTTCCCCATTACTTTTAACGTCTCTTTGCGACGCGATCATGAAACGCAGGCCTGGTGTCAAAATTGTAAACAAGATGGCGAAGTTTGTTTTGATCCTCGGTTTCAACCGCGCATCGCAAAGAGTTGTGGGAAGTGGGGAAGGTGAATTGATAAAAGATATATCGGGTTTTTTTTTGCTCCCTACCCCCACCCTCATCACTTTTTGCTGGTCCGTCCTAAGTTGAGGGAGCCTCTCCTCCCTGTCTAGAATCGCTCTACAAGCAGTTGTCATAATTTTGCGGTGGATGAAAAATAAATGGTGATAAATTGGGGATTAGACACTTGGTGATGAAGAGTGAATAGGGGGAACTACGACCGAACGCCACCGAATACAAATCATTAAGCCTTAAAGCAATAGATTTCATGTTCATGGATAGTAACTTTGTTTTTCAACACACTAACCTGAGTGCGATGATTATTAGGTTAGGTCAACTACGGATCACATGAATCTCAGTGACCTCTCTGCTAACAGTCACTTGCAATGGGGTGCCAAATAGTTTTGCACATTGAGACATGATTGTGACAGTTTTATGATAAAGAATACAGTATCGTTAAAAGGTTAGCGCATCTTAGTATAAAAATGTGGCGGAGGAACTGTTAAAAGGAATATTTTCACTTTCATACTTTGCGCAAAACGATCCTGAATACGAAAGGAAATTTGTTCATCAAACAAAACATTTTGAAAGCGTGTACTATTTTTCTTCATAGCTTGAAAACGGAAAAATAAAGATGAAAGCCTTATTGGCATTCGTCATTGTACACTTATATGAGTTGTAGAGTACAAAAGAGTAGAGTGCAATAGATCGCAAGATTTCCCTTATTTCTGTTTGCTATCTTCTTCTATATTAGATTATGCACGATGGCATTTAAGTGAAGAGGAAGTAGCGCGCATATCACGGTGTATTCTACATTATGTCCGCCTTATCTCTCCCGTAATACGGACCGCTAAAATGTGATTAGGGGTGGTCTGAGCCGGCGGCTGGTCAGCGGTAATTGCTTGGTCTCATTTCCGGTTGACGGGCGATCACGGGTGCGAGCGATCGAGGGGTTTCATTCGGACCATTTGCTAACACAAGTCTCCTCTAGCTGCTAGGCACTGCTAGCTGAATATGGCGGGACATAAAGGCCACTTCGACGTCGTTGTCGTTGGCTCTTGTATGACTGATTTAGTCAGGTAAGCGTTTCTATTCAACGTGATTCCGTTCCATAAAACAGTTGTGCAGCCCCGATCGTGAATCTCTCTCGGACCGTCTTCTGTTACAGCTACGTTCCGCGTCTTCCCAAAGCTGGCGAAACCATTCACGGATCAAAGTTTAGTATGGGCTTCGGCGGTAAAGGAGCCAACCAGTGTGTGATGGCTTCAAGGCTAGGGGCAAAGTCTGCAATGGTAGCTAAGGTGCGTTGTGTTTTCAAAGAGCAGCTTTACGCTTGTAGTGCTGAATACGTGAGACAGTTTGAAGTAATCCGTAGCTATTTTACTAGTTATCATAATCGTTTGAGCGGCTGCGAAACCCAGAGCCTAATCGCTGATTTCAAGCCGTCGAATCTGTCGGTGAAGTTCGCAGATTTCTAACCGGGAGAGGGCTAATTTAGTGCTTTTTCCGGTGACACGAAGGCACAGTAAAAAACAGCGATCCTATAAAACCCTATTGCAAATATTAGAACAGACTACACAAAGCAGCGAGGAAGCTTACCACGTTAGTTTAGCATTAGATTCTATAAAGAATTGTAATACATATCTCTAATTTCGAACTCGAGAATCTCCGCGGCGCACTTTCGCTGCTCGAGTGTGATTTCCACATAATTTCATGATTTAAGGACTATTGTCCTTTTGGACAATTTCAAGGCCCTCAGATGGAATCTTCGGGTAATTTTTGAGGTCAGTGAATCACTGACAGATCTCTCTAACAAAACTACATGGCCAAAATTCCGTCCCTCGGGCCGCGTTTATGAAATAACTGACAAGGCAGGTAAAAGCGCCCGAATATCCCCAAAAGAGCTGTCATTTAGTAAATAGTCCCTGATTGCTTTCAAACTCGCGCGTTCAACTACGAAAGGGAAAATGAAAACATTCGATTCCCGCGAACATCATTTGAGAGTTTATTTGTAGCGCGTTGCCGAATATATGTTTTTTCCCCGCGCAACAAAATCCTTGTGTAATTTTGACTTTGTGATTTGTAACTACTTTTGTTCTTTCTAAGCCCGCAGAGCTGTTTTGCTGTAAACAAGAGTTTAATTTATACATTTCGTTAGTCCAAACTTTGACTGCATGTCTAATTGTTTCTTAATTATTTGGTAAAATACCATGAATTATACAGATCATAGATAAGACCTAAGGATTTTATTCACTCCGCGCTGCCATTCATAAGTATATATACTACGTCCGTTTACCCCATAGTTTGGCGAGCGCCTTAGCTTTGTACATCCATTATACCATTAGTTCTCGACTGTTGATGGAAGTCACATTATAGGCAACATTCCATAAAATGTTGTTATTGACTTTAAACACCAAATAAACAACAGTTATTTGTGCAGGGTTTGGTAGCGTCTTGTATATATTGCCAGACGATTTCCTAATGTGTGAGAACGGAGACCAGCTGTAGTGAGATAGTCTGTCTGATAAATAGAGGCTGCAAGAAAGCCTATTGAAATATTCATTTTGGTATTACTACCGCTCAATTTTGCTTAAATCTGTTATCCCAGAAAATTACATGCCTACTATAGGTAATAATAACAGGCTTAAAAGAAATATTCTATCCGTCTGTCATTTAACTATACTTAGTGAAAAAATTTTCTTATTTGTACATTTTGTTGGTTTTCGTTAGTGCTTCATCTTTTGTACAGTATTTTGTTTATATCTAATGAACAGCTCTATGCATACATTATGATAAATGATTTTCAAAATACAACCCCGAGGCAAAATCATTGAAAAAAGAAAATAAAATCATTGTGGACCAATAAAAGCTTTTAAAAAAGTCTACCATTTTTGGCATGACCTTTCATATTTGTTGATCTTAATCTGTAAAAAGTGATTACCACTTTTGCACTACCAAAATTTGGGTGGTCATTAATATAGAAATTGTTTCTTACTCACTTTTTAATATTCATCGTCTAACTTAAAGTGCATAAGTAATATTATTGACTGGTGTGCTAAGGTTGTGGTAGCTTATACTATTAGACTATTTGTGATTGTCTTGTAGTAGAAGACGCTATTTAAGGTATCTCCCTCTGTGATTTTGCCCTTTAGGCGATTTTTTCTCTCCAGGTTGTATTGTGTTGTAGACTTTTTTTTTCCATTAACCCCTGAAGCTTCTGGTCATGGGTTCGATGACAGCTTAGAGTGTATTGTTCTTCAATTAAAAGATATTTGATTTTGCATGGACTATTAGTCAAAACCTCCACACAAGAGAGAAAAAAAAACTCTTTGATTTCTTCTGCAAAAGATAAAACTCTGTTTGATAGATTTTAAAAGAATTTTTTGTGATAATTTTGTTTTTAATTGCCTTCTAAAAAATGTACCATAATTACTTTATGATTGATATTCTTATTACAGCGAAATTTATAAAACATATTATGCTAGTGTTAGTGTTAAAGACTTACTATATTCCGGTATTTACCCATTGGCAAATTTTTAAATTTTTTTTAGAAAAAGCGTCTGCAAAAAAGTTATAAAGCTGTCAGATTTTGTACTTTTAGAATGATTGATAGAATGGTCATTTGTTGTCATTATTCAAGCTGTTGATTTCATCTTCCACTTAACTTCTGGGTCATATATTATGCTCTTTTAATACATACCAAAACAACCACAATGCAAAATAATATTTATTTCATCCTCTGTTGTACAAGATAATATATTTTGTAAAAAAAATATAGGACTGATATACCCTTTAAGTTTAATATTTCTTTGTTTATTATTTCATTTTGTTAATTTCCCTTTTGCTAATAATCGTTTTCAATTATACAAAAGAAATTGTTAAGACCATAGCTTTTCAAAACCAGGTAATTATGGAGCTAGAGTCAATGGAATTTCTAGAATAATGGGATAAATATTATTCATTGCTTATGTTTGCCCTTTGATTAAACTTGGAATGGACTAAGCTTTAAGCTAAATAGAAAAGGCTTCCACAATCCTTACAAAATTAAATAAAACTTGTATATGTATCTCTATATGTAAAAACCAATAGCCTTGTCCTTTTCTTCTGCAGGCTTAAAAGTGTGAACAATTCTATGTCTTTTTCTTTAATAGGCTATCAATATTGAAATCAATCAATGCACTCTCCTCGGTTCCCCAAGTCCTTGCTATGACCCACCTGATTAAATACTACTCCATCTTACATAGAACCAAAGGGAATTAAAACAATAGGATATCAAGAAGTCTTAAAAAGGATGCTTAGACACTGCATTTAGACTCCTGGCTATTTTTGAGCTGAATTTACAAAAAACAGACTGAAAACAGATACCTCCCCCCCTATTCTGAGTTTTATACAGCCCGTCAAAGTCAAACACAGCTGCACCTAGTCAGCGGTATCCAAGCTTTCCAACAGTGCTTTGCGGTCCCCACTTTTAATCCCTCGTCATTGTGCTGAAGCCAGCACAAGTTGATGGTTGCTTGTATTTTTCATCAAAAATACAGCTATGAGCATATTAGGAGAGTGTCTCAGGACATCATGAAGTCTTTTGGGGCATAATTGAGTGCTTTGCTTATGGATATTTGCAAGCAAAGGTGAATTCATGATGATTTTTTCTTGTTTGGCTTTGCCCGGATGAGAAAATAATTATCTAATGAATCACCACAGCTCTCCTAAATGCTGTCTTTTCTGAAACCAAATTGATTGCAAAATTGTTTACACTGCTATTCTGGGTCTGTATGACCTGGAATTGATTTGTTTGGCTTCGGGGTGAAAAGACTTATAAAAAACCATCTGACTTTGGGGAGAGGAGTGTTGACTGGCCCTCCCCTCGTGAATTTTCCCCTGGATCTCCCAGAATGCTTTTCAATACATAAAGACATCTTCATGGTTTTACAAGCCTTCAAAGAGTGGACATTGTGTTTTGAGTCCATGGAAATGAACCTGGAGGATCAGAATAAAGGTATCTATTTGTGTCTTAAGCTGTGTTTGCTGATCTCTCTCCCTTGTGTTGTATTTTGAGCGTTTTATTGAGAGGGGTAATTCTGCTTTTCTTTCCTTGTCCAGTTTAAAATTTGTCAAAGAACCTGTGCGATTATTTGGCTTAAGAGTTGTTGCCAACACCTTGGTTAGATGCATATCTTCAAGACCATTTATCCCTTAGACTGATGCCTGAGTATCTTCATCTTGTTGTGTTTAGTTTGCATTTATGAATTTTTTGGGTTGTGGGTACTTCCCAAAGCCGGTACAGGCCAGTTGAGGGGTCAATGTGTTAACATAAGTACTATATTCATATTTTGAGAAATAATTATGAAGTTTCCAGAATATTCTTTTCATATATTTGCAATTCTAATCAAGTTCTAATATGGCTAGTAGCCGTCTTTTAACCTAATTTTTCTTTAAAGTCAATGTTATTTTTCTGGTTTTAAGTAGTCATAGCAATTTGTTATTTCATTAGTATGTAAACTTCCATTAACATTAAGAGCTTTGTAGACTAGCCTGTAAATGCACCATTATGAGTGTGATTTGTCTTTATGTTTTGACAGTAATTGCAAAGATGTCAACCTACAGATTTTCTCAGATTCAAACATTTTTTCCCTTGCCTTCTTGTTTCCCATGACTCTAGATGATGCCTGTTTTTCATTTATTCTCAACATAGCATATGCAGACATTATTCTTGACGTATACAAAGCAAACGCTCAGCATGAGTGAGAAACCAAATAGAAAATAGTAAATAATTAACTTGGTATTTATTGTTTTCTTTGTGCAATGTTTATATTAATTATTGAATGTTTCTGATGTTTTAAATACCTAGGGTCTATAAAAAAAGCCTATTCTAAAATAGCCCACACAGCAAGGAATTGGAATCATGTTCAGTCATGTTTTTAAGGCCACACACCCCTCAATTAGTATTATTGTTTTACCATGTGTGATCCCAGTTGTTTTTGGAAGAATAATATTATTTTCCTAATGAGTGCCATTAATTTAATTATAGTCTAAATAGAGTTCTATTTTTGTCTTATAAAGCATTGCTTTTTGTAAGAATGCTGTCTTTGATGTTTAAGTTTTAGATTTATATCTAACATTGTCAATATTTTTTGTCTTAAAGGCATTAAATATAGGAATCATAAAGTCATAGACAGTGTGATGGATCAAATTACTCTTAATTTTTTAATGTGACTTGTTTGTACACAGGTAGCCCATTCTCACGGCGAGTGTAGGTTCAGTAGGTTTGTATAAGCGAAAAATTGGTTGAAATAAATATTCTGAAAATAAAAAAGTAGTTTTCCAGTCTCCATCTGTATATAAAATAGACAAGGTTGCAAACTCCGACAACCGCCAAATTCCAAAGTGCTCAACAAATCCACCAATCCTTTCGAAATCCAGATACTGTATTCTTGATAGCGACGCTCGATGGGCCGTTCGTGG
Source organism: Nematostella vectensis (assembly GCF_932526225.1). NCBI lineage: Eukaryota > Metazoa > Cnidaria > Anthozoa > Actiniaria > Edwardsiidae > Nematostella > Nematostella vectensis. The sequence goes on along the minus strand of NC_064040.1, from coordinate 10,536,144 downwards.
ATAAAAAGACTATACACGCCATGCCAAATTCTACCAGCCTGGGTAGGGTGCTTCGCATCGGTTTGACCTTGCCTTGTCAAGCGGCGCGATGGACGAAAAACCTGTTAGGGATTTGCTAAAAAAAATCATTCCAATCCCCCAAAAAATTAGATGAAAAAAAATATACATGTTATCTTATTGTAAGATATACGGTACCGAGGTTGTCCAATGCATTTATAGATAGAATTGATTGCAAACAAGGAAAGACAAATGAACAAGCAAATTAATAAATGGATGAATGATAGATAGACAGATTTTATTTCGGTATTTTCTATAAGTTGGGGTGGAAATTAGGTTTGGAAGGATGTTGGAAAAGACTAGGAGATACAAGGCAAGGTCAAACTGATGGGAAGCACCCTACCCCGGCTGGTAGAATTTGGCATGGCGTGTATTGTCTTTTTATCCACGAAAGGCCCATCGAGCATTGCTATCATGAATATTTTCAAATCGAAAAGAAAGATTCTAGCTGCTCAAACGCTGAAACGTGGACGAATAGATGATTAAAAGGTATGGTTGGAAAGATAAATATGTGTGCTATGATCCTGCGATGTTTATTTTTTCGTGCGAGTCTGGATTTCGAAAGGATCGGTGGATTTGTTGAGCACTTTGGAATTCGGCGGTTGTCGGAGTATGCAACCTTTCAAATCAGCATATTTATTTCAACGAGATTTGTTCGCTCATACAAACTCTGTAATAAACCTACACTTGCCTTGAGCCTGGGCTACCTGTGGTTTGTATAGTCAACTATAATGTCAAATACTGGCAAAGAATGGTTTCCTACAATACTGGAATACAAAAAACAGCTGAAACCAGCGCTCATTTTATAATACTCTTGTTAAATTATGTGGAGAATCAGCTTTGCTTCTTATATTTAAGAAACAACCCTGCTGTCTGCGTTCCTTCCATAACTACTGAAAGCTTTCCCATGTGGAATTAAACCACAAGAATAATAAACATCTTAAAAAGAAGAACATGATTTAATTGTGTATTTTAGATTTTTTTTTTTTTTATAACAGGTTGGAGATGACTCATTTGGACACAGTACTATAGAGAACTTCAAACAAAACAAAGTGAATGTTGGTAAGAACCATTCAAGATCCTGAGTTAGACTTGTCAAGCGACAGATGCCTGAAATTGCAGCAAAAACATAATATATGTTATAATATATGTAATAATATATTTATACAATTCATGAGCAAACTAAATCTGCTTGAAATTCAACCCATCCTACTAGAAATGACGAGAGCCTAAGAATATGTATGAATATATTTCAAAATGATAAGAGTTTCCAATATTCAAAATAAGACCAAAACAACAATGCCACACAAGTGGGACCCTACACAACAAGTGGAAGTCTTTAGATATGTAATTCATGTCAATTGTATATTCTTCTATGTGTAATAATTTAGCAGATCTATGTACAGGGAGTGTTAAGGTGTTCAAACGCCCTTATTCCCCTTCAAAAAATGATTCACATTTTGTACAGTACTCCCATAAATAAAGTAGTATAGTAGTATAGTATAGTAGTATAGTAGTATACAACATTTTCTTCTAGCCCTGTGAAGGAAGAAATTAAAGTCTTTGGGATTCTTTTTCTTTTTTTCTTTTTTTTTTTTCAAGTGATGTGTTTTTTTTCCAGATCATGTCACCTTAACCAAGAAAGCATTTACTGGTGTAGCTCCAATTTCAGTTAACAATGGAGGTAGAATTCATTTTGTGTATTATTTTGGTACCTTTTTAAATTCAGATATTTTATTGAATGCAAATAATATATTTAGTATAACATGGTAACATTTTAAAGCATGCATAACTATTTTTTATTTTAGAGTTGTGAAGCTTATAAAAGTAAATTTACAATTTGAAGATAGTGGTTAACAGTGATGTATTTGATTCAAAGGTGAAAATTCTATAACAATAGTAAGTGGAGCAAATGAGTACCTTGATGAAGATGATATCAAGCGAGCAAGATCCATGATTGTGTCGGCATCAGTCGTTGTTTGTCAACTAGAAATTCAACCAGATATTACTCAACTTGCTTTGGCTCTTGCAAGGAATGCTAATGGTAAGCATTGCATGTACTTTTATCCCAAGGAACTTAGGGGCACTATTGGTTTCTGAGGATTATTTTCTGTTATGTTATTATTTTTCAATAATACAAAAAAAAAAGAAATATTTTTTAAAGGTGTAATATGTCCCGTGACCACCAAGTATTCAACCTATTTCTTGTCTTTGAATAGTGCGTAGTCTATCATACCAATGTTACCAATCCAGTCCCTTGCTCTGTGCAGTCAAATTGCTTGATGGGACAGTGAAAACATGAAAGCCAATGATTGGTTTAGATAGTTGATTAACTACATGCTGTTCCCAAACAAGACAAGGATTTAGGGTTGAAATTAAAATGCAAAATCATTGAGAAAAAACAGTGCCTTTTGAAAAATCTATGATCAATTTTACAGACTCCACTAAAATTTGTTTTAATGGAAACACCACACAAGACTACTGACATAAACTGTGGCTTTTCAAAGAAACCAAAACCAAAACAAATAGTTTTTTTTATGATACAAGATGTTTGGTTGCAATGAAGAAAAACTGCTTGAAATTATGTTAGAATAATTAGTTTGGTCATCTTCCACACGGAAGTATCTTATTGGGGGGGGGGGGGGGGGCTCCCTTATGTTTTTGCTCACATCACTTACTACTGTTATGTATGCCTTAGCCCTTTGATAGCAGGAATGCATAATTCCTGATGCTTTTGATAGAACCAATATTGTTATTGTAATAGTAAACTAATTATTATCTTTGATATTCTGCAGTCACCACTGTATTCAATCCTGCCCCGGCGTCAGCGTGGCTAGACACTCAGTTCTACAGACTTAGTGATGTATTTTGTGCAAATGAGAGTGAGGTGAGTTACCCTATGAAATTCCTGGTGCTGGTATCATTTTTCGTCTGCAAACACTCAATACAGTACTGGAACCAAAAGTTGGGAGTAAGTACACAGCTGCTTTGTCTCCTATTATCTTTGTTCTACAAAGGAGTTCTTTTGTCTCTATTCTTTTCGTTCTTTGTGTCGAGGTGCGGATATTGTTCATTTGCCCAATCAAATTGCAGCTTTTATGATCTGCCTACTGACTCAAAGTTGGATGGTTTTTGTGTATTCGCAAACTGTCAAGGTCTTTTGCCTGTCAAATATGTATGTTACCGACACTGTAACTGGCCTACCAGTCTATTCAAAAGATGACGCTTATGTTCTCTTTCCCCTGTAGGCTGAACTATTAACTGGCCTGCCAGTCAAATCAATAGATGACGCTGAGAAAGCAGTGGTGATGTTGTTAGAGCGTGGAGCAGGAAGGGTGATCATCACTTTAGGTGCTAAAGGGTCTGTTATTGGATCCCAGCAAAACCCCATGCCTCTTCACATCCCGGTGACACCATCAGAAGCAGTGGATACAACGGTAAGATTTGAGTGATCTAGAGTTTATTAGGAGTAACAAGATGCCATCAAACAGGTGGATAGAGAGGTTAAATGATTGACAGACAGACTGACAGATTTGAAACAGAATGGTCATATATAGACAAATCTAGCGACACCAACATGACGTACAAAGACAAAGACAAGAGACATTTTATTGACACATAAAGAGACAGGCATATCAGCAATATATAGAGGTACTTTAAATGAATTTGATATATATTAACGGATTCCCATGTCTTTCAATACAAACTTGTAAGCTTAGGGGGGCCTGCATTAGATATTCTAGGCATTCTTTAGATAGTGGGCGTTTATTAGATTATTTTTGGTATATAGCGATAAAGCTAGACAAACAATACGCCTGCACAGAGAATATATCGGGATCTAGAGCGACGTATATGGGCACATCAGAGACATACAAAGACCAAGACAGACATTAAAGAGACATCCAGATGTAGACATTATAGATATATCAAGAGACACAATGCAGACATTTATAGAAAGAGTTTTTTTTCATTATATCCTAGGGAGCTGGAGATGCGTTTATTGGGGCATTGGCATTTTACCTGGCCAAGTTCAAAAACTTATCGTTCAAGGAAATGGTCATACGTGCTAGCGAAGTCGCCAGAATGACAGTTTTCAAAGAAGGAACCCAGACGAGTTTTCCGTTCAAAGAGACCATTCCCTCGTCATTTTTCGCCCAATCTTCCAGTGGAGACCGGAAAACCATTAGATGAAGGCAAACGCACAATAGGTTGCCTCAGGAATCATGAAGTCGATCGATTGAGGTTGTTCTCTAGAAGCATTAGCAAGACCGCATGAATTGGACTTGCTTTAAAAAAGGTAGACCCTCTATTTTCAAATCATAGTGAATTTTGGAATGTCGTATTCAATTTTAAATCTTATCCACTGAGAGCTAGAGATCGCTGAGCGATTGAAGACTTTCTGGATGAAAAGAAAAAGCGACTCACAACTTAATTATTTTTATCGAGAAACCAAAGACAGTCACCAAGTCAAATGTGATGTATTTATTTTAGGTAACGAATTGATGATGAAATCCAGAGTCGCACGCCATAAAAATGACAGAAACAAATATAAGCATCTATTTCGTTGCCGTGCTTAATTCGTCGCATTTCTCCTGAACATTAAAGGGGCAGTGTCATGGTCTATTATCATAATTATGTTATATTGACATGAGTACCAGAAACTATTCCTCGGCTTCAAGTTTCAGAAATTTGAGCAAATAAATGAGTTTTTAACTCCACATAACGACATTGAAAACATTTTAGCTTTCATATTATGTACTCTTTTTTGTGAATTTCAAAATGAGAGGTAGCCAGTGTAGCTGTCAGTTTTGTTGTTCCGAGCAAACAAAACTGCTCCAAGACCCAACAAAACCGCCACCTCACAGGATAGCTTGCCAGCATTACCATACTGCAGTAAGCCGTGTGAGGCCACGGTATCAGTTCTGGGTTCTGTTTTCACGAGGCCTGAGCTCACCCTCGGCCACGAGGACCATGGCACCTCCCCTTTAAAGTGTTTAATAGGGTTCCGGTATAACCTAAAATCATGCATTTTATGAGGCAGCGTGACAACACTGTACAAACTGCTCGTTTTATTCGTTTTATATTGTTATAATTTGTGAATTACGCTTCACAGTACACTTTAGATTGAAGCACTCACAAACCTTTTGTCAGCCTTGCTTTGCATGGGATGATATAGACACAACATTTTTTGCAAACAATTTAAAATCTCAATTTCTGTATTATTATAGCATAGCATATATAAATATATAAATATATATATATTCATTGGGTCACTCGACCATTATTGAATGACAGGAGGAAGACAGACGTATTCCAGGTGATTGGAATTTTGTGGAATTTAGGCGCGAGAGCGAGGCTTTGGTACGGTGACGTTTGTTAACATCTGCCTTTCAACTGTGTTCAACCCTGCCATAGCCTCGGTCTCGCGTTCAAATACAACAGGACCCCCATTCTCTGAAAAGCCGTCAATTGGCAGGTCCTCTGTAGTTGGAAGCATTTTCATGTACGGTTTATTATAAATAGTTGCTTTTACTGTGTTATTTTAGGTCTTATTATTGTATATTTGAATTGTCAGGTGGAATGAGCTTGTATATAAGTGTAGTAGGGATTTATGACATATTCTTGTGTGTACGGCTCTCATTAGTAAAATCGATTCGCTCAAGTGTGAATGACGCCTTGCTGAGCTTTCCTTTGCGAAGCTACGCTTTCTGTTTACTGTTTTTTGTGTGCTGGTTTTCATATTTTCCGTATATTCCAGGGTCAATACATTAGGGCTAAATGTTCAATTATCACCCGATTCCGGATCAAGGCATTCTAGTCCCTGGCATTCTAATCGGGATTCCTTTGTTAGGGCGGCAAGAGGGGTCTGTGCTCGAAAGCGTCCATTACGGCGGGAAAAACAAAAGAGCATATGGGAATGACCCTGAGAAAAAGGAATTTATTTGAGAAGACCAATTATCTAAGAACCAGCCCTGAGGGTTGCTTGTATACGGGGTGTTGGTATTAGACACTTATAAATGTGCGGAAAGGATTTGTACAAATATAATTGCATATCATGAATTCAAGGGGGTTTTTACTTTACTAATGTCATTATATTTACTACTCCCTCATAACAAACTAATTAAAAGCCACTGCTCCATGAACGATAAAAAATGTCGATCAACCACTCTATTTATACTGTTTACTTTAAAAATACAACTATCTATTGTGTAGTTCCAGAAAATATCCATAATCTCCCCATTGAGGGGGTTCAGAGGCATGACCCTCCCCCCACCCCTCTGGAATTTCCATTTTGGGTGCCCCCTTCCCCCTCCTCCCCACCCCTCCGGATTTTCCAGATATAGTTCTCGGTACCCCCCACCCCCCTCTGAAAAATTTGATTTCACAAAAATGTGACGCAAATCCATGACGGACTTGATCAGAAAAGCGTTACGAATAATTAACCCGTCTTATTAAGTGAAAAAAGCCCCTCAAAAGATTCAGTCAGTTTTTTTATTTGATTTACAAAATAATAATAATAATAAAATGTGTGCATTTGTATAGCACTTATTTGTATAGCTCTAAGCGCTTTACATGCTAGGATATCTTTTCCTCAATAACAGACGATCATAAGTGTGTGTTAGTAATGTAAGTTTGCGTCCTCAGCGGTTCTTTTATGTTCCTCCGGTTCAGATTAGTGGTGTAGTATTGGAGAGACGGCACCTACGGTTTAAACGTCCTTATCCGAGAAGACGCCGAATATCCAACTGTTTATTGCAGATTTTACTGTCTAATAGTCTAACAAAGAATACATCGGCCTTTATTATTTACAGACGGGGGGACTCAGATTATTCGGTTCTGAAGACTCGCGTTTCTCACGAACAAGACCCTCCGGATTTTTAGCTCCGGACGATTACCTCCCCCCCCCCCCCCCAACACACACACACACCTCCTGGAAATTCCTGGGCGTTTGCCCCCCCCCCCCCCCCCCCCCCCCACTTCACCCGGAAATTCCAATCCCCTCAATGAGGGGGGGATGGATATTTTCTGGAAATACACATTTGCAAGAAACTTTGAACTTCAATGCTTGCTAACACTATCTGATTGATAGCTTCTCAGTTACTCACTTGAATTTGCTGGTGGAAATGGATTCTTTGTGTGACTTGGAGTTGAGTAGGGGTATGTAAAATGTTTTCATTCGCGCCCAATTTTAAACTAGTTCCTTACTAAATACAGATAGTTGGATAGTAGCAGGTACGGAAAAGAGGGTTCGTTTTGTTTCTTGCAGTCCTGGCGAATCCGTTCGGTTTATACAGGTGCAGATGAGAGGGTCCATTTCGTTAGCCCCTAATCCCCAGTTCCACCGGTCAGCGTATTCAAGTTCATGCAGGTCTGTTTGTACAGTGCTATGTGCGAATGAGAGGGTCAGTTTCGTTAGCCCGTAGTCCTGGTGAATCCGGTCGGTATTCATAGGGCGGATCGACCGCTTCACGAACTCTCAACTCGCGTTCAACCTCAGGTGATCTAGAAAGAGGAAAGGCAAAAAATTTGAGGGACACCATGAATACGTTGCAATTGAGTAAAACGCGGGGGAAATTTTTTAATACGAAAACATAATCACGATTATTATACCACAGAAATACCAGACTAGCCTCCTCCGCAGGCATCTCAAAGAAAGAAAAAGAAAAAAAAAAAGGATTGGTAAGTGACAAACCGGAAACGCTACTTCTCCTTAGTCTCCTCCTCCACAATTTCGCCACAGGTAACCCATTCTTTCCGTCCTTTTCATTATGAGTTGCCTCATAATACCAGAATGTGAACTTTAGAAGCACACTAGCATACACACATTGGCACCAGTCGGGCCAAGACGGGACGCTAGCACAGTCTATTACCCGTGCAGTTCGGCAACCATGGACAGCTGTTTCGTCCTTATTAGGACTCGTCAGCATGGCATAGCCGGTTTGCCTCAGTTAAACTTCATCGGCAAAAAAAACTGCAGGGCGACTTCGACTCGAACGAAGTGCTTTAAACCACAGCTTAGATCCATGTGGGATCTAGAGCTGCGACCGGGCTAGCGTGATGCCAATTGTGCGGATCACGCATGCGACCTTTGCTAGTCTAAAACTCCGTCGGATAGCCAAACTATCCTTGCGAGTATGTATACATAAATGTGAACTTTAGAAGCACACTAGCATACACACATTGGCACCAGTCGGGCCAAGACGGGACGCTAGCACAGTCTATTACCCGTGCAGTTCGGCAACCATGGACAGCTGTTTCGTCCTTATTAGGACTCGTCAGCATGGCATAGCCGGTTTGCCTCAGTTAAACTTCATCGGCAAAAAAAACTGCAGGGCGACTTCGACTCGAACGAAGTGCTTTAAACCACAGCTTAGATCCATGTGGGATCTAGAGCTGCGACCGGGCTAGCGTGATGCCAATTGTGCGGATCACGCATGCGACCTTTGCTAGTCTAAAACTCCGTCGGATAGCCAAACTATCCTTGCGAGTATGTATACATAAATGTGAACTTTAGAAGCACACTAGCATACACACATTGGCACCAGTCGGGCCAAGACGGGACGCTAGCACAGTCTATTACCCGTGCAGTTCGGCAACCATGGACAGCTGTTTCGTCCTTATTAGGACTCGTCAGCATGGCATAGCCGGTTTGCCTCAGTTAAACTTCATCGGCAAAAAAAACTGCAGGGCGACTTCGACTCGAACGAAGTGCTTTAAACCACAGCTTAGATCCATGTGGGATCTAGAGCTGCGACCGGGCTAGCGTGATGCCAATTGTGCGGATCACGCATGCGACCTTTGCTAGTCTAAAACTCCGTCGGATAGCCAAACTATCCTTGCGAGTATGTATACATAAATGTGAACTTTAGAAGCACACTAGCATACACACATTGGCACCAGTCGGGCCAAGACGGGACGCTAGCACAGTCTATTCTAAAGTTCACATAATACCAGACATTGTTTTAAATAGTGATGAGTCGGACCAGTCCCCCCTTCTTCCTTTATCCAAGTTAACATATTTGTCGGATAAGCATAATGGGGGAAGGGGGGCTGCGCGCGCATCCAGCGCCCTCCCCCCCCCCTATTTACGCGCCAGGGCCTTCAGAGCAGAGTCGGGTGTCATTTATAAGATACCCTTGATGCAACAAAAAGCCAATTGGATTCTGACCTCTTTTCGTTAGGGTGTGTACAAAAAGTTCAATCTTACCCAAAGTTGTAGAAAAATATAGCTGGAACCATGAGGCCTAGCGCGCCAAGGGCATACCAAGTGGACACGTGACCAACCGGATGCCACTTGAAAGGTGAAGAGTCAAACAGAGTCCAGAAGATAAAGCCGAGTGGAGTTACGAGAGACTGGGAACGAAAAAGAACCCATAATGTAAGCGCTGTGTTTAAACACGAGGTTCTGCTATAACAGGAAAAGCTCCTCCATCCCCCGGGCTCGATTTTGCAATTATAATCAGAATACTGCCACACTAGCAGTCACAAATTATAATTCTTCTGCAAAATTGCTTGGAAGGCCTACCAAGAAGTTGCCAAAAGATTCTCGACAAAGGCTTTAAAAATTTGCCGTCATGTTTATATCGGTAAAGTCTGTGTTACGCGCGTCGTACACAGAGAAATCAGAGCCCGCAAAACTACCTTGCCCAAGGAGACAAAAACAACAAACAAATATACACACAAACAATGCTAGAATTCCTCTAGGGGGGGGGGGGGGGGGGGGAGAGGTTCTCCAACCCCAAAACTCTTAAGTCGACCGAGAATACCATGGAAACGATATCTGCATAGACAAAAATTACCCAGACCCTTGTTTAGAAGCTAGGTCATGTGATTTGACTTACCGTTACAATAGCCAATAAGGTGGCTCCTTCTGCGTAACGTAACAAAAACCCGCCGCCGATATACGAGATCGTGTACGTGACGACGAAAACTGTTCCTCTGGTCCCAGGCACGCCGTTACAGCCCGCGCCGCCGAAAAAACATCGGAAACCAAAGCTCCAACTGGACAGAGAAGATACGGACACGCAATTTGTGAAACAGGGGGACGGGATGGAAGTGTTAGAGTAGAGAGATGGGTAGGAAGGGTTTGAGAGATATATGTTTTATATATACTGTACGGGTGAAACACATCGCTCCATGCTCAGCATCCCAGTGGTCACTGCAAGCGTGGTATAGTTTTTTAACAATCGAAGAAGAGCGCAGCATCGTCGAGCACGGAAATAACTCAAATCCAGTCCATGCACTTACTTTTTCCAAAACTGACTGATGCTGTTGGCAAAGCCATAGCTAGGTATGATGTCCACCCAGAAGAGTGCTAGCACGCAGAGTAGCTGGTACACCGACTCCCAAAACAAGAAGTACACGATGTTGATTCCCTTCCGCGACATAATGTTCTGCATTTTCAGTCCTTTCTCCTCGATGACATTCATCGCCGCGGCAGGTACCTGGGGATGGAAGGGTGGGGTTTGCTGGTTCATATTCTAAATAGCAATGAAAAGGATGAGAGAAGCTACTCTCCTTTCCAGACAATATGTTTTAGACAAAGCGTTTTGCGTGACATAGGTCAGAGCGTTTTGTGTGAAATGGGTCAGAGCGCTTTGCGTGACAAAGGTCAGAGCGCTTTGCGTGACATAGGTCATAGCGCTTCGCGTGACATAGGTCAGAGCGCCTTGCGTGACATAGGTCATAGCGCTTCGCGTGACATAGGTCAGAGCGCCTTGCGTGTCATAGATCAGGACGTTTTGCGTGACATAGGTTAGAGCGCTTCGCGTGACATAGGTCAGAGCGCTAGGCGCGGATCCAGGATCTCCTCCCTTGATCTTTTGTTGCACCCCCTTTCCCAGTTTCCGCTCCGCACATAACACTAACGCCCATGGGTCCTTGCCCCCCTCTTTTTGTGCCTCGCTTTCCGTGTAGTTTCGTATGTACCCTACGCTCATGGATCTCCTAGGATGCTCTTTGCTTTCCATGACTATGATACTTATAAAAAAATCTTATGCTTTTGTTTAATACACTGGGTGTCAGAAGTTCCTGCGCTGTCGGGCAATCAAAAGCTCGACGAACGAGTGACCCGAAGAATCGAGCGATGGCTTGTTGCGGCCTAAAAAAAGGTGCATGGGCATGTCACTCGCGACAGGCCTCTGGCACCCAGGGTTAAAGCCGAATTGTCACCAGTTTACTTCCGGAGGTCCGACGGAAACCTCAACCATTAAAAGACAAAAGAATCTTTTAGAATCCGAGATATTTAACACGCCATCCGCTCTAAATTATCAATCACATCCTCAAAGAAACTTCCAATAGACACACTGCTTTCAATATTTTGAAATATTTTTCGCGTTTTCCGTTAAAAACCATCGGATATTGTTAGGTAATCGACCGAAAGTAAACTGGTGACAATGCGGCTTTAATAGAGTATCTCACTTACGAATCCGAGCATAAAACAGATCGGCCATAGGACGCCCGCTAGGCCGCTCGCCCCCTCTCCAGCCCCCTTGGGACTGGGGTCGAGCTGCTTCGGGAAAATGGAGGGCAAGAGACAGATGAACAGAGCCAAGAGAACCAGCATTCCGCAAACAAACTTGAGTATCGTGGGCTTCTTTCTCAACACGAAAAACCTGCAAGCCAAAAGTGATAACTTTTAAGCGCCATGTCATCTAACGTGTAGAGAGGGCGAATAGGCACTTTGTCTTAGAATCGGGGTCCTTCCGGGTCTATGTTGGGGGAGGGGTGGGGGGGTGAAGGGTCTGCAAGTCGGTAGTCAGTTAAATTAGGATTATGGGTCGGAAAATCTAAGTTTGTATTCGCTTTAGTACCAGATTTCATTAGATTAAACATTATTGATAATTGATAAGTAATAATAAGTTGATGCAACAGGAAATGCTGAAATGGCTGGACTAATGTAGATTGATAATGAAAGTAAATAACTAAAATACGGACAGCCACAAAATACCGGTAAATCGTTTGTCGCTAGTCTTTTCCTAGCTTTTTTTTTCATGTTTTGTCGGTAGTCGGTTACTTCATAGGCCGTTTGTCGCTCGTCGGTTAACCCCATCCAGACCCTTAATAGAAACGCTCGGAATATGCACTCAACTGTATGCCTTTCAGCACATACGAAAGGGCCTGATGAATGACTAAACAAACTAAACTGTAGCTCTAAGATTGCAAAATTGAAGCACGGAGGGCAAATGGCAAATGAATGAACACTCAATTTTTAAGGGCTATAGTCATTGTATAGGCCTTAACCAAACAATATAGAATCGAACGGTGAAAGGCAAGGGTGAACTGTACATATACACAGGCGCGCAACTAAGGCGCTCATACCTTAGAACAATGGTCAGGGGGATGATGAAGTTCCCTAGAATAGCTTGTAGGTAAGGTGCAGTACGACTTGGTGGACTCGCAAACACCACCAAAGAACCATTCAACGCATCGCACAGACCCACACCAAACAAAATGGTATGCGGGAACATCCGCTCTGTTTCGCCTATCATCCCAGGTTTAGCGAATCTCATCACCAAAATTGCGATCCCGAAAATCACCACAAAGCACATGCTAGCGAAAGATACAACGAAATACGCGTCCATCTCTCCGGTTGTATCAGTTGCATGCAGTGTTGTGTGATTTCCGCTAGGTGTACTGAACTCCTTGGTTGCTACTAGCCACAAAGGGAGAGAAACGTTCTGCCCAACTTGACCTGCTACTGCTAGGAAGGCAAACAGAATGTTCGCCCAGTACAGGGGGACCTCGCACAGCCCGAAATTAAAACGCTTCTTGTTGATATATTGGATAGGGGCGTCATAATCGTAGTCTTTCGGATCCATTACTATGGCCATACCCGATTCTCCTTGTTTACTTGCGATAAGGTATTCTCAGAGCTAGGTTTATATCGGTAAGAGGTTTGTATCGGTATAGAAGGCTAACATACTGTGTTATTTCGGGGAAATTTCCTGTACGGTCTCATGATGCATCACGAGGTACCTCACGTCACGCAAGAGATAAATAAATGTCACGCTGACCGCACGAACTTTTATTTACAGATCAATAAGTATCGAAGAGTGCGCGTGAGATTTCCAATTCTGAAGTAATAGCAAATTAAATGGAGCGTTTCCTGGCTTAATCATCGCACCGTCGCAGGGCAGCGATAACTATCACAGAGCCGAAGTCGGCTAAAATCGTGAAGTTTGCCTCATTTATCCCGAGATGTCAAACTATGTCAGTATTTATTCCGGTTGCAACACAGGCTAGGTCACAATAAATAAAATATTTAAATAAATGTCAACAAATTTATTTTATTTATTAGGTTTTTCACATTTTTCAGGAAAAACATGATCGAACGATAACTAAGCTCAACATCCAATAAAAACACTGAATCCGAACGATAACGTTTTTTTTCAATATTTGAGACATTTTTTTGTAACATTGATGAGCCAACAGGAAACCAGAGTTTCTTATTAAATTTTGCAAAGTTCCTCAGAGAACATTAAACGTGTGCTTCCCAGTTAGACAAAGAAATCATTTCAGACACTTATACTGTAAACATGGTTTGGTATGATGTTATTCATTGACAGAATTCATTGTTCACAATGTCACTCATTATATGTCTTATATCACATGACTTGGGTAAAGAGGAATGAGGGTGCGTTAAAACATGTGCACGTGATAGCCTGTGTAGCGGCTAGGCCGTGAAAGCTGTAGCTGAACAAGGGCTGTAGGACAGTAAGTCCTTTACTACACATGTCTGTCACTATAACAATGTCTCCATACACCATAAGTTATCCTAGTTCACCAAGCAAAGTGACGAGGGTGTGCTCAAAACACAGAATGTCCCAGCGCTAGCTTGTGCTGACCAAGGGCTGTAGGACTGGTGAAGAACTTCCCGCACCTGACACACGCCCAGTGCAGGAGCTCCTCTGAATGCTGTTCTAGAGAAACTCGAGACTTGAAGCTCTTGAAACAGACCCCACACGTGTAGAGTGACCGCGCGTACCTTGCGGGATCTCGAACTCTTCCGTTGCTAATGGAATAAATACTTCGGAAAAACTCCGTGCGCTTTTTTTGCCAGAATCTGAAGCTGATCACGCCGCATACATATGAGTGGGGTTTGCTGTAAGGTTGAATTTCGCGCCCTATGATATTCGACTCTAGTTTCAGCAATCTCGGAGTGCGATATGGGTGAAAGCGAACATTGCTTCGGAAACTCTTTTTAGGGAACTTGGAAACATGGGACTCTTGTCGGTAATGCAGTATCTTGTCTGACGGCTTGTCTGGGTTGTAAAGACTGAGTTGCCTGTTATTGTTATCACTGCTTGAACTATTTGTGCGAGGACGGTGTGAGATTTCCATGTTTACGTCAACACCTCTCTCAACTCTATATTCCACCGCTATGTTCCGCTCCTCGTAGGCGACGACACGTTCTCTCTTGAATTTACTCCATCTCTCTTTGCTTGGGGACCTCGAGGTCGACTTTGAGCGTCTCGACGGGCTGTTGTATGGAGCAGGGCTTCGCCGAGGATTTGCCGGGCTAGCATTTCTCGAAATTTTAGCCAAACTTGCTGAACCGTAAAGCATCGCTGGGTAGTCGATGATGTTTTCAATTCTTTCCTTTCTTCTCGTCTTTATTAGCTTGCATTTCCCAGTCTTTTCGAGCTCTTTAAACACCCATAATCGCCTGTTATTAAGCGTGTACCACTCCCATTTTTCCTGATACCAAACTACCTCAATCTTAGGAATGTCTTCAAGTAATATTTCACCGTTGACTAGTTGCGCCAATGTTTCTGTCAAGGGTAACCCATTGTCGAACATTCGACCAACTATATTTGTAGTAAAACGGATTTCAGAAGGCTTCAAAAGCACAAAATAGGACAAAGGCATATTTCAAGCTTCTCTCTGAGCTAACAGTAGCGAGTAGTATAGGAGTCGAGAGCAGTCGGAAGCGCTAGATAAACATTGAAGGGAATTACGTTCCAACCAAAACAACTGACACTTTGCACCACGAGCTCGCAGGACTACGCGCTTGAAGTGTCAGACGCCTGGGAAACCACGTGCAAAATGTCACACAATACGTGTTTATATATTCGTCACTCGTCACACAATCACTCTTTTAATCGCTTTTCGTGGTCTATAAAATAGAAGGAGAAAATTCGCCTCTAATTAAACTTTCTCAAATTTACAGGAACCGATCTGGACACTATTTTAATATTTTTTTCAGCAATTAGGCCAGATATTTTTTTTGCGATTTTTCCTTTAGTTCTCAGTTTGTATTCTACATTTTGAATTATTGTGTAGACTTAAAAATTTAGTGTCTAATTGTGTTTCGAGTGTAACTTGTCTATAAGTCGAAACGAGCGGTATGTTGATTATGGGTTCCCTGTGTCGTCGGATAACCTGCGGGGCCTTGTACCCACCGCTAATACCACGATGAAGGTAAGATGGCCGCCGAGGAGTGGTTCCTGCAGGAAGAAGGTTGTCTGCAATTTAATGGACGTCCAACGTCAATATCCTACACTCCAACGTCCCACTGCTTTGTCGCTACACTAGAGGATGGATCTGTCGAGGTCTTGGATGTCAGTTCGGGCCGTACTTTAAAACGCACGTCACTTGAAGGTTAGTCACTCACATCTCGTTTTATTCAAATGTTAGGATGAATTGCATGGTGAAATGGGTTTTAATCGATTCAATTTTGCTCAAGTGGGCCGTTGAATGATAAATGTGAAAGAGCTAAAGTCAGTGATTGAATGAGAATCGTTGTTGTTTTCTTGATGAACTTGGCGTTTGCCCTTGGGCGAGAGTCAGATGGTTGATGATGTGATGAAGCAATCATAATAATTGTAGCTGGCTTCAAATTCTACCCTTCCTGCCGCTGAAATACCAAAATTTAATTTTATTGACGAGGGTCTTGCGCAATGTTTACCAAGGGCTGGCAGGATGATTATTGCAACATTTGGGTTTCCGAGCGCCATTTGCCATTTGCCATTAGATATTTTATTTTAATCTGAAGTAATGTTATGCAACAGTTTATCTTAGACCTTGTTTTCCTCATTCATGATAGGATGTTATCTTGTTGTTATTTTCTCATTTGAGTGATTTGCTGAAGCTACAGCCTTGCATCCAGTGGTTTAATTATTAAACTATCTACATCTGTACTTTACTACTAGCTGTATTCAGATATTTTAATAGCTCATAAGAAAAGCACCCATCCCCTTGTGAAAATTATTATTATTATTATTATTGTTATTATTATTACTATTACTTTTATTATTATTATTATAAAAGTATTTACCTGGAAGAGTGCTTCAAGTGTACACCACTTTTTTTATTTCAGATTATACCAATTTTACCCATTTTTCCCAATTTTCCGTTTATTTATCTTAAAGACGAATTAAGTGCAATGCAACATTCTACCTTTGTAACCCTAAAAAGTGATACATATTTTCCTCCATTGTGACAGGAAATGCTTATCAGGAGACAGGAATTCTTGAATGTCGTTTCTGCACTGGAGTTGAGAAACTTCTAGTGACCGATGGGAAGACTGTTGGACTTCGTAAGGACCTGAATGGAGTTTTACTCTTGGACAGTATACTACAGGCACCGGTTGCTGAAGACTCAGAGTCTCCCGTCTTACTAGAACTGTCCCTTTCAGATGTAAGTACATACAGTACAGCTAGTCAACTATGTCGTTATCTACTCATTACTGAATTGCTGTAGCCCTCTTCTCCCTTAAGATTGTGTATAGAGCAATCCTCAAATTCATAGAAAAACAGTCTGTGTTGAACAGCATTGTACTGGGGTAGAAGAAATTGTGGGGGCATTTTAGCTATGGAAAAACTAGCATTGGCACTTTTGTCTACCATCGTACCATGCTACAAATTATCTAAAATGAATTCTTTTTATCAGGCAAAAAATCTATATTCCGGGATAGAAGTATGTATCCCGTCTGCTGTTCCACCTGTTCTGGATGTGATGGAGAAATTGAAACAGCAGCTCAAGTCAGAATTGGAAAAGTATCAGTCCAGTGCCCAACACTTACCTCAGAAGACTAAAGAGGATTTTCCTGTGAAGCCCTTACCAGTGAAACAACATGGTGCTCCCAGTGATGCAACCTCAGCTTCATCTGATGACTCTGACAAGACTACAAAGGTACTTAGGCCTGGCTAAACATTCAAACATGTTAGTCAAACATTGAAATCAAACTCTTGCATGAGTATGTTTTGCGAGGTGGCTTAACACAAAAATGTTTTCATAAAACATGAGCGTGCAGACTTTTTTCCATTATGATTACGCTAGAGATCAAAGTCGCACCATGAGATTTTTGAGCTGTGATTGGATAAAAGCATGAAACACATGCAATGTTTTGTGTGACAAGTGGCTATACAATAAAACATGTACAGTATGTTCAACACAAATGTTTTGATTTCGTTCAAACATCTAGACATGTTGTGGAAGCCAATTGATTGCCATGTTTTGTGGCTCATCGGCTAAATATACAAACATTTGCATCAAGCGCAATGTTTGACAAACATGTTTGAATGTTTAGCCAGGCCTTTCGAGCACCAACTTTCTGGTGAGCACTGGCCTTGCAATACTGATGCTGTTTGAACACCATGTTTGAATGTTATCAACATTTTCTAGTGAAGTGGCTGATATTAATTCTGTTTGTACCGAACCTTACAGGTCAAATGCAAGTAGTACTGGTCCTAGTAATGGTGCTGTTTGTACTACATGTTTGGAATTGCTGTGATGTAGTTTGCTAACATTTCCTTATTCTCCTTTTCTTTGGGATTTAGCTACAACATCACATAATAAAAGAGAGAACTACATATACTGCATTTGAAACAAAATATCCTTATTTTGCAATTCCTTTGTTATGAAAGGACTTTTACTTTGTATAGCTACAGTAAAAAAATGAAAGAAAAAATAATGTAAACTTGGTAGTTTGGAAGCAGAGGTACTGACTTCTTGTGCTCTTTCTCTTCAGTGGATAACATGTAAGATCTCACTGGCTGCTGGTGCCCTTCTGTGCGCCTTTGATGGCATGGTAGTGCACCTGCACAAAAGCTACAAGACCAGTGCAGCTTTGCCGATAGCATCAGCCATGCTAGCAAGGGTCATGTCTTTAACAGGCACCTCTGTGCTTGAGAAGAAGGGCCAACCAGTCTACAAACAGTTGATGTTTGTGGAGGCATCTCGCAGGCAGACCTTCTCTTCCTGGCCGCATCTGGATTATAAGTATGTAAAAGTTTTCAAAGCACTCAAGTACGTGGTCTTGATCTGGAACCAGAATTCTATAATATGACTCATCAAAAACTTGAATATCTTCTCTACATTTAATACGATCCCTAGAAAATGAGTTTTAATATGCAGTTGGAAAATGATTGCACAGTCTAGCCATGTCAGTATCAGTAGCGAAAGGCTTAATTTTCAATTTCAGGGCTACCGGAATTATGCGCTCATGTTTACAACCCCGCATAATCCTGCATTATTTGGAAAAAATTCGCAAAACATATAAATTATGTATAATGTTTTCATTTCCTAGGAATTTCTTACTTCATTTCAGTGGCAAAAATTCCCCGAAAAACCTCAGAAGTTCCTCGTAGAACGAAAGTTTTCACTTGGTCGTGCATTTACCAGAGGATAATGCACATTTTTTTACTTGAAACATGACCCACTGCAGTGGAACCCACTGCTTTTCTGTTAGAAAGTTAGCGTAATTGTTAATAGACAAATACAATATTTTTCAGCATAATAAATAAGCAGAAATAAATAAAAAAGTTCGGCGATCTCATTGTGGACATTGACTCAGGGAGAACAATCATAAATTGCTTATGTAGAAGCCAGTAAAAGTCATTCCAGATGAAAAATATCTTAAACTGTATCATTATCTGTTTTGGTAGATGATAAGCTCAAAAACTTGACAGAAAAAACGCTCTTTTCCCAATTTCTTGTTGTCTGCCATGTTGGACTTCACACGCCCCAGTCCCCAGTACCATTAGAAAATAAAAAGGTTAAACAATGAGAAAAACGTTTTCTGAGTGAGATTTAATCTTTAAGCTACTTTTTTCAAGGTTTAAATTCTCTCCTCCTAGAATGTTTTTTGAAAACATTACGCAATCTGTATAATTCCCGATTTCTAGAGCATAATTTGCAAAAAAAAATCCCACATTATTTCCAGAAAATCCCCGCATCATACCAGTAGCCCTGCAATTTTATAGTTCCCCGCTAAAAACACAACAAAATAAAAAATGACACTTTTTTGTCTGTGTTTAAGGTGGGCATATCCAGAGGCCATGGCCCAAGCAGGGTTTTACCACCAGGTTAGTATAGCTTACATTATAATGTACTACATAATTCTACCACCATGTTAGTATAGCTTACATTATAATGTACTGCATAATTCTACCACTAGGTTAGTATAGCTTACATTATAATGTACTGCATAATTCTACCACTAGGTTAGTATAGCTTACATTATAATGTACTACATAATTCTACCACCAGGTTAGTATAGCTTACATTATAATGTACTACATAATTCTACCACCAGGTTAGTATAGCTTACATTATAATGTACTACATAATTCTACCACCAGGTTAGTATAGCTTACATTATAATGTACTACACAATTTTACCACCAGGTTAGTATAGCTTACATTATAATGTACTACACAATTCTACCACCAGGTTAGTATAGCTTACATTATAATTTACTGCATAATTCTACCACCAGGTTAGTATAGCTTACATTATATTGTACTACATAATTCTACCACCAGGTTAGTATAGCTTACATTATAATTTACTGCATAATTCTACCACCAGGTTAGTATAGCTTACATTATATTGTACTGCATAATTCTACCACCAGGTTAGTATAGCTTACATTATAATTTACTGCATAATTCTACCACCAGGTTAGTATAGCTTACATTATATTGTACTACATAATTCTACCACCAGGTTAGTATAGCTTACATTATAATGTACTGCATAATTCTACCACCAGGTTAGTGAAGTTTACATTATATTGTACTGCATAATTCTACCACCATGTTACTATAGTTTATATTATAATGTTCTGCATAATTCTACCACCAGGTTAGTATAGCTTACATTATAATGTACTGCATAATTCTACCACCAGGTTAGTATAGCTCACATTATAATTTACTGCATAATTCTACCACCAGGTTAGTATAGCTTACATTATAATGTACTGCATAATTCTACCACCAGGTTAGTATAGCTTACATTATAATTTACTGCATAATTCTACCACCAGGTTAGTATAGCTTACATTATAATGTACTACATAATTCTACCACCAGGTTAGTATAGCTTACATTATAATTTACTGCATAATTCTACCACCAGGTTGGCATAGCTTACATTATAATGTACTGCATAATTCTACCACCAGGTTAGCATAGCTTACATTATAATGTACTGCATAATTCTACCTCCAGGTTAGTGAAGCTTACATTATAATGTACTACATAATTTTACCACCAGGTTAGTATAGCTTACATTAATAATGTACTACATAATTCTACCACCAGGTTAGTATAGCTCACATTATAATGTACTGCATAATTCTTCCACCAGGTTATTATAGTTTTCATTATAATGTACTGCATAATTCTACCACCAGGTTAGTATAGCTTACATTATAATGTACTGCATAATTCTACCACCAGGTTAGTGAAGCTTACATTATAATGTACTACATAATTTTACCACCAGGTTAGTATAGCTCACATTATAATGTACTGCATAATTCTTCCACCAGGTTATTATAGTTTTCATTATAATGTACTGCATAATTCTACCACCAGGTTAGTATAGCTTACATTATAATGTACTGCATAATTCTACCACCATGTTAGTATAGTTTATGTTATAATATTCTGCATAATTCTACCACCAGGTTAGTATAGCTTACATTATAATGTACTGCATAATTCTACCACCAGGTTAGTATAGCTCACATTATAATGTACTGCATAATTCTACCACCAGGTTAGTGAAGCTTACATTATAATGTACTACATAATTTTACCACCAGGTTAGTATAGCTTACATTATAATGTACTACATAATTCTACCACCAGGTTAGTATAGCTCACATTATAATGTACTGCATAATTCTTCCACCAGGTTATTATAGTTTTCATTATAATGTACTGCATAATTCTACCACCAGGTTAGTGAAGCTTACATTATAATGTACTACATAATTTTACCACCAGGTTAGTATAGCTTACATTATAATGTACTACATAATTCTACCACCAGGTTAGTATAGCTCACATTATAATGTACTGCATAATTCTTCCACCAGGTTATTATAGTTTTCATTATAATGTACTGCATAATTCTACCACCAGGTTAGTATAGCTTACATTATAATGTACTGCATAATTCTACCACCATGTTAATATAGTTTATGTTATAATATTCTGCATAATTCTACCACCAGGATATTATGCCTGGTGCACACTAGTGACATAACGACATAGGTGTGTGCACTCATGTGTTCATATGTTCAAGTGTGAATGGTTCGACATAAAGACATAAGCCCAACATAACGACATGGACATAACAACATAAGAAAGAAAAAACATTTTTTTCTCTAATGTCATTATGTCCATGTCGTTGGGCTTAAAAAAGTGCATATGCCTATGTTGTTCTGTCGTTATGTCACTAGTATGCACCAGGCATAATAGCTTTTATTATGTTGTACGGTGCCTCTGCTCCCTTTGCTAGATTTGACATTCATAATCCTATTCTTCTCTCACTAGCCAAGCTGCACAGGAGATGACAGGGCTATGTGTTTCACATGCAGTGTGTGTCTTGTGTGCTGGGAACCTACGGATGAGCCTTGGTAAGTCTTGTCCAAGTGTGATGGTAATAAACACTGTATGATGGGGATAATGAATGGAATGATGGTAATAGTGATATTGATGTTGATGACAAGCTGGGAGTATATGGTGACAGTGAATGTGAATAATAATGGTGTTGATGGTGATGAGAGTCTTGTCACGATGTGTATAGATATTTTAGCTACTTAATCTGTAATTGTCCCCACTACTTTGAGGGGGGGGGTATTGCTTTATCAAATCAGTCTTGATTGTAGGGGATGGGGTGATGAGCACTGGTTTAAATTTACATGTTGATAATGGTGATGGTGATAATGATGATGGGGATAATGTTTGTGATGGTGATAATAATTATGGTGATAATGGTGGTGCTAGTGATGATGGTAAGGTGATGGTGATTAAGGTGATGGTGATTAAGGTGATGGTGATGGTGATATTAATGATGGTGGTGATTATGATAATGATGATTATGGTGATTATGATGATAGTGATGGTGATGATGTACTGAGAGTCTTACCATGTGTTTTGTGATTATGATGATGGTGGTAGTGATGATGTTCTGACAGTCTTGTTCCAGTATGAATCTATCTAATGTATCAGTGGTGGATCTAGGGTTTAGAAAGGGGGGTTGACCATTTTGACAGTCTGTCACGATAATTGTTTTAGATTTTAAGGAATATATATAATGTTACAAATTCTTCTACAAATTTCAAGAATGTGTAGTTCCAGAAAAGATTTATACCCCCCCCCCCAATTAAGGGGATTGGAATTTCTGAGGGGTTGGGGGATTGAAACGCCCAGGAATTTCCAGAGGGGTGGGGGGGAGGGAGTAAAATGCCCTACAGTTACTGTATTTATTTTTTTCCAGTATTAAATTCAACCAACTGCTATAAACAGGGCTTCTGGAATTACGCGCTTGTGCGGAAGCGCGTAATTTGGCTTTTTCCGCGTAATCCACAAATTTCCGCGTAATCCCGCGTAATTTGGCTAAATTTTGAAAGACAAAACATTTAATTGCACAGCTGATGTGTTCTTTTAGGGTTGTTACCTCTATTTCTCATGAAAAAAGAGAGATATTTTTCATAAGAGTGCGATATTTCGAACTGAATTCCTGAAAACAAAGAAAATGACTAGGCATTCTTTGCTAAACCGCGAAGGCCTAGGACTAATAATAAAATACTTTTTTTAATTGGCTGGTGGCTAGGAGCCAATGAAAACTCGCCTAAGATATTTTCACGCAAAAAATTAACCTTTTTCAAGTTATTTCGTGCTTTCCTTCGGTACAAAATGTTGTTTGGGTCTAACAGTTGATATTCCGTGTATTTTAGCGCGTAATTCAGTAAAGATTCCCGCAAAATTTAGATTTTTAAAGAAAAATGTATTGCAAAATCCCGCATAATTTAGCACGTAATGATTGATTTTCCGCATAATTTAGCCAAGAATCCTGCGTAATTTTGTTTTTTTTTTCTGCGTAATTCCAGAAACCCTGTATAAAATTCTTATGCTTTTGCTATCCCTTAGGGGTCTCACGGGGCTCACAGTGATTTTAGAGCCACACCCAATATGCTATCTTTTAGGGTTAAAAAAAAGTTGTTGAAAAGTGCTATCCCTTTATGTTTTTCTGGTTTTAGGCTTTTCTGTTCTGCCACTCAGACCCTTCTGATTTATACTTCATGCCCTGGTCTGGCTTTCTGTCGTGAATATTTTCTGGTTCATCGCGATACATCGAATACTGCTATAACAATTGGCAATGATTTATATGTTTAAATGCTTTGTTTTTCGCCCAACAAGGGGGGTGTCATGTCACCCCCGTCACCGCCCCTGGATCCGCCACTGTGTATCACATGCAAAATCTGTAATTGTTTTGTGTCGCAGGTCTGAGCATGAAAGACACTCAGCTGAATGCCCCTACGTGAAAGGAGAACGGACCGAAAATGTACCCATGTCAGGTACAGTGCGATCAATAGGTGCAATCCTTATACAGTACAGTGCATATATATTTATTGCTCTTTTAATTTCCTCAGTGAGTCTAGCGACAACCCCAGCAAAGTCCCACAGTAAAGACAACATTGGCAAGGTACTGAAAGCTCATCCCTAGAAATGTTTGTGTGAAGATTTTTCCCCCCAATGTCAAAGAAGGTTGCTATGCTGTTGTAATTGCTTGAGTATGTGTTTGCTGTTTTAACATTACTTTAAGTATGTTAAGACTCCATTTAGAATATTACCAGCCAATTGGGGTATGAGTGCTGCACAATGTTGGTGTGAGCATTCCTTTATTTAGGGGATGAGTGTTTGATGAAACAAACACAGCTTTTCATTATAAGTTCCTGAGCATACACAAAGTGGTTATAAGTTTGTAAATATCCAGGCATGAGTGTTCTCCATATCAGGCAATAAGTGATTTGCAAAGATGGTGTGTGGACAAATGACATTAAAATTTAAGGTGTGTTTTCACATAATCTGTTTGTTTGTTTGTTCAGATAACCTGTGTTGGAGAAAGCTCCTGCCCATGTCTGATTGTGACATGTACTGACAATGGCCATGTTGTAGTTTGGGATCTGTCAGACCAACTCAAGGTATGCCATCTAGTTACCCAAGGGGGTAGGTATACTATCCAGGTGCTGTAGCCCAGGGGGTATACTATTTAGGGGCTGTAAACCAGGGGGGTATACTATACAGGTGCTATAGCCCAGGGGGTATACTATTCAGGGGCTGTGGCCCAGGGGGTATACTATACAGGTGCTGTAGCCCAGGGGGTATACTATTCAGGGGCTGTAGCCCAGGGGGTATACTATACAGGTGCTGTAGCCCAGGGGGTATACTATTCAGGGGCTGTTGCCCAGGGGGTACACTATACAGGCGCTGTAGCCCAGGGGGTATACTATTCAGGGGCTGTAGCCCAGGGGGTATACTATTCAGGGGCTGTAGCCCAGGGGGTATACTATTCAGGGGCTGTAGCCCAGGGGGTATACTATTCAGGGGCTGTAGCCCAGGGGGTATACTATCCAGGTGCTGTAGCCCAGGGGGGTATACTATCCAGGTGCTGTAGCCCAGGGGGTATACTATACAGGTGCTGTAGCCCAGGGGGGTATACTATACAGGTGCTGTAGCCCAGGGGGGTATACTATACAGGGGCTGTAGCCCAGGG
Organism: Nematostella vectensis; assembly: GCF_932526225.1. Lineage (NCBI taxonomy): Eukaryota > Metazoa > Cnidaria > Anthozoa > Actiniaria > Edwardsiidae > Nematostella > Nematostella vectensis. Next base: position 10,511,066 of record NC_064040.1, on the reverse strand, counting down.
GGGTATACTATCCAGGTGCTGTAGCCCAGGGGGTATACTATACAGGTGCTGTAGCTCAGGGGGGTATACTATACAGGGGCTGTAGCCCAGGGGGTATACTATACAGGTGCTGTAGCCCAGGGGGGTATACTATTCAGGGGCTGTAGCCCAGGGGGTATACTATACAGGCGCTGTAGCCCAGGGGGTATACTATACAGGTGCTGTAGCCCAGGGGGTATACTATTCAGGGGCTGTAGCCCAGGGGGTATACTATTCAGGGGCTGTAGCCCAGGGGGTATACTATTCAGGGGCTGTAGCCCAGGGGGTATACTATCCAGGTGCTGTAGCCCAGGGGGGTATACTATCCAGGTGCTGTAGCCCAGGGGGTATACTATACAGGTGCTGTAGCCCAGGGGGGTATACTATACAGGGGCTGTAGCCCAGGGGGTATACTATCCAGGTGCTGTAGCCCAGGGGGTATACTATACAGGTGCTGTAGCCCAGGGGGTATACTATACAGGTGCTGTAGCCCAGGGGGGTATACTATACAGGGGCTGTAGCCCAGGGGGTATACTATACAGGTGCTGTAGCCCAGGGGGGTATACTATTCAGGGGCTGTAGCCCAGGGGGTATACTATACAGGTGCTGTAGCCCAGGGGGTATACTATTCAGGGGCTGTAGCCCAGGGGGTATACTATTCAGGGGCTGTAGCCCAGGGGGTATACTATTCAGGGGCTGTAGCCCAGGGGGTATACTATACAGGTGCTGTAGCCCAGGGGGTATACTATTTAGGGGCTGTAGCCCAGGGGGTATACTATACAGGTGCTGTAGCCCAGGGGGTATACTATTTAGGGGCTGTAGCCCAGGGGGTATACTATTCAGGTGCTGTAGCCCAGGGGGTATACTATTCAGGGGCTGTAGCCCAGGGGGTATACTATTTAGGGGATGTAACCCAGGGGGTATACTATCCAGGTGCTGTACCCAGGGGGTATACTATCCAGGTGCTGTAGCCCAGGGGGTATACTATCCAGGTGCTGTAGCCCAGGGGGGTATACTATTCAGGGGCTGTAGCCCAGGGGGGTATACTATCCAGGTGCTGTAGCCCAGGGGGGTATACTATTCAGGGGCTGTAGCCCAGGGGGTATACTATACAGGTGCTGTAGCCCAGGGGGTATACTATTCTGGGGCTGTAGCCCAGGGGGTATACTATTCTGGGGCTGTAGCCCAGGGGGTATACTATACAGGCGCTGTAGCCCAGGGGGTATACTATACAGGCGCTGTAGCCCAGGGGGTATACTATTCAGGGGCTGTAGCCCAGGGGGTATACTATTCAGGGGCTGTAGCCCAGGGGGTATACTATACAGGTGCTGTAGCCCAGGGGGTATACTATTCAGGGGCTGTAGCCCAGGGGGTATACTATACAGGTGCTGTAGCCCAGGGGGTATACTATTCAGGGGCTGTTGCCCAGGGGGTACACTATACAGGCGCTGTAGCCCAGGGGGTATACTATTCAGGGGCTATAGCCCAGGGGGTATACTATTCAGGGGCTGTAGCCTAGGGGGTATACTATTCAGGGGCTGTAGCCCAGGGGGGTATACTATACAGGGGCTGTAGCCCAGGGGGTATACTATACAGGCGCTGTAGCCCAGGGGGTATACTATTCAGGGGCTGTAGCCCAGGGGGGTATACTATACAGGTGCTGTAGCCCAGGGGGTATACTATCTAGGGGCTGTAGCCCAGGGGGTATACTATCTAGGGGCTGTAGCCCAGGGGGTATACTATCTAGGGGCTGTAGCCCAGGGGGGTATACTATACAGGTGCTGTAGCCCAGGGGGTATACTATACAGGTGCTGTAGCCCAGGGGGGTATACTATACAGGCGCTGTAGCCCAGGGGGTATACTATACAGGTGCTGTAGCCCAGGGGGTACACTATCTGCTGGTGTAATAATGTTTCTAAATTGGATACTGTAAATCCAATCTTTCCTTGTATTGTTAAGCTATCTTACTACTTAACTTATTGTTAAGCTTACAACTGACTTTCTTCCTTTGTTCCCTAGCCATATTCACAGTTTATTGTCAACAAAACTCCAGTGGTTGAAAAGGAGAAAGAAATAGAAATCACTGTTCCAGCTCCAATACAAGCATGGCCCAAAACAGAACAGAACAAAGCGTCTGAAACAATTCTACCCACTTTGCTGAATGAACAGTGGAATAGCCATACCACTGAGCTTGTAGATGCAGTGATATCTGGCATGGAAAGATCTCAGGCACCTGCTCCTGTCATTGTTGAATCGGCTGAAGGGGAGGGGCATTATGTGGAAGAATCTAGGGAAGGCGTGGTTGAGGAACCATCAGACTCAGGCAGGGAGATTCAAGAAGGTAATCTGATGTGTGCTACAGTGGAACCTTGGTTTTTATGCCTTTCGAGAAAGAAAACATATTGTCTGAAATCGAGTTATCATTGCACAGCGCTTCTGTTGAATCAACTGAAAATATATGATAGATAGATGGGTTAATTATAAACTATTCCAAGATACTATTATTTGTTGACACAATGTACCCTTATTAGATACTATGCAATCCAACTGAGTTCAGGGTTCAAAATAGTGTCTGGCTGCTGGCGATAGCCGGCTGTTTTCTGGTCTTTGCTGGCTCTTTTTTTCTGTATTCCCATCTCATATTTTGAGTATGTAGGCCACTGTAGGCTTTTTATTTCCCACCAAAGCTGGCAAAATCTAGCAGATTTAAAAAATTATTTTGAACCCTGAAGTTAACCCAAACTCCTGATAAATCCAACTAATTTTGATTTTTCATGGAGGTTTAACAAATCACAATTAAATTTCTTTAATTTATATATATATATATAATATATTTGTTATCTTTGCAGTTGAAATGGAATTTTCTGAAGTTATCCACCCAGCAAAAGAAATAACATCCCTCACATTAGTATGCCAGCCAAACCAGGATCACCAACACTTCAAGTGCTTACACAATACTGGGCATAGGCCAGTCGTAATAGCTGGTGTCACGCCTAAGCACAATCCAAAACAAGCAGAGAATATACCTTACATAGCTATATTCGATGCCTCTGCAGAGACAGATTCTAGGAGTAACTATAAAGGTGATTCAAAACTCAAGTCAGATGCAAAGTCGAGTCCTACTCTCGGCAGCCATGATGACCTGTATAGTATTCTCAGCTCTGAGGATGAGTTGGACCAGGAGATAATGCCAGCTCTGCCTGATGTTATCCAGTCTTCAACCCTAAAGAAACTTGCTGCAGCAATAATAGGGGAAAAGGAAGAGGACACTGTTGAAGTGAAAAATGGGAATATTATTCAGACTGTGCAATTACCAGACAAGCTAAGAACATCAAATTATAACAAAATAGTAGAAATGCTACCATCCTCTGATGGCTGTCACTTGTTGGTTGTTGTCCATGTTTTCGAAATGAAGGGTCAATGGACTGAAGAACATGGCTCCTCCAAATGTTCAAATGTTGACGACAGTACAGAACAGAGAACAGAGGAAAAATGGACTAATTGTTCTTGTATACCTGGCGAGACATTAAGTTGTCTTCTTCTTCTTTACAAACTTGAATGGTCCAGTGATGGCCATATAAGGATGTCCAGTCCCTTAGCTATTAAAGAACTGCAAGCTATGGAGTCTTTACAGAATGTGATTGCCCTTCCTGTGGAAAATAGCGAAACTATACCCCATCTATTCCCAATTTATGCTACATCTGAAAGCTCTACAGACGTCAGCGTAAATGTGCGGTTTGCAGGCATAGCTAAAGATGGTGGGATTATTATAATCAGTGGACAAAGTTTAGATGTTCTGACACGGTTTAGTCCAGAAGGGGAGAGATTTAATAGTTTTGTATACTGCCCTGGTATTGACTGTTTATGTTGTTCTACTGTTCATGGATCGCTCAGATTTCTTAGTTTAATGCATAAGGAGGATGTTGTTGACGGTGAGGCTACTGGTAGCCACGCATCAGCATCTACACCTGAATCTTCGCTAGGTAAGTGAAAGCATATTCTCCCTTTGATCTAACAATAAACTCTCCTACATGACTGACTTGTCCGTGACTGATTTGCCCTCCCTGTAATTCAGCACCCTCTTTCTTGCCCTCTATCAAAATACAGTGTCTCATTCTGCATGGTGTTCTATACTTTTTCCCCCTTTATTTCTGGATCTGTCTTTTTTTAATCCAAAGACTAATTTCAAATAGAACCTTGCATACTACTGTATTTATTTTTAATGCAAGCTCTGAGTAAGATTTTGAAAATCATCATTTGAAAATTGATTGTGTTTCACATGAAATTTACTAAGGAATTCACCTACAGTGTATTTCACATTCCAAAGTATCAAATAACGGGGCTCTAAATTAGAGGTGCCTAAAATTTTCAGAATTTTGAAATTGTTATTTGTTTGCAGACTAGCATCCAGGTGGGCTTAAACTGTCAAATTTCAAAATTGTAGGGACTGACAAACTCATCATCTCCTTATCTGTTTTACTTCAGAGTCACTCGGATTACGAGATAACATAACGGCAGAGGCTCTTTCATCCCTGCTAAAGATGACAGAATTTGAGAACTTAGTTCCACGCTTTACTGCGATAGTGCCACCTTGCTGGTCCGAGGTGCAGCAAGAACAGCAGCAGAGACGACACCCACAACACCTACACCAACAGTCACTTGGTGATGCCACCTTACACACACGCACCTGGAAACTGCAGCCAGAAGCAAGGAGGTACTAAGACAACTTTCGGTGTTGGAACATTTCTCTGAGGGCCGTTCCTAGGAAAACTTCCAGACGCCATAAATCCACCAAACATTGGTGAAATGGAATGATTTTAGGCATGACGTCATTGTTTATGAATCTTTAAATTTTGATGACGTCAGGCGATGACGTCATCACATGATGTCACTACAGAAAAATTCTATAATCTTAGCTTTTAAAGTATCTGCAATGATAAACAAGCTTTAAAACATTATTCAGGAGGGTGCCTACAAAGTAACTTATTTAAATAATTTCTTTAATTTTTAAGATATCGGAAAATCAATACATAGTTTTGTAGACGGCAACAAGGTGAATATTCTTTGCCTAAAAAATTGTGATGAGTTCACTCTTCTCAAAGATTATAGAATTGGAAACGCAAACCAGAAGTAGAATTATCTATGCAAGGACAATTGAGTATTGCGATAAAGCCTGGTCACAAATGCGAAAGAATTTTGTTATCAAAATATTGACTATTCTCTCGCTTTTTAACAGTGAAATATGCATTGAAACAACTCTTTTTTTGCTCAAATCAGCACCCAGGTCGCTAAGTAGGTGCTCTAGGTGAAAAATCATGCTCGTCTATTTTTTGTTTACAGCATTTGCTGTTTTATTTTGTTTTTCTGGCCAGTTTCGGCGTTTGTTTTCAAAGCTAGGAATGTCGCACGTGCGGAAATTGTTTTCCTGCCATTCAATTTTCCCGCCTAAAAGTGTGAAGTTCCTGGATGATCACGTGCGCACGCCTAGCAACCGAATTGCTAAGTAACAAGATATGTCCCAACACTCTTAAAGCTGTTGAGATTTCTTTGAAGAAGTGTGTTGATGATACTCTCTTTTGCTTTTATTGTCATTATTTTGATGGATCTCAATTTACTTCTACCAAATGCTGAAAAGTTATATATAAATCGTATGATTATCCATTAACGGACATTAATGCATGGGCCTGGCATCACTGGTGTTTTTGACCTTTATTATTTCAAATAACTAGTACTTAAAGCACCTTGATATTCACCATTTGCACTGACAAGTATTTTTTAATATGTGTATATTGAAACTTGGAGTCTTTTGTAGTACAAGTACAGTGTCTGAAACATGCAAAGGAACTTGTGAGGAAAAAATTCAGTATAATCATATGACTGTCAATTATTCCCTTTGAACAAACTGACAATTTGACTTGGCAACACAGAGTGTCATATCCTAGATTAATTGCTTGTGTTCTGTTTATTGACATGGACTTTGCTTGTCTTACCAGCAACATGACAGGAGAGCAAGTGTTTGAAATTCTTCTTCCAAAGCAGTGCCATGTTGGACATGTGGACATCAAATTCTCCTTCCAATCATCATCATCATCATCTTGTAATGGCATGCAGGTTTACCTCCTTAAACCATGGTCCTTGAAGTCTTGGCAACAGGATTACACTTCTGAATCAACTACTAACATTACCCCAGATGGCAAGGCAGCTCTTCTCGCCACAGCACGCGAGAGAGGAAACATCCTTTGCGGGCCTGTCGAACTAGAGTCTGGCTCAAGCTCTCGTGTTGTCTTAACTTGTCCTGAGCTTGTTAAGTCTCGACATCGCATTCTTCTCCTGGTTTTTGAGTCCACAGAGCCACAGGTTCACCTAGATGATATTTCGGTGACTGTTCGTAGGTTCAAACACAAGCCAGCCCATTTGAAGCAGTATGGAGTGTTACTGGAGGATCCTGGTTTCCATCACAAATTACTGGAGATAATTTGTGGCTATCGTGCATCTATTTGTGTTGAGACAGCAGAGATAAGAAGATTAGCACTAGACCTTTTGTGCTGGACGGCAGGAATTTGTGTTTACACAAGGTAAAACGCTGTATTTGGAGCCAATGTATGTGACACTACCGTTGTAGTTTTATTTGAACATCGAAATATTATCTCGATGCTTGTGCAATAGAATGCAACATTTTTTTAATGTTGGATGGATTGTTTTTAAACAGTGATTGAAGTCTGTTCGGTTTAGCTACTTAAATGGTCATTGTCGGGAACTAAATAAAAAATAAATAACTTACCCTTCCTTGAATGACATCTGCATGTATAGGATCAGGATCATCTTCTGTGGTGCCATTTTCGCCTTCAAAATACAAGCTGCAAATATAACTTACTTGCCACGCTTGAATGAATCTCCGTGTTTGTACCGCGTTATTCATTCTTTCTACCTTTCTGTTTTTTTTTCTACTTGAGAAATGGAAGAATAGTACAGGGTCCCTATTGCCATTTGACCTTCTTTACTGCGGAAATCTAGAATCATTTCTACAGGTGCCATGAGACAATGCTTTGTTATCCCTATTTTGTTCGTACGAAGCATACACTTCTTCGCTTGTCCGAACTTTCACGGGTTGTTTACGATTTGTTGGACTTTCACCCTGTAAAACGCACGTGGCTTATCAGCGCCGAAAGAATGAATTTTCTATGACCCAATCTTTTGCTAGTTAAATTCGTACTAGCTGGCTGGTAGCCTTTGCTCCCTATGCTCATTTTTAAATATTTGTTCTTTAATATAACATTTTTTTTTTCAGGAGGGATAGTTTGACTAAGCAGGTCCAGGCAAACCTTCATGATCTAATCTCATCTTGTTTCTTGGGCTCTGGCCGCACTATGGCACACAAGTGCTGTTTGCTGTTATTGCTTTGTGCAAGGTACTATAGCAAATTTTACATTTCCCTAACTATTAATGAGACTTCAATTGTGCACAATGAAGTTGGAACATCAGCCCCTGCGCAAACAAGCTGGTACGATTTTGATTCCCTGTTAGCAGAGGTCCCTGAGCTGCTGAGAAATTATTAGAAGAGCAATCCCTCCAGTGCTTGATCAATTCCGTGTCACACATATCTCATGGCAGAAACCCAGAACTTTTGAATCAGTGCCATTGACTCCCCTAGGGTGTTGTTTGTAATCAACATTATTCTGGCAAGTTTTCTAACGACACATCATATCCAGGCTTTATTGTATGTTTTCTTTGTTCTCCTTAGACAAGCTCATTGGTCAAGCATGCAGACCTACTCTAACTCAGAAACATCATTCAAATCCTCCCTTCTTCGTGTCATCCTCCAAATCCTTCCTGACTTGACAAGTGCTGTGTCCGCTGGCTCCCTTCAGTGGCTCTTCTGTCTTCTGACGGGATATGCTGCACAGGCCGATATTACCAAGACCAGCCAGGTTTGCCAGGAATTGTTGACTGGACTTTCAACGCGCTTTGTGTCTCTGGTGAACCCTTTACACAGTGTTCTTCATGCCAGGTAAGCTTTTTTTTTTCTGGTATCATATGGAATTTAAGCTTTCCACAAAATTACCAGTACCAAATCACTTAAAATCACATAAATTTTTTTTTGATTAGCTACTGAGGTATAACGCATCATTGGGCTTGAACTCATTGCTCTTTGTCTTCTTATCAGGCATGAGCTGTATGGGTCACCCCTTGACCCTGACCTGTTTGACCTGGCAGCACCCCCTCCAGCCGAGCCGCCGGCACCACCCTCAACATCGCCCTTCCGCGTCATAACTACCAGTACCCAGATACTGGCTGGAGGAGGAGGTATGCGCCAACAAGATGAATCTTCAGTGGCAGCCAAAAATAACGGCTCTTCAACAACTTCAAACAGTGCAGGTAGAGATAATCGATGTGTGACGATGATGTTGCTTCGTTAGAATATCAATTCTTATTTGCCATACCTAGAAAATGTTCTTAGGAGCAAGCTTCATCCAGTATTTTTAGACAGCCGAATCATAAGGCAACCCTTCACTAGGCAACCATCTTAAGATGTTAGGCCACTGGTTGAGTGATTTTTGCTTGTGAAAACCAACAATTTGCTGTGAAAATACAGGTTTGCAGGATCTAGAAGCCCCAATGACTAATCCTCACTACATGGGATTACTGATAGCCAACCATGGCTTACTGGAGGTGGAGCCATTGCACTATGCCTGTAGCTCTACCAGTGATGGTGCACGTGTTGAAAGGGTGGAGACACCCCCAATCATACCTGCAGTCCCGGGGAGCCTGTCGACGTCAACTGCACAGTCAGCAGCAGCTGTTCACCCACTTGATTTTAAATCCTCCTCATCTCAGAATCCTGATATGGATCTGCTAGCGGTAAGAGGAATGACTTAGTATTTCGAAACCTGTTTAGATTAATCTAAAATACGGGTGGTAGTACTTCTTCATTTCTCCTCAGGGGCCAGTGGGCCAGGGGCCACCATCCTCCTTTTGCGATCATTCTTTTCTTGCCATTCTTTTTATCCTCCAATTTCCCATTTGTGCCATCATTTCATCCTCTCATTTTCCCTCTGTGCCATCCTTGACACCACCATAGACCATCCTTTTTACCTCCATCCCCCATTGGTTATCCTTTTCACCCCAATCTCCCCTTATGCCATCGTTTTTACCTCCATCTCCCCTTATGCCATCGTTTTCACCACCATCTCCCCTTATGCCATATTTTTCACCCCTATCTCCCCTTATGCCATCGTTTTCATCCCCCAATCTCCCCTTATCACCTTAACAGCAACACTATCAACAGCTTGCCAAACTTCAGAAGCACAAAAAAGAGCTGGAGAAGCACAAACAAGAATTGGAGGAGCTAGCAGTATGGTCCCTTATCCCTAAGGTTCTGAACAAGTTTGAGATCACCCCAGATACCAAGCTTATCGCTCTCAACCAAGATCCATATACAGAGAGTTCCTCGCCCTGGGGTGCCCCATATGTTGCACCATTTATGGGCGTAGGACAAAACCCATCCCCAGCCCACCTTCCTGGAGATTCTGTTAACTTGTCCATGGAGAAGAAGCTAGCCAATAGAAGAGCAGCTGCAAACAAGGGGTCACTGTCTCCAGCGCAGGTTCACTGTCACCTGAGCCAGGTACCATATCTTCATCAGCTAGCCTTATGATAGTCTTGTATTATGTGGGTGGTAGAATTCACTGTCAACTGAGCCAGGTACCATATCTTCATCAGCTAGCCTTATGATGGTCTTGTATTATGTGGGTGGTAGAATTCACTGTCAACTGAGCCAGGTACCATATCTTCATCAGCTAGCCTTATGATGGTCTTGTATTATGTGGGTGGTAGAATTCACTGTCAACTGAGCCAGGTACCATATCTTCATCAGCTAGCCTTATGATGGTCTTGTATTATGTGGGCGATAGAATTCACGGTCACCTGAGCCAGGTACCATATCTTCTTCAGCTAGCCTTATGATGGTCTTGTATTATGTGGGTGGTAGAATTCACTGTCAACTGAGCCAGGTACCATATCTTCATCAGCTAGCCTTATGATGGTCTTGTATTATGTGGGTGGTAGAATTAACTGTCAACTGAGCCAGGTACCATATCTTCATCAGCTAGCCTTATGATGGTCTTGTATTATGTGGGTGGTAGAATTCACTGTCAACTGATTGTAGGTATTTCTGAGGCCTGTTGCCGTGGTGGTGTTGGTGGGGGGTGGTCAGACCCTACTGATAAGTCTGAGACCCACGCGAGGCTACAAGGCTGTTGCCATAAACTATGTATGAAGACTTTTGACAGATATTCGTATGTGGAATACTAGGAGTAATCCTCTGGGAAGGGTGAATTGGCCTCTTTTAGCTCATGAAAATAAACAGTTATTTAGCAAATCAATGTTTTTTATCTCCTAAGCTTCCAACACAGCAAGTCTTGATTATAGAGAGACTTCATTCAGGAGCAAGGCACCACGTTATCTTGGACTTTGGCAGCGTGGTCGAGTTAACGGACATCATTGTGCCCCAATGCACAGATCTTTCCTCCTTGTCAATCGATGTGTGGACAGAGGGAGAAGAAATGGATGCGCAGAGGATTGCTATTGTCTCTGACATTGGCTCATGTGACTGTGTGCTGAAGGACCTTCTGCCTTCTCCTGTCTGTCAGTACTTAAAGGTAAGTGATCAAATATAGCCCATGTCACTGAAAGGCCGAACTTGCTGTGTTCTCAGCACTCGCTGCCTCCCCCTCCTGTATGTCAGTACTTTAAGGTAAGTATTTAAGGTCAGTATTTAAGCAAATATATAAAGGTTTTGCTTTCTGAAAGAGGGACTTGCTCTGTACTCAGCGACTTGCTGCCTTTCTAAATTTTCCATAAATAACTACAATACTTTCCCTGATCATTATTATCCTTACAATGGATTATCCTTACAACTTATTTTCTAGCTAACTGTTGTGGGTAGACCAAGAAGCAATGCCAAAGTCAAGATGAAAATTGGTGAGTTCTACGGAAGGCCAGTCACACCCAGGCAATCAGATGTGCTCGGTGAACCTAAAGGCCAACGTTTAGAGCTTCTCAGCAATCTGTACGAGGAAGTCTACTGTCACTATAGCCTCGCATGTCATCATCTCACTACCCTACTGCAAGATGTGGTCGAGCCAACTAAAGTGCAAAAGGTGTACCAGCAGTGCAGAAATTTGCAGCTGCAGTTGAACTTTATACAGAAGGCTGTAGACCGAGTTAGGGGTACCACGCCCAGAGATGACACAGACTCCTTTGACAAGCTACGGGTGATCTGTACACACTTGGCTGACACCCTAGTGGCACTCACTGCTATAAGACCTCCAGATAAGGGATTCCTAGTCACCACAACACCTCCAAACATCAACTATCAAAGGTTGCCAGTCCTGTTGCCAGAGGTGTGCGAGGTACTTTTCAGGAACCTTTGCATCCATGCTAACCCTACCCTTCGGTTAAGGGTGGCAGCACTGCTGCTGCATGCATCCGGAGAGCAGTCTTGGTGGGGAAGTTTTATTGCTAAGATCATGATGGAGTTCTTCTCAACTTCGCAACAGAGTGTCTTTCCTCAGGAAAAGTGAGTTTTATTCAATAATTTGTGAGTAAATGCTGTATATGATATTGTTGCAATTTGCTGGGGTCTCCATCACAATGCTAGGGTCACAGAGTACAGCTGGATGCTGATGAAGTCAGTTTCGGCAGTTTGTGTAAATCGTGCACTTAACAGTGAGGAATCTATCACAACTAGATGTCTTGTGTTTCATTCCTAGGGTGTTCTTGATGTTAGCAGTCTTGGTTTTTTATTCCCAGGGTGGTCGTGGTACTAGCAGTCTTGTGTTTTATTCCTAGGGTGTTCATAGTACTAGCAGTCTCGTGTTTATTGCTAGGGTGTTTGTGGTACTAGCAGTCTTGTGTTTATTGCTAGGGTGTTCGTTGTACTAGCAGTTTCGTGTTTATTGCTAGGGTGTTCATATTACTAGCAGTCTTGTGTTTATTGCTAGGGTGTTCGTGGTACTAGCAGTCTTGTGTTTATTGCTAGGGTGTTCGTTGTACTAGCAGTTTCGTGTTTATTGCTAGGGTGTTCATATCACTAGCAGTCTTGTGTTTATTGCTAGGGTGTTCGTGGTACTAGCAGTCTTGTGTTTATTGCTAGGGTGTTCACAGTACTAGCAGTCTTGTGTTTATTGCTAGGGTGTTCATAGTACTAGCAGTCTCGTGTTTTATTCCTAGGGTGTTCATGGTACTAGCAGTCTTGGCTCAGCACTCTCCTGACGTCACCAGCACGGTAGAAAGTCTGCTGACGCTCCTTGACAACGTCCTGTCCAAATCTGGATCACGCAAGATGTCTGGGATTGATACACGCTATGTCGACTTCTCTTTGGTTGGCTGGATTCTGCTGCTATTTGCTCATGTACTCGACACGTGCAACGGGGGCAATGGAAGCTCTGGTGGGTTTAATAGGAGTTTGCAACAGTTTGGTTTGAATCCTGGGGTCGATACAAAATCTCAGCAATAATTACACATGATTCCCAGATAATGTTAATCTCGCCGCAGTATGTTAGAGTAACACAGCATTTTATAGACTGGTTATCTCTTTAAAACAGCTACACTTTTATAATCTGTGCAGTTTTTTTTTCAGGATTCAAAGCTTTAAAAAAATCGCTAAAATAATGTGTTTAGAAGTGCGGTAAAAATATTACTTTTTATAAACAAATTGTGGCGAATAAGCTTGCAACGTTAAGGTAACAAAAGGACAGACTTTTCCATTGCTGTTATGGAAAACGAACAGACTTTACCATTGCAGGGAATCAAAAGACTTTGCTTATTTGTTTGTAGACTCATCTGGCCGAAGCTCAGACAAGTGGGACTTCATTATGCCACCCCCTTCCATTCAGACCACACCCCAGACCTCATCCCTGACGGGGTACCGCCAGCAGCGACACAAGCTCCGCCGTCAGATTGTGCTCCACGAGAAGCAGCTTCAAGAGCTCCAGAAGCAGCAGAAGAAAGTGATGGAGGTTGAGGGGATGCAGCCTTCAGATGTGCATCACTTCCAACAGGCCTACCTCAAGTCCAAGTTTACTTCACAGGCACTTAAGGTAAATACCTTCATTAGTTAGGCATCATGTTCAAGTTTACTTCACAGGCACTTAAGGTAAAAACCTACATTTCACAGGCACTTTAGGTAAAAACCTACATTAGTTAGGCATCATGTCCAAGTTTACTTCACAGGCACTTAAGGTAAAAACCTACATTTCACAGGGACTTAAGGTAAAAACCTACATTTCACGGGGACTTAAGGTAAATACCTTCATTAGTTAGACATCATGTCCAAGTTTACTTCACAGGCACTTAAGGTAAAAACCTACATTTCACAGGGACTTAAGGTAAAAACCTACATTTCACAGGGACTTAAGGTAAAAACCTACATTTCACAGGGACTTAAGGTAAAAACCTACATTTCACGGGGACTTAAGGTAAATACCTTCATTAGTTAGGCATCATGTTCAAGTTTACTTCACAGGTGATGTTCCTACTACCCTAATTTTCCACTTCCTGTTTCATTTTCTTCTTTATTAATTAATCTGCCTCATTCCCTGTGTGTCAAAAGGCCGTTTACAAACCATTTTTACCGTTTTTGATCGCACGAGAGTAAGGTGGTTTTCAGACAAGATGGAATGTCTGTAGGTGATCTTTGGTCTACCGGGATTTCTCCTTTCTGATGATGGCCACCTTAAAGCTACCTTTGGGATGCTTTGCTGGTCCATTCTTAAAACATGCTTTAGCCATCTACTGCGGACAGAGCAAAAAAATGGCATGAAATTTTCCAATTCTCAATATATAAGCTCAAGATTGCACATACAAGGAGTTTCTCTGACCAAAAGCTTAATTCCAAATTTTAAAGAAATTTAGAAGATATGAAATTTAGATATTAGCGAGCAAAGTTGGCTTAATTTCTGATCAGAGCCCGACTTCTCCCTAAAAACGAGGAGAATTCATACTTTGAACAAATGAAAATTGCACTTCAAGCCTCATATCCCGAAGACGAATCCATTAGTAAAAAATACTTTTTGATGTGTTGGTTTACATAACATAAGAAACCTCTATGCAAAAATTCAAGCTTACAGAAGTTAACCAGACCTTATTTTGGGAAAACTTGCCATTTTTTTGCTTTGTCTCTACTGCGCCAACATCTGATTTCATCTACCACACGTTCTTCTTGTACTCCCTAGCATATCAAAGATCTTGTGAAACTTAGGCGTCAGGAATCTGAACCTTCGTCAAGCAAGGACAAGTGTAGCACGTCCAAGTCTGGAAACAGTGGCGCCACCGATAGCACCCCTGCTACTGTTCAGATTGTGTTGCCTCACAGTGTCACCGTCCCCACCCTAAAGAAGATGATGCAGTTGCTGATAAACCTTGACTCGCTGTGCTCTGTCGGGTTCTTCCTCACTATGTGCAAGGTACGTCAGTGGATGATGGTCATGTATTTGTAGCACTTTACCCGGTCAATCTTTTGAAAATCAAACCCCAATTAGTTTAACGAAGTTAAAATTACAAAAAAACGCTCATAATCGGTTCGCATTCGGTAAAACCATGTGACTACCTCCAAAAACTTGAAGGTTACCAATGTGCATGCTCAATAATATTCGATAGCAGCTATAGGCAGAGGTTTCTTCTGCGGGTGCAAACAAACGAGAACACGAAAGAACAGAGACGCGACACGAATAGGTGAACTAATTGAAACAAACAGGAAGAAAGCTCTGCTAGCAATAAGTTTGGGTTGATTTGGGTTGATTTCAGGTGATTTCCCATCTTGCACGCATAAGTCAGCCTCCTGTGGTGATCACAGATGTGTTGGACACTGAAGAAGTGGAGACTGTGCTGCTGTGTTGTGTTACTGGCTGGGGAGGGCCATGGGTGCGACATTCTCTCATCACCTTACTTGAAGATCTTATGCATGGTAAGCTATCACTGGACAACCCTTTACCCTACTTAACCTACAATCCTACTTAATGATCGATGGGTCATGCGCTGTTACCGGACCGGATAGGGTATTGATGCAACACGCCCTGAATACCCTACTGGAAGACATGTAGATGGGTGAGTGATACTGGCTATAGTGGAAAGCTATGAGTGCGATATTTTCTGCTTGTCCTACTGGAAGACGCCAGGCATGGTGAGTGTTATACCTGGACAGCACACTCATCTACAAATAGTGGGTATTTTTGGTGTGTGTTTTGGTAGGCCATTGTCACATGAAACTCGGGCATTCTCTCTTGCTGCATAGGCCACTTAATCGACCATATATGACATCTTTTTTTTTTGACAGGTGGATCGGTGATCCAAGAAACTGCAGATCATACGAAAGAAATTGAAGCCCAGCATAAGGCCAGCGATACCGAGCAGGACAATAGCGAGCTGGTGATTGAGCAGGACACCATGGATACCAAGATCCAGGAGCAGGCGGCTGTCCAGGAAGAGTGGACCATGGAGGTCGTGCCAGGCGAGGAACTGAAGTGGCTTGGCGAGAATGAGTTCTTTGACACCCCACAACAGGTAAGAACTGATCCATCTAGGGGCTTCAATGCTTCAGCATATATGAAAAGTAGGTGTGTGTTTTCTAAATTTCTCTCCTATTAATTGTCTCTTAGTGCAATTAGAATTAAACGATTTTATTGTTCTCAATTTTTCAATCTAATCACATGTTAGAAGCTTAGTTATGAATGCTCTGTCTGAAAACATTTGTTTTTTAGTAAAATACTATATTTATTAGATATATTTACCCCCTTGCCTCCGCTCCGGTAACCGCTTGGGGTACCAGTTATTCCACTGTTACATATATTTTAATTATTGATTTTATGCAACTACCCTCGCAGCCAAGATAAGTGGCCTCTTAATAGGTCGGCCACATGATTGATGGAAATTCCAGTAAAGTTATCTCCTAACTTTGTTTTGGCAGACACAAGGCGAGACAGTGACAACCCTGTTTAAGTTCCCGCCCAAGCCTGTGCCAGCTAACGCCACTCCTCTAGACCCCCCTCCTGTCTCGCCACTACTCAAGCTGTCTTCTGCCATTGATGCCAGGCTGGAACTTGGCGTAGAGATGGAGGCTGAGTCAGACCTCAAGACGTTGCAGGTCAGGATTGTAGATTCTATGCTATACTCATCTGATCACTTACTCACCAGCTTACTTGTGGAGTCCAATGTTAATCCAGAGTCTTCCTGTTCGCATATAAAGAAGCCAGCTGACAAGCTGAGTAAAGGGAAGATCATGTTCATAGCCACGAAGGAATTTTTTATCTTTATTTAGCTAAATAAATGCCGCAAAGACGAGTTACAGAAAGTTGTGCCGGAGTCAAGGGAAGCAGGGAAATCCTTCTGCTCAATTCCATAATCTTTTTCTATATTACAATAGCTGTGACTCAAATCCAAGGAGCCATAGGTTCCTTTCAGTTCACTTTCAGTTCTTGGTTTGGAGGATTTTTTTAGCCAACTAATGCATCGTTATTTTGTAATTATTTATTTTTCGTTAGTATCTAAGTGACTCTAGATACACAATAAAGATGATCTCTGATTGACAACGATTTAGCAAATAAGATACTCACTCACAAGTGAAGTGATGTACTACAGTTATGCAAACCCTCATATATGTTTCCTTGTAGATCACCCAAGCAGACGCGATCTTGAAAGGCATGAGTACTCAACCCCAAGCCCCCAAACCCTACAAGATCCCCAAAACAAAGACAACACCCTCACTCTCCAGTGTCGCCACCATGTTCTCCACCTGCTTCGATAAGCTCTTCCACAGATGCAGGGACACCAACATCGACTTAAGCTCCCTGCTTGAAGTGTGGCTCAGACTAAGCAACTGCCTTTCCCGCAACACTACGCTGACTCCATCACTGTCAGTCACATTGAGTGACACCTCGGTAGCAGACCTGCTTTACTCCTTGGTAAGGCAAGGAACCACACTGCAGACGCTGTATCTAGCATTCGAAGTGTTAAGAGAGCTACTGGAGAAAACAAGCTCTGGAGAAGACTCTGATGCACCACTACTGGCAAACATTATCTCTAATCCTGACCTCCTAAAAGTTCTAAAAAACACCTTCCTTGAAAGTTCACCCAGGGATTATGGAGCGGCTGTCGGTGTTGGGACGTCGGGAACGGGTATAAAGCAGGTCGAGGTCTTTCTGTCTTCGCTGGCAACATCTGTGGATAAGCAGCAAGATATTGTTTTGTCATCCAAGCTGCATAACCTGCTGCTGAATATCCTTTGTGATCTTGCCGCCGAGAAGTAAGTCTTGATTTTTGGTGATCTATCTTTTCTCTGATAAGTTAAGAGATTATTATTGGAGATTAGGATTGTGTCTCTGAGGATGGGTAAGAGTTAGGTGAGCTTTGTAGGAGGTCGAGTGGCTTACCTTAATAGAGAATTCTCGCCGTCTTATGATTTATATACCTATTTAAATGAACTCTGAGGTCAAACAAAAACACCAATGCCATTCGTCATTTGTACAGCAACATGTTTGGAAATAGGTTTACATTGTTTTATTCCTTTGAATATTCATTTAGAAAGCGGGTTGTAAGGGGGGGGGCTAGACAAGTGTGACGTTTTGTATGCATTTGAGTTGATTACTTTCTTGCTTACAATAACCATATGTGCCCTTGCAGGATTGAGTCAAGTGGGAAGCCTGTACAGCTGAAACCAATCCTCAGAGTCCTTATCAAGCACCCCCCTCCTTGCACCCAATATCTTGACCACACCCTACTACTGCGTCTAGTGAACCTGGCCATGCAGCTATCTCTACAACACCTCCAGCAGTGCGAGGACATCACCCTGACTGCCTCCAACCACTACCATGAGACACCCCGCCTCACCATGACAAGCACCTCACAGTTCCTGGAGGGTAAAAGCGTCAGTGGGCCTTGGATAGTGCACAGCACATGGCTTACCAAGCTCCTCAGTCTGGCTATCATGTTGATAAGGCTGCCACGCACAGAGGTTGATGGTAAGGATGAGGGGTCACAAAAGGACTTGTCCAGTCTTCGGCAAGATCAACAGGGGCCTTCAGGACAAGGTACGTACTATCGTGAGCTAGTTTTTTTTTGACAAATCTGTTTAAAAAGCTCATAATGGGAAAGGCAGGAGCAGGAAGGAGTGATGTACCAATGTATCGATGGATGTTGATTTATCATTGGTTCCCTGTATCTTTTGCAGATGAGTCAAGGCTAAAGGGTGCTGACCAGGAAGGGATCCACGTGCTCGAGGTGGCATCCGACAGCTTGTACAAGACGCTGCAGGCACTGGCCAAAGCCGTCGAGGATGAAACCCAAGACAATGAAGGATCTTCCCTCACGCAGAAAGACAAGGGTGCATCTTCTCCTTCAACCCCAGATACGTCAGGTGAGGAAACTTCTCCATCGTCTGGTGACGCTGAGAGTGATGGCACCCTAGAGAAGGAAGAGTTTCCGGGACATGATAGCCAAGGCAAGGGCGAGAAGGAGGATGCAAATGACGTTGAAGTACAGTGGAATGATGGTAGTGGTCAGAAAAGCACAGACCGCCAAGAGAAGCCAATCGCAGGTGGTAAAACTAAGCCATCTCCAAGTGGCTCTATCAAGACAGATCTCCCCAAGAGTGAACTACCTGAGATCATCATCAAGGACGAAAAGATATGTCTCAATCTTCTATGCTGCCTTAACCTCAGTAACTCCAATAACATCGGCGTCCTTTTGACCGGTGCCAGCATGGTCAACACCAAGTCAGACACTGATGAGGTGATTGTGTCTGGAGATCCGGTATCAGTGGAGGATGGTATCCTTCAAATCGCGTCTGTCATCCAGAGTCAATTAAGTGACAAAAATCCACTGATAACCACCGTTATTCGATTCCTTGGCGGCGAACTGAGTGAAGGTAGGGAGGGTGGGGAAACTAAGCTGAGAGAGGGAAGAAGCAGAGCGCCGGAACCGATTGTTGAGTTGTCTGAGCCTTTTCTCTGGTTCCTGTTCACGTTGCTGAAAACTGAGGAGCAAGTTGCAGCTTTTAATGAAAGAGGTACGTAGTGCCAGTAGTTCAAGTATATTGATTGCACAAATATTGGTACAACAGATATAATTCGGCATGTTTATCACTCAAGAAACCACTTTAAGTCCTATACTTTAAATCAGTTGCACATATCTCATCAGATGGAACACCCTATTTATACTGTATTACATTGCACTTTCACCCAACCAAGGTGATACTACTAATTAATGTTGGTCTTGTGTCCGTGTGGTTTCGAGGTCCCTAACCAGCCTACTTGCCAGCCACATGGTGGACATAAACCACATATCTTATATAGATGGAGCGCCCTATTTATAATGTATTCCATTGCATTTTCACCCAATCAATGTGATCCTACTAATCGATGCTTGTCCTACAGGTGGCTTTGAGGTCCTGTTTTCAAACCTTCTGGCGAGCCATACAGTTGAGCTCAACCAGGACGTGCAAGAGCTGATACCAGTAATGCGCCAGCTGGCCAAACGCACTGATGCCGGCAGTAACAGCTCGGCTAAACCACTACTTGCTGCTATCTGGGAGGCGGAGAAAGACAAGGGGCTGGTTAATTACGCCCCCTTTGGTAAGTACAGGCCCTTTTAATCATTTACATTTTAAAATGCAATTATCCACAAATCAAAATGATTTGGTGCGCACGAAACTGAAAGCCTCAGGCTTGCCTGTTCATGTTTTCTCAAACTTGCCTTTGCTCTTTTTGAGGTACTACCCATCAGCTGGCCCTTTCCTTTTTTACAACACTATATTCCTTGTACCATTCCTAGCCAGCTTCGCATTTCGCCTGTGTTCTAACATCTTTGAATCAGTCTTTGCCAGCTTTTCTTTCCAGCCGTGTGCCAATGCCTTTGAGCAAGGCTTCTCCTTCAGCTTTGGTGCTTACACATTTGTCCACATTTTAGGTACCATCAGCTGCTCTCGTCCTACTTCTCATGCACCGGATGCCTTACTCAAGGCCACAGCCCCTCATAGGAGGGCGAGGTCGGCCGCATGGTCCTACCACTTCTATCCCGGGGAGCTTTGGTGCGATCTCAATATTCATCTACCAACGCCAGTACTGATGCACGAGGTTCACATACAGCCGCATACTGCAGGACTGACAAGTAAGATAATTTTTAGTATTTTTTTAGTATTCAAACCTTTTCGTTTTTTGCTAGTATTAATTATCAACATTTTCTGCACTTGCCCTTTGCTTGAGGTGACCTCAAAGTTTGTCGCATTTTTTGAACTCAGATAGTTTATCGAGGAACGTTATAATCGAGTTCTGAACGACTATTAGGCTAGTATCACAGTTTAGAATTTCAAGTATTCTTGAATTAAATTTGATTTATACTTAGGACGTTTTGAGCTGACTATATAAGAATTGCAGCCATTTGAGCTCAACATTAACTCAACAATCCGCCGTCAGGAGAGAGGAAAGCTGATCTGAACAATCTAAAATAAAGTTTTATATTGTTCTTGTTCATCTGCTTGTTCTATTGGCAGAATCATATCAGTCCCGACGCTGTCCACGGGAACTCCACGAGCAAACTAAATGTGCAAATTATGGCAAAGCCCATGACGAGGAATTAACGAACCCTACTACTCTGTGTTAATCGATATCATGATGTGACTGATCTCATTTTTCTCCCCACCACAGCATGCCCGTCATATGTTGCCTTGGACTATAGCGTGGACGGTGCTGTCATGGTGCCCGCAAGCAAGCCAGTCATGACCAGCGGTCTCAGTGTGATAAAACTGCAGTTCCAACAACCTCAAGTAGCCCAGGTGAGGAATCATCGCCCATCACTCTTTTCTCAGAATGTGTCACAGTGTCTTGTCTCTGAATGTGTCAATCTGACTTGTCTCAGAACGTGTCACTGGGCCTTGCCTTAGAATGTGTCAAGGTGTCTTTTCTCGGAATGTGTCAATGTGTCTTGTTTCAGAATGTGTCAATATGTCTTGACTCAGAATGTGTCAATGTGTCTTGTTTCAGAACGTGTCACTGGGCCTTGCCTTAGAATGTGTCAAGGTGTCTTGTCTCGGAATGTGTCAATGTGTCATGGATTAGAATGTGTCAATATGTCTTGTCTCAGAATGTGTCACTAGGTCTTGTCTCAGAGTGTGTCAATGTGTCCTAGAATATGTCCCCTCTTCTTTTCTCAGAATGTGTGCGTGCGGTGTAGAAGGCCCAGGGACTCAGAGACGCTGGGTCTATCCCAAATCAAGGTGTGGGGCTCCACTCTGTATGGCCCTCCTGATGACGGCTCCCTCACAGGGGATCCACTAGAGCAGATGACATGGTGAGCCTGGCTGGAATGATGGCTTACTATCGACTTCATATTTGAACGATATATGAATCTGTTCACCATCATGTTCTTTCATGAAGTACAATTACATTGGAATTATGTACTCAACAAAACTTGCGCGTAACCTCGCTTTCTGATTGGTAGTTAGCAATGGTGAATCAGAGGACATACCACGGGATTCACACAATCCTTGCAGGTTCACTTGAAGCGAAAGAGGCGAAAAACCTTGATTTAAATGCGAGAAATTTAGTTCTCAACCTTTTCTAGTTAATAGGCGCTACGCGTCTCATGACTCCACAACATTTTGATCATGCCGTAAAGTGATCATTAGAGTACATACCATGGAAAACTATTGGAAATTTGCTAAATTGACTATATTATATGTCCCATGTTCATCATGCGATACATTAACATTGACTATATATACGCATTTATTATCAGCTTAAATTGGGTGCGTCTGCTTCACCACTGCTTGCGGCACACTTCACCTGCTGCCATGGCAACCCTGACGTCATTGTCTCAGCTGCGGGAAGTGTTCTCTGTTTGTATTGACATGCTGTCATCCAGCAAGAGGTGCAGTAAACACTTTTCTTGGCTCTTAATCCTTCTCTTACAACTCTCTTTGCTATCCTCTTTATATTAAAACTGTAACGACGAGCTCTGCTGATATTTTTATCGTTTGCCAAGGTAAAATGAAGTTAATATTCTAACATTCTAAGAAAAAACACCATGATTTAAATAAAGACAGTGGCACATAGTGAGAAAAGACAGTGACACATTCTTAAAGGCACAGTGGCAATAAAAGAAAAGATACCATGAAACTTTATAAGAAAAGACAGTGACAAATTCTTAAAAAAGACAGTGACACATTCTAAGAAAGTCAGTGACACATACCAAGAAAAGACAGTAGCACATAGAAAAACAGTGACAGATTCTGAAGAGAGGGTGAAACATCCTAAGAAAGGAAACAGTGACATATTCAAAGCGAAAAAACAGTGACGCATTCTAAGAAAAGACAATGACACATTAAGACACATTAACACATTAAGAAGGTCTGTATCCAATCCTTCCAAAACATGTGTCTGGATCTTAACTCTGAAACATCTCATTTATGTTTTGATATATGGAAAATGTTTTGAAAGATGTTTTTTCTTACGATCTGTCTTCTTTTTCTTGTAGTGACCTCTTCACAGGATGCCAGGAAGCCGTGCTTCTCCGACTTGCGCTCCACTGTAGTAGCCTTGACGAACTGCTGCTGACCAGTCTGCTCGCTGACCCGGAACAGGCATCACGTGGCTGGCACGTGTCATCCTCTTCAGTACAGCTCATCTATGAGCTTGGCTGTATCAGCGACGGGACTGCACCAAAACGGTAACGAAAACTCTACTTTTTTTTTAGATAGTAAATCAGGAATTATTTTCTCCTTGTTGGAATATTATTAGATTTCAAGAAACCAACTATTGCTCATTGTCTTACACATCATAAAGGCTGGTTCTTACTAGGACGCAAGCGTAAGCGTAAACGAAAGCGCAGTACAAGTGAGAATCTGTCAAACACAAGCGCAAGCGCAAGAAAATCAAGTAGTTGCGTTCTGTTGCGCTTGCGTTCAAATGAGAACCAACCTGGTATAGTGACCAACCTTAAAGGTTGGTTCTCACTAGGACGCAAGCACAAACGGAAGCACAAAACAAATCAGAATCGGTCAAACACAAGCGCAAGCGCAAGAAAATCAAGCAGTTGGGTTCTCTTGCGCTTCCACTTGCGCTTATGCTCTAGTGAGAATCGGAAAACTTCGTGCGTTCCGCTTGCGCTTACGTCCAAGTGAGAACCAACCTTAAGGTTTCATTTTCTGGTTAGTGATCTCTGATAAGTGTTACCATTAAACAAGAACTTGAGATCGTCCATGAATCACCCCTATCCCTCATCATCGGATGAAACATGAACTTTTGTAAAAATACTTTTACTTTCATGTGCTTTGTTCTTTTAGAATGAAGATTTTCGCCGATTGGATACGGTCACTCACCTCCAACTCGGACCTACCCAGCACCACTACGCATGCGCTTACCGGCCAGATCCAGGCCCTTGCGGCCGTGCTTTATTTAGCTGCCGAATCACAGCAGAGTGACGTTGTCATGTCAGAGATTAGGGAGACCCATTTCCGGTATGTAGAAGGATTTATCTCGGATACATGTCCCCCCCCCCCCACCCCTCTTGCGATGGAATTTGTTCTGCTTCTATGTATAAAGAAAAGTTTTACTCTGAATATCTCAAAATAAGATTTAAAGATCCGCCTTTGAAAATTGCTATCAAAATGTTTTTTTTATCTTTTCAACAATGTTTTGGTTTTTAAGCAATAGCTTTAGCCAATTAGCTCTTATTTAATAGTTATAATGTAAGAGCATTGAGCCTGTAGAATGCTCCTAAGACATTTTTTTTTAATATTACCAAGCTTCTTTTTCTTTTTTACCATGTAACACATACTGTTAGTAATAGTGTTAACTATTATTTTCTTATTGTTTTGATACCAAAGCCAAATCATATGGTAGGCAGGCATCTCTCCTTATTTAGCTACAAGTTTAAAAGAAGTTTAAAAAAAGATTTTTTCTTTTATGAGTGGGTAAGACAAAAACCCTAGATTTGCGATGATGAAGTTGTGTGATCCCCTTGAAATTAATGTTTGGTCTTTTCACCTTCCTCATTTCTTCCCACAACTCTTTGCGACGCGTGCGTTAAACGAAGTTCAGACGTAAAAATTGTTAACAAAATAACAAAGTTTGTTTTCATCCTCGCAAAGACTTGTGAAAAGTACTGAAAAAGGTGAATTATTTGATTCGGAGCATGCTGCACTTGTTGCTTTTGTTATGCTTACAATTGGTCGTCTATATTTCAGCGCACTTTTTACATGGTCCCAGTTTGTATCAAGACAAGAAACCCTGAAGCAAGCCATCGATTACCTCATTGGCTCCCTGTGCCACGTCTGCCCTGTCTATTTCCAACTATTGCTGGAGCTAACTGGAGCCCAGGCTCTCGTAGACATAGCACGACAACAGGGATACCATGATGACAGCTCTTACTTACCGTTTGTCACCAGCGATGACTGCATGGGCACCCTGTCCCGCGCCAGCAATACACCAATCACTAGTCAGCTGCTGCTAGAATCCGGTCTCCTGAGTGTCATCCACAATGCTCTCAATCACTTGTCAAACACGTTGCTAGGTAACAGTAACAGCGATTCTGCTGTGATTTATCTGTCCCTGAGGAATCTGGCGAAGGTGTTGTCGTTCCTGGCCCAGTGTGCGGAGGAGCCAATCATCAAAGACTGGTTTGGACAGAGTGGTCACGCTTTCTGGAAGCCACTACTGTTGGTTTTAGGTTCTGGTAGACTTTTCGGTCCTGCGGCTGCCATGAGTCATGCGTCGACCACTTCATCAACACAACATCGGATGGCCATCGAGTCAGCCGCAATCAGGTTTTTCTGCAAGTGCATCACTATGCATCCCAGCAACCAGCAATTGTTTGCGCAGCTTCTGTGCAATGTCATGGAGACACCCTGTTGCTTTCCTGGCGAAAGCAGCACTACTGGGGCCCAACTAAGGGGCGACACCAAAGGGCTTGGCCTCAGCGGTTTCTTGCGTCGGCTTATCCTAGAGGCCTTCCTGCAGGATGAAGCCATTGATGTATGTGTGCACTCAGAAGCGGCCATCACATCGCTTCCACCAACTCCATTCTCTCACGGGTGCGAATGGCATCCCAGGTTCGGTGCCGGCCACAATGTGATGATCGTTCGAGCCAAGTTAACCTCTAAGGTGGCTGATCTGGACGACCAGGCTCCGCCCATCGCCTCACAGTCCAAGCCAAGTGATGGTGACAGTGGAGTTGAAGACGACTCTAGTAAGACTGGGGAACTAGACGACTTTGCCCAGTTTGGCGACTCGGACCTCCTTGAGGGGTTAAGCATTGCGGCGTGCATGAACGTCAAATCGAAACGTGGAAAGGCATCTTCTGCTCTGAAGAGGCTTTCAAGCAAGAAACTAGAGGGTAGTCTGCTCAAGCCCTACCCGTCCATCCCCATGTGTCGTCATCATGTGTTGCTAGGCAACAGCACGATACCCGGCGAGCTTAGCCTATCGCAGCTCGTTCATGCGCTGATGCAGCGAGGCTTACCGCCGGGTACCGGCTGCTTGGAACTCTCCCGAAAGAGCTGTGGCGCCCTGACGGCGCACATGGCGGATGACAAGTTAGTTGACACTGATCCACTGCCTTCCGCTCTGCACATCTTCGCCTCGTATCGTGGCCTTGCTATCTTATCATCGCGATTGTCATGTGCGGTGGTTATGCCGCAACCGACAGCTTCGATTGGCGGAGCACAGCCGCATAATCAGCCGGTAGCGCTGCCATTGGCTTTTTCGCTGCCTCTGTTTTCGTTGTCTCGGTCGGTGCTCAGTAAGATCCCGGGCCATTCATTGGCGGCATTTGGACTGTTTATTTGTCTCCCTGGTTACGCTGACGTGTTGCTGCAGGACAGATCGCGGGCGCAGTGTCTCCTTAGGCTGCTACTCGGCGCAGAGGATGATGGGAACGGTGGTAAGCCTGCTTTACGTCATCTTCTAGGCTTTTTTGCCTTACAGTATCTAGGAAACACAATCTTTACCTTATTTTATTTGTACTTTGTTTAAAATCTAGTTTAGGAACTCTCGCTATTTGTGGGGTGTACGTTGTAGCATGATGAGAATTGACTGTAATGAGATGTGCTTACAATCAAGAGTAGACTGTTTAGCAGGGTGTCCGTAGAGCGAGGGTTGACTATAGCAGCGTAAAGCAATGTTTGGCTGCACCGGGGTGTCTGTAAAGAGAGGGTTGACTATAGTGGGGTGTCAATGAAGCGATAATTAAATGTAGCAGGAAAGGGAGAGCTGATTTTAGTAGGATGTCCGTAAAGCGAGAATTGACTGTATCGGGTGTCCGTAAAGCGAGAATTGACTCTATCGGGTGTTCGTAAAGCGAGAATTGACTGTATCGGGTGTTCGTAAAGTGAGAATTGACTCTATCGGGGTGTTCGTAAAGCGAGAATTGACTCTATCGGGGTGTTCGTAAAGTGAGAATTGACTGTATCGGGGTGTCCGTAAAGCGAGAATTGACTCTATCGGGGTGTTCGAAAAGCGAGAATCGACTGTATCGGGGTGTCCGTAAAGTAAGAAGTTAACGGTATCGGGGTGTCCGTAAAGCGATGGTTGACTCCAGCTGGATGTCCGTAAAGCGATGGTTGACTCCAGCTGGATGTCCGTAAAGCGATGGTTGACTCCAGCTGGATGTCCGTAAAGCGATGGTTGACTCCAGCTGGATGTCCGTAAAGTGAGGGTTGACTCCAGCTGGATGTCCGTAAAGTGAGGGTTTATTGTAGAGGGGTCTGCATAAATCAAGAGGCTGTTCAGAGGGACGTCTGTAAGGTTGGAGTTTTCTTTTCCGGGTCGACCGTAATACTCAAGTAACCGTTTCTTGCAGGATCCGTGCTCTCCTCACAAACAGCGTGCTCTCTGCCGACCCTGCCATTTCAAATCCTACGCCTGCTGTATCACTCATCACCGCTGTCTGGCATGACCGGGGTCGCGCTGAGGGAGGCTTCGTTGCATCAAGGCGCTGTGGATTTGGTGTTGGTGTGTCTGGGTGTGTTGAGTCACCACGAGCCGCGAACCCTCGGACAGACGGACAGGCTTGCAATACAGACCGTCGCCGCGCTCACGGGAAAGTAGGTCGTGTTTGTATACACATATTTCACAAACGGTTGTCAGTGCAAATGGCGAATGGCAAATGGCTTATGGGTACTAATTATTCGTAAAATCAAAGGTGTTAAATAAAGTCCTGCAATGTCAGAGCCAAGCATTAGTAACCGTTAATGGATAATTGTTTCGATTTATCCATATTCTTCGAGACGCATGGTTACTTTCGGTCGCAGAACTGCCATTTGCCAATCGTCATTTGCCATGTGCACTGACAACCTTTATTGAAATAGGTGTATACACCTATTTCAAAATACCCTATTACATTTAATTCTCGCGACATCTTATTTTCGCGATTTCGCTATTTTCGTAAAAGTTACTTTATTTGTTAGGTTTTTGTACAATAACATCAAGCAAAACAATTGGAATTAAAATGTGCTTTCATTTTAAATACTTTAACAAACTGTCACAGAAACATGCGTGGGCTAAGTCTAGTTCCACATAAATCTATGAATACAGTTCAGAATTGTGCATCTCAACCCGTTACGCTACTATATGTACATTAGAGGACTAAGTAGACAAGGTCTAGCCATAAAGCTTATGAAACGGTTGATATTTAATTCAAAGGCTTTTTGTGTACTCACTTAATTTTCGCGCATCGCAGTTTTGGCGACACTTAATTTTCGCGTCACTTTTTTATGCAAATTGTTTATAATGTGTAATAAGGTAGGTTGTCAGCGCATATGGCAATTGCTAAATGGCAGTGCTACCATCCAAAATACAAAGGAACTCCTCGTATTTCTACTGAAAGCAGGAGAATGTGAATAATTTGTGCGATTAGTTTACTTACTCTTTACTCTTTGGGGTAAATATACCTACAGGCCAAGATTGGTCTTAAAGCTGCCATTTGCCATTCTCCATTCAACGCACCATCAACGTTTATTGAAATAGGTGTATGTGTAGAAGTGTTGTTGGTGATGTTTACCAGTGGCGGTTGATGTCGACTTTTCATGCGCTTTTGATCATCTTGTCATGGAGAGTGTGCTACTAAAGATATTTATTGTTTTTATGGTAATGGATGTTATCAATTTTTATTTAATTAGCCAGCTTTTTGTATGTAAGAAAAAAAAGTTTTCTAGCCCCAAAATTTTTGTGTTTTTCTAAAAGACGAACGTCGTCAGCTTCGACAGGCGTCAAGATGTTTGACAAGCATTCTGATTGTTTTATTTGTCACCGTTTAGTCTGCTGCGTGGCTCAGATCAGAACTCTGGTGGCGAGAAGCAGTACTGGGCCAAAGGGACGGGGTTCGGCACGGGCTCAACAACCTCCGACTGGGACGTAGAGAATGCTATGAAGAAACAGCAGGCAGAGGAGGCGCATGTCACCTGCATGTTACAGGTGGGTCAGCGGTGATGTCATTCGCAGATAGTACTTCATGTAGCCATATGTTTAGGATTTTGGTTGGGGTCAGTGTGTGGGATACACTTAAATGATGGCTACATGAAGTACCAACCCCATTTGCACCATGTGTGTGTATTAGAAACCGGCCAAGTCAAGGACAAACTGCATGTGGGTGTTGTATTTCTCTAATAACGGTGAAGTGTGGACGTTGTAGGGCCCGTAGCTCGTATAGTTTTCTTATAAAAGATCTCGAATTGCTGCCGCTGTGTTTGTTTTGGGTTGTACCCATTTCAGGTCACATGACAAAAGCGAGCGAATTAGCTGATTGTGTCTATACTATTAAGATATGATGTCTTTATTGATAAATAATTTTTTCGAATTAAGCCGGTTTAAGTTCTTTGAACTTAACTTTTCCCGCTCTCTGTTCAGGTTCTAGCGGCATTCATCCGCCCATCCGGGGCGCAGAAGATGGAAAGTCTTGCAGAGCTTGATTACAGTCCGGAGTATCCCGGATCAGATGGGATCCCTGTCTCAGTGGCTGATCTACTATCTCGATCTTGCCTGATACCCACGCTGGCATCATATCTACGCAACGACTCCGGTAAAGCCAGAGCTAAGGGGGGAGGGGGGGGGGGGAGGAAGGTGGTACTAAACCATGCTGGTATTGCCGTTTATGCTGGGGAAAGCGTTGCCTTGTTTGTTTATTTGAGCTCACTTAAACGCAAGTTTCGACCTTCCACCTTAGACATTAAAAATCTCGCAAATACGAGTTCCCATTGAAACGTAGTGTCTGTGTCACGTACAAGGCCTCATGTCGATTATGCCGTGTTATTTTACCCTTGTTCAATAGTTCTAGACGAGTTAGCGTCATGTGTAAGGACTAAATATTAATGATGCCTTGTTCTTTTACCCTTACTCAATAGTTCTAGACATGGCGCGTCACGTGCCTCTTTACCAGGCCGTGTTGGAGGTCCTACGAGCGTTAGCCACGTGTCCAAGCCTTCTGAGCCTTCTCACACCTGGTGGCAGCGGTGACATACAACAGGATGATAGCACTTGCTTGGCTTCCCTCATCAGCAAGATGAAGCAGTGTGTGGACACTTACTCGCGAACACTAAGGTACACCCGGTCGCCAGTGCTGAAAAACGCAAGACTAGTTCCAGTACCGCGCGGTTAAACCAGCCTTTTTGTTATAAAATGGCGGCTTTTTACCGGCGAACTGTCACATTTTGGCGAATGCTAAGAAAACTAGCGCAAAGCTAAGGGTATAATTTTCTTTATAACTTCCTCATTATCAAACAAATCTGTCATCTTTTGTACAGTATGGTTTTAATGCTGTACAGTAAGTCAAAACAGCGACCGAAGTCAGCCTTTCGTACCTTTACTCGAACGATTCAACACTGAGATTTTGTTTGTTTTCGCCAGAACACGCGCATGCGCACACGTTATACAGCACTGCCCACCCGCTCTATTATTTCTATTTCTATTTTTGGAGCCTGGATTTTGGCACAGCACATGCCATCTGATGGACTTCTCAAATTGTGTTCCCCTACCAAACAGATCGACTTCTCGCGCCACCAAGCGAATTAAGCGAGACAAGAAGCGAGAAAAACGTGACAAACCACCTCGCAGCCCTGGTGCCGAGCCCCCAAAGGGTGACGCGCAGGATAATAAGGACGATGCAGATGCCGAGGGACTGGCACTACTCATCCCTGATATCCAGGCCACCGCTCAACTAATCCAGGACGTCATTGCGCATGACATTGAGAGCCACGAGCCCACGGCTGGCAAGGCATCAGCGGTAGATGATGGTGCGTCGCTAAGCAACGAGGAGCAATACCTGGCGGCCATGAAACCGCTTCAGTTCGGTAAGTTTTTTTAGATGTGGCCCGGACGTTTGCTTATATAAAACAAGAGGGTGGATTGAAATTAGGCCCAGCTGGAAATAAACGCTATCCCCTACACTCCCGCGAAGACTAAAAATAAAATTAGCACCAAAGGCTGTAAAATGGGGAATTACTGTATGTCGTATCTACACAAGCTGTTTTGCCGTTTCATTATGCAATAAATCTGTGGCATTCCTAATCATTTCACTCGTTTAATTAAATATGTAGACACGTGTGAGATTGTCCCGGAGGATGGCAGCAAGCTCGAGTTTGTTGTTGGCTACCATTTCGCTTCCGCACTGCGGTCGGCCGTGTCCAGCGGTGATCCCGGTAGCCCTGCACGCGCACGACGACTCGCGCAGGAGATCTCATCCCTCTCCACGTCTCTACCGCTGTCCAGTAGTTCAAGCGTGTTTGTCAGATGCGATGAGGACCGCTTGGATGTGATGAAGGTAGGGGAAGAATTATTACTGTAGGGGGTGGGGTCGGTTGTTTCTTTGCGTGTGATATGATTATCAATCTCTAAGTTGTCGCTTCTGAAAGTTTTAAAACAATGGAATGCCTCTGTTAATGTTTTCTAAAAGTATAGCGATGTTTAAAAAATATATCGATTAAAACTGGGATTTAAGAAGTGGAGCTGATCGCTCCGAGAGAGATCGTTCATAGAGTTTGGACTGTGTGATGTTTCGTATGCCTGGAAAAGACTTAAAGGGTCATCACACCTTATATTTTACATGTGCCATAGATTACTCAAAGGTTTGAGTTTTATTTCGGAAATTTCGAAAACAATCAAAAGCATGCGGAACAAACATCCAATTTTGCAAATTAATGCAATATTTTGTTTGGAACGCATTAATTGCATGGAAATGGATTGAAAATACTTTCAAGTTTCGGTGCATTTTGTAATTTTTACTAAACCCTTGAAATTGCAGTAAACCAACGAGATCCAACGCAAATAATCCATGTTACAGAAAACTGGTTCTTCTGCTATATACGAAGTGGTGGATAAGATCTATGAGTTCGTGGAATGTACTTGTATTTGTGGTCCTTCTTTCCTTTAGGTTCTTATAACTGGTCCAGCTGAGACGCCATACGCTAACGGCTGCTTCGAGTTCGACGTGTACTTCCCACAGAACTACCCTGAGGCGCCCATGCAGATCAACTTCGAGACCACAGGCCACCACACGGTCCGCTTTAACCCTAACCTGTACAATGATGGCAAGGTCGGTATAGCCAGGGTATTACATGTTATCACGCATGCACTTGTACACTTGTTTGTCCGTAGTATGGGGTTTTACAATGTCGGTATAGCAGGGTATTACATGTTATCACGCATGCACTTGTACACTTTTTTGTCCGTAGTATGGGGTTTTACAAGGTCGGTATAGCCGGGGTATTACATGTTGTTTTACAAGGTCGGTATAGCCGGGGTATTACATGTTATCACGTATCCACTTGTACACTTGTTTGTCCGTAGTATGGGGTTTTACAAGGTCGGTATAGCCGGGGTATTACATGTTATCACGCATGCACTTGTACACTTGTTTGTCCGTAGTATGGGCTTTTACAAGGTCGGTATAGCAGGGTATTACATGTTATCACGTATCCACTTGTATACTTGATTGTCCGTAGTATGGGGTTTTACAAGGTCGGTATAGCCAGGGTATTACATACTATCATCTATGCACTTGTACACTTGTTTGTCCGTAGTATGGGGTTTTACAAGGTCGGTATAGCCGGGTTATTACATGTTATCACCTATGCACTTGTTTGTCCGTAGTATGGGCTTTTACAAGGTCGGTATAGCCAAGGTATTACATACTATCATCTATGCACTTGTACACTTGTTTGTCCGTAGTATGGGGTTTTACAAGGTCGGTATAGCCGGGTTATTACATGTTATCACCTATGCACTTGTACACTTGTTTGTCCGTAGTATGGGCTTTTACAAGGTCGGTATAGCCAAGGTATTACATACTATCATCTATGCACTTGTACACTTGTTTGTCCGTAGTATGGGGTTTTACAAGGTCGGTATAGCCGGGGTATTACATGTTATCACCTATGCACTTGTAGACTTGTTTGTCCGTAGTATGGGCTTTTACAAGGTCGGTATAGCCGGGTTATTACATACTATCATCTATGCACTTGTACACTTGTTTGTCCGTAGTATGGCGGTTTACAAGGTAGGTATAGCCAGGGTATTACATGTTATCACGTATGCACTTGTACACTTGTTTGTAGTATGGGGATTAACAACTGGTTCACTAGCTTGTCCGTGGTATGGGGTTTCACAAGGTCGGTATAGCGAGGGTATTACTCCACCAACGCACTGGTGCACTGGCTTCCCTTGTTACTATGAATGTATTATCTGGTTAACTAGCTAGAGAGACTTTCTTAGACGGATTCTAACACTCGTGTCTTCGCTTGTCTTTCGTTAGGTGTGCTTGAGCATCCTGAACACATGGCATGGAAGACCAGAGGAAAAGTGGAACGCGCAGACTTCAAGCTTCCTTCAGGTTTGCACTAGTGTGCTCAGTAGAGTCATTTTCTCACAGTATAGGCTTTCATATGATCGCTCACCGTCGCAGCTTCGCACACGGGCGCAGCTATATTGACCGTACGATCGCAAACGATCGTTCCCATATCCAGATATTATCATATTATACACTAACATAGCTAGCTTTCTTATCATTTCCAAATTCCTATAGGTCCTTGTGTCAACGCAATCGCTCATCCTCGTGGCCGAGCCTTACTTCAACGAGCCTGGGTATGAGCGATCACGTGGTACCCCGTCTGGGCAGCAGAACTCTCAAGAGTACAACGCTAACATCAGGCAGGCATGCGTGCGCTGGGCCATGCTAGAGCAGTTGCGCAAGCCATCCGCCTGCTTCAAGGAGGTGCGTTTTTAATTCAGTATTTCTTCTTTACCACGTGACGCGCACTACCGTGGCCCTCTTTGAGTAAAACCAATATAGGACTTTTTCTGATTAACACGGACTTAAATAGCCCTACAGCGAGGCAAGGGAATGCTTGAACGCACATCAGAGCACGATGTTAATTAAAACTCTGATTCTCGCTTGCTAATTGGCTAATTTTCTCAAGACTTTATATTGGTGACCATGGTAGTCGCAGTGTAGCTTACCATAATGATTGGGTTTTTCTTTTTCTGTCATTAGGGGGCGCTTATTTCATTTCGGCGGAAAATACCAGCTTCTGAATCGATTGAAAACAAAACTTTATATATGATGAACTGAAACGAAAGTAAATAAGATGACTTTCATTTTAAACTTCATAAAACACTTTCGTCAATCCAAAGTGCTGAAGGGATTCATGCGTCGGTTGGTTTACAAGCATTTTTTATTCTTTCTACAATGGATAATGGTTTGTTCAACTAAAAAGCCCAGGATAACGAGAAATTATTAGCTGTTTTTCGTGCCTTTAAAGAAACGAGAGAAGACCTTCAGGCGACCAATTAATCTTTGATTGTAGAGTTTGTTTGTTTCTTCGTTTTTACTTTTTGGATTGGCTGTTATCTATAATGTTGATACTGAAAATCATCTTAACTACTGATACCAGGTAATCCAAAGCCATTTCTACCTGAAGAAAGACGAGATTCTTCAGCAGTGTGAGAAATGGATTAAGGAGGTGGAGGCGCTTACTCTGAAGAACTCTGGAGGCCGTGCCGTCACGCACCACTTCCACTCCCTGAAGCAACACACAGCTCAGCTGAAACTAGAGCTGGAGAAACTACAGCCTCCACAACCACATCACAGTGATGAGGATAGTGAGTAGAAAGGTAAGAGAAGATGCAACAACCATATATCATGCTCACTGCGAAATAGGACGAACTACCTAAGAGAAAATGGTTCGCTAAATGGGCAAACAACCCCCTCCCCCGCGCTCTCAAAATCCTAGCTATGGGCCTATCTTTGCACTTCCTAATTGAGGCTAAGCAATGAACGAAATTCACTAAACTTTAATTTTGTGAGTGCACTGAATTTTCACCCTTTTGACAATACAGTGTATTTTAAGGGTAGGTTTAGGGTAAGTGAAAAGTGGGACTGTATCAAAAAGAATGTAAAAATATTTTTTTTTTATAATAATATTGGGAGCACGCCAACTTAACCGGCTGGGTTTCCAAAGCATTTATTTATTTACCATAAGTTCTTACACATCCTACTTTGGTCTGTTTTAGGTCTACTCGAACGGAGAGCCATTGATCAAGGCTTGGTTAAATCAAGACTAGAGTGGAAATATTCTTTGTAATCTTGCCAAACATTTACAACCCAATGGGGCAGACTTTGCTTGCGTCCTGACATTCATTGATTTTGAAAGGCTATGAATTGAAATGTTATTTTCAGGGATTTCAGAAACACATAATGAATGGGGCAGGGTATTTGGGTGCAATGGCCCTAGGTGTATATTGGGCTAAGATGTATAATACCTCAAGTGCTGTATCATTATTAGTGACTAGTTATTGCTATTTCAATATTTTTCATAACATTTCTGATACTGTACAGCATTCATAAAGTACGAAAACCTGTGTTTGACAACACAATGTACATTCCAATTTGCTTCAGACAGAATTAAAATTATTTAAGAAAAAAATCTTACTTTAGTGATTTGAAGTTTGATGTTTTCATAGATTTGTTATAAGCTTGTCAAAGGTGTTTTTTGAGCCGTTTTCATACTACCTCGTTGTATCCACAAGAAGAGTAAACTCTTTAGCTGATACCATTTCAAAGCATACCCCCTGCTTTGGCTAACCTGGTTCATTATGTATTAACGAATTGTAAAACATAAGATAAATGATTGTAAATAAAATTACAATGATACAATTAGCAAAAAAGTCAATTGGTTATTTCTTGATCCGGTTTGTTTTAGAATTTTTCGAGAAGAGATAATTCTTAAACATTTGTGTCTAGACTTCTGGCAATAACCAATAATTTCTTATCAAATTAACAGATTCTCTCTTAAATATTTGTATCCAACCATCCAGCGTGATATGAACAGCCAAATAACATACCTGTCAACCCCAGAAAGTCTCAAGGCTTAAGAATTTTTGGGGGGAAGGGGTATAATATTTATTTTTTGGTGGGAGGGGTATAATATTTATTTTTTGGTGGGAGGGGTATAATATTTATTTTTTGGTGGGAGGGGTATAATATTTATTTTTTTGGTGGGAGGGGTGGGGTATAGCGTCACATGGAGCTCGGAAGCCTGCTATCGAGTAGCCATCAGGCAGACTTTTGCTAGTCCGAAAGCTATCGCGCTTAATATAGATCTCGCATTCGTGTTCAATAAATGGCGCTACACAAGGAATTACTATTTTACATTACTGATAAAAAATAGGTCTGTAGTCATAATGTAGCTAAAATGTCGTTATAGAAGGATTTCTCTAAAGCGATAAAAATCGCTTAAAAAGCGGGAGATTTGGTGGTAAACGCGGGAGAAGGGGTCCAAAATCTTGAGACTCCCGCCTAATGCGGGAGGGTTGACAGGTATGAAATAATAGGTCAGGTTTCTTATATAAATTCCAAATAGAACAAGGGAAAACAGCAGGATTTCGTATGAT
Organism: Nematostella vectensis; assembly: GCF_932526225.1. NCBI lineage: Eukaryota > Metazoa > Cnidaria > Anthozoa > Actiniaria > Edwardsiidae > Nematostella > Nematostella vectensis. Next base: position 10,475,121 of record NC_064040.1, on the reverse strand, counting down.
TGCTCCTAAAAAAAAAGCTCAAAATACCGCACAAGGAAATGAGATCAGCAAACACAACTCAAACAACAAACAGACCCTTTTATTCTGATTTCCAGGTCCATTTTCATTGCCTCAAAACACGATGTTCACTCCTTGATTCTAGAACTCATGGCATATTTTGCCACCATTACAAAAAAAGGCATATGGGATATTTCCAGAGTTATTTGGCGTTAGATGACTACTTAATATCCCAGCAGTTAGATGGTATATTCACCCCAAAGGTAATTGAATCAATTTAAGGTCAAACAGTCCCGGAATAGCAGGGAAATCAATAGACGGTGATCAGGGTGGTAAAGAGGGGTAAGGATCACGTTTCGCGAACCGAAAAATGGCCTTTTCACATTTCACGTTTACAAAAACCGTAACATTGTGTCCGAAAATACATGTATTTACTGCATAAGACAATACATATCCATTTTGGAAAAGTCACATGATTCTCCGTTCAACACTCAAAAAGTTGAGCTAAATTTCGATTCACGGGGAGAGTTAAATCACGTTTCATGGACGTCGAAATTGACGATTTCACTTTTCTCGACAGTGAAAAATGGCCAGATCTCGTTTTACGAAAATACCCTTTACCACCCTGGGTGATTCATTAGAAAATTATTTTCTTGTCTTGTCAAAGCCAGACATTATGCTCCAATAGACTTTGGATGCACAAGGACACTCTTCTAATAAGGTTTTAGCTGTTCTTTGTTTTACATAAAAACAAGCCAAAATTTGGGTTGTTTTTGGTAAATTCTGCTAAAAAAATAAACAGGGGTCTAATCCAATGCTAAGGAAAGGGTCATTATTTAACGGGGGGCTGCTATGTTTGGGGGGAGGGCTGCTATTTTTTAGGCATCAATTTGGGGGAGGGCCTCGATTTTTTAACAGATATTCATCTTATCAATTTCTGATCCTCCTAAAAGTCTGGATTTTCAAAAGTTTTCTGGGGAAAAACCCAGACCCTCTACAAAATAGATAAATTAATGTGATGCACCTGCTATTTGCACTTTCATGACTTTCCTTTGGCTGGAAATCATCAAATTGAAAATCATTATCCCCTAAAGTGTGGCCTATACTATTTTCATCTTTTGCAGTTTTGGTTTTATTATCAATGGATTTCTGTCATGTCAAAGTCCACCCCCCTCTGTGCTAACTTTTAAGATTGGTGTTATGGAAACAATACTTAAATAGGATTTCAGTTTGGAAGAACTAATGATGCTGTTTTCTACTTAAGTTATTATTAGCATTTCATATATTTGAAAATGGCAAAATTGTTACGGGGGAGCATGCCCCCAGACCCCCTATACAATATTATTCACACCCCTGAAAAAAAGGGCTGAAAATCAACTTTTCTATGGGCATGTCTAAGTCATTCCCTCACCCCACACAATTTTAGTTCTTTTTTGTTCTGGGGAGGGCCCTAATTTTTGGTCACCTTTTTGGGGGAGGGTCACCATTTTTGCCTTTTTTGAACCAGAAAAATATTCAAATTAGCAGCCTCCCCCCCCCCCCCCCCCCCCCCTCTAAATGTTGACCTTTCCCTAAGTGTAATGTAAATTTACAAAATAACCATTGATCTGATTTTGAGGATTTTCTCTTAGAAAGTAAAAATAATGCATCCTCTAAGCTTGTATAATATTTTTAAATTTGATTTCTAAGAGAAGTCAATTCAATGTTAACTGAGGAAGCAAGGATTCTATTAATAAGAGAATAGAGAACTACATGTGAAAACCACACTAAAAATATAAGAGAAACCAAGATAAGCTTTTTGGCCTGGACACTTAAGGCCAATCACTCATTCAGTGTATAACCTTGAAAACAGTCTATATAAACAAGGTGCAGAGACCTTAGACTTTGTGCTGGGCTGTAAAAGGGGAAATGCATGACCCCCCGCCAATATTTTTTAAAATCCATAATTTCATTATCTTACTAATTTTTTATTTTGTGAAGAATGTTTAGACAATGGGTCCACCAAAACATTCATGATAATCCTACTGAATGCCTGACTTTTAGGTTACACATTCCCCCAGCAATCTTGCCTAGTGCATACCTCGGGTGAAACCTGGCGCAGCTGTGTTTGGTCTGTTTCAGCCTAGTTTGCAATGATTTTACCTGCATCAAAGTGGCTATAGCTAGAAATGTTCTAGAGTTGGGGTAGGCCTTAGTTATTCACACAGATTCTTTGTAGTAGTGGGACTCTACTAAACTACTAACTCTACTAATGGTTACTATATTGCCATGGTAAAACCAAATCTGTTACAATCCAGCTGTATTTTCAATCCACATACATATATTGTTTTTGCTGGTTGTAATTTAACATTTAATACAGAAATTTCTCCAGGCATAATTAATCAATGACAATCAATAATTTTAAATCAATATCGAACAAAGAAAATTGCTTGATTAGTATTGATTTATAATGAGCCAATCAATGACTACTAATGAAAGTAACACAAGTATTGTCAGCTAATCACATCAATAGGAGACTTATGCTAAGAGATGATGTGAGAAGTCACAGGGTTTTTTTTATTTTGGCTTGAATTACCCAAAAGGTCATATGATCTATTAGTGCATGTCCGTAGTGCATAATGTTCTTGATTCATGTTGATTGGTAGACTATTGTTGCATAGTGAACATTGCTTATTAATGAAACAGAGCCACAGCTACATTTGTTATTGATAGGCTATTAGTTTTCAATATCGATTTCGTTGATTGATTTGGTTCAGATTGTTAATCGACTTGATCGATTAATTATGCCAGGAAAAAAAGGACAATATTTCTTAAAGTTTTTTTAACACTCTATACCGAACTTATCGAAGTTTCTCGTCACAATTCCTAGTTGTAAATGAACGGTGCCCATCGCCTCTGTCTTCAGTCTATATCTATCACTTCCGCTGTAAATCACATCGGACGATTTCAACTGAGGCGCTCCGCCAACGAAAAAAGTTCTCAACTGTTCTCTCCAGCTTCCAGTCGGTCTCCAGGTTACACAGTCAATTTTATGGCTCCCAGGCGAAGTTGGTACATGGCAGTACCCATAACCATAAATTTCATTTCTTCCGTAAGCATCCTGGTGCCAAACTTGAAAGTGGAACTTTGGCCATCCTTTTAGCCCCTTTGTGGCAAAATGTAGATCTATCGGATGCCCCCATTTCGCTTCCTCCTCATTTTGAGGATTATCAACTTGAGTTTGCCCTTCTTTTAAGCCGGCAATGAGCTTCCAGGATCCCTCTACATGTACAGACCATTTACAGTATAAGTTGTGTGACGGAAAACCACTAGCTCCGATGACTTCTCCAATAACATGAAGCTCCGCCATTTTCTGTTTACAATATGAAACGAAAAAATACCGCCAAAAGCGTCACTCAATGCGCATGCGTATTGTAATGTCACTAGGGAGGGGAGGGTGGCGAAATTGGGATTGATGTAGAGGGGAGGGGGGAGAGAGAGAGAGGAAGGGAAACTGGGTCCAAACAAGAAAAAAAAATGGCGGCTTTTTTGACCTAAGCATAAAAACAAATTCTTGCTCAGCTCTTTACTTAGGTTTTCTAAATACAAAAGATGAGTGAAGGGAAAAGAAAACGCTCAGAAGACGAGAAACCCTTGTGTAAATATGGGAGCAAATGCTACCGGAAAAACCCAGTTCACATGGAAGAATACAGACACCTCTCCGGTAAGTAAGGGGTAAGTTACTTACTTACTTTTTTATTATATAATTTAACTGTATGACGCCCTCCGTTCAAGTTGGGTTGACAGCTATACTACATTCCGTAGCATTGTGAGAGTAGATATCATATACTCTATGACCAAGTAAAATAACCTGATACCATAATGAACAATGCTATAATTAGAGCTTTGCAAAAATGTATACTTATTCCCTACGTTAGTAGTTGGGTAATATTGCTCGGGTAACAGCCCATATTATTGCTGGGAACAATGTGGCAAGTTTGTGCTAGAGGGGTCAGGGGTGTAGCCAGGGAGAAGACCAGGGGCTTGGCCCCTCCTTTCTGTTCCAATAAAGCTCTTACATCTTAGTTATTACGTCTCCGTTGAAAACGAAGAAATCACTTCGCTCCCATCCCCACAAGGAAAAAATCCTGGCTACGCCCCTGCATGTCTTACCTCACTGATTCCTTGCTTGTGCATGTATTGCCTCCCCCGTACCTTGCTTGTGCATGTCTTGCCTCTCCCATACCTTGCTTGTTCATGTCTTGCCTCTCCCATACCTAGCTTGTGCATGTCTTGCCTCCCCCGTACCTTGCTAGTTCATGTCTTGCCTCTCCCATACCTTGCTTGTGCATGTCTTGCCTCTCCCATACCTTGCTTGTGCATGTCTTGCCTCTCCCATACCTTGCTTGTTCATGTCTTGCCTCTCCCATACCTTACTTGTGCATGTCTGGCCTCTCCCATACCTTGCTTGTTCATGTCTTGCCTCTCCCATACCTTACTTGTGCATGTCTTGCCTCTCCCATACCTTGCTTGTTCATGTCTTGCCTCTCCCATACCTTACTTGTGCATGTCTGGCCTCTCCCATACCTTGCTTGTTCATGTCTTGCCTCTCCCATACCTTGCTTGTGCATGTCTTGCCTCTCCCATACCTTGCTTGTTCATGTCTTGCCTCTCCCGTACCTAGCTTGTGCATGTCTTGCCTCTCCCATACCTAGCTTGTGCATGTCTTGCCTCCCCCGTACCTTGCTTGTGCATGTCTTGCCTCTCCCGTACCTTGCTTGTGCATGTCTTGCCTCTCCCGTACCTTGCTTGTTCATGTCTTGCCTCCCCCGTACCTTGCTTGTTCATGTCTTACCTCTCCCATACCTTGCTTGTTCATGTCTTGCCTCTCCCATACCTTGCTTGTTCATGTCTTGCCTCTCCCATACCTAGCTTGTGCATGTCTTGCCTCCCCCGTACCTTGCTTGTTCATGTCTTGCCTCTCCCATACCTTGCTTGTACATGTCTTGCCTCTCCCGTACCTTGCTTGTGCATGTCTTGCCTCTCCCATACCTTGCTTGTGCATGTCTTGCCTCTCCCATACCTTGCTTGTGCATGTCTTGCCTCTGCCATACCTTGCTTGTGCATGTATTGCCTCTCCCATACCTTGCTTGTGCATGTCTTGCCTCTCCCATACCTTGCTTGTACATGTCTTGCCTCTCCCGTACCTTGCTTGTTCATGTCTTGCCTCCCCCGTACCTTGCTTGTTCATGTCTTACCTCTCCCATACCTTGCTTGTTCATGTCTTGCCTCTCCCGTACCTTGCTTGTGCATGTCTTGCCTCTCCCATACCTTACTTGTGCATGTCTTGCCTCTCCCGTACCTTGCTTGTGCATGTCTTGCCTCTCCCGTACCTTGCTTGTTCATGTCTTGCCTCTCCCATACCTTGCTTGTGCATGTCTTGCCTCTCCAATACCTTGCTTGTTCATGTCTTGCCTCTCCGATACCTTACTTGTGCATGTCTTGCCTCTCCCATACCTTGCTTGTGCATGTCTTGCCTCTCCTGTACCTTGCTTGTGCATGTCTTGCCTCTCCCGTACCTTGCTTGTGCATGTCTTGCCTCTCCCGTACCTTGCTTGTGCATGTCTTGCCTCTGCCATACCAGGTCACTACATCTACTATTATTAAAATCTAAATATAAAACAATATCATTAGCTTTCCCAACTGAAATCTTATTTAACACATCTTTTCATACCACAAATCTGAAAACTTGTTAGGGGGAACTTTGACATGAATTGAAATTCTGTGATGGAAGTTAATAAAACCAAAACTGCAAAAGTAAAAGAACCACACTTTAGGAGATAACGATTTTCATCGCCAGCCAAACAAAAGTCATGAAATTGCAAGAAGGTGCATTATTCATTTATCTATTATTTAGGGGGTCTGGGGTTCTCATGAAATTCCAGATTTTTAGAAGGATTGGAAATAAATCAGAATACCTGTTTAAAAAATAAGGCCCTCCCCTAAACCCTGTATCAGAATTTGAGGCCCTCCCCCAAATTGACACCCAAATCGCAACCCTCCCCCAAAACATAGCAGCCCTCCCTAAGTTGAATAATGACCCTTACCTTAGCAAAGGTGGAGCATTTTTTTGTCATTTAAGGTTGGTGCTCCCTAATTGGGGGCTATTTTTTTCCCCAAAACACATACGTCTTGTAGAACTACCCAGATGCAGTGCATTTTAATGATATATGCGTATGCGTCATCAAAGTTGTTAAAAATTGCTGTAAAGTGTAATCGTTTCATGTGATATATATATTATTTGCTTGTGCATGTATTGCCTCCCCCGTACCTTGCTTGTGCATGTCTTGCCTCTCCCATACCTTGCTTGTTCATGTCTTGCCTCTCCCATACCTAGCTTGTGCATGTCTTGCCTCCCCCGTACCTTGCTAGTTCATGTCTTGCCTCTCCCATACCTTGCTTGTGCATGTCTTGCCTCTCCCATACCTTGCTTGTGCATGTCTTGCCTCTCCCATACCTTGCTTGTTCATGTCTTGCCTCTCCCATACCTTACTTGTGCATGTCTGGCCTCTCCCATACCTTGCTTGTTCATGTCTTGCCTCTCCCATACCTTACTTGTGCATGTCTTGCCTCTCCCATACCTTGCTTGTTCATGTCTTGCCTCTCCCATACCTTACTTGTGCATGTCTGGCCTCTCCCATACCTTGCTTGTTCATGTCTTGCCTCTCCCATACCTTGCTTGTGCATGTCTTGCCTCTCCCATACCTTGCTTGTTCATGTCTTGCCTCTCCCGTACCTAGCTTGTGCATGTCTTGCCTCTCCCATACCTAGCTTGTGCATGTCTTGCCTCCCCCGTACCTTGCTTGTGCATGTCTTGCCTCTCCCGTACCTTGCTTGTGCATGTCTTGCCTCTCCCGTACCTTGCTTGTTCATGTCTTGCCTCCCCCGTACCTTGCTTGTTCATGTCTTACCTCTCCCATACCTTGCTTGTTCATGTCTTGCCTCTCCCATACCTTGCTTGTTCATGTCTTGCCTCTCCCATACCTAGCTTGTGCATGTCTTGCCTCCCCCGTACCTTGCTTGTTCATGTCTTGCCTCTCCCATACCTTGCTTGTACATGTCTTGCCTCTCCCGTACCTTGCTTGTGCATGTCTTGCCTCTCCCATACCTTGCTTGTGCATGTCTTGCCTCTCCCATACCTTGCTTGTGCATGTCTTGCCTCTGCCATACCTTGCTTGTGCATGTATTGCCTCTCCCATACCTTGCTTGTGCATGTCTTGCCTCTCCCATACCTTGCTTGTACATGTCTTGCCTCTCCCGTACCTTGCTTGTTCATGTCTTGCCTCCCCCGTACCTTGCTTGTTCATGTCTTACCTCTCCCATACCTTGCTTGTTCATGTCTTGCCTCTCCCGTACCTTGCTTGTGCATGTCTTGCCTCTCCCATACCTTACTTGTGCATGTCTTGCCTCTCCCGTACCTTGCTTGTGCATGTCTTGCCTCTCCCGTACCTTGCTTGTTCATGTCTTGCCTCTCCCATACCTTGCTTGTGCATGTCTTGCCTCTCCAATACCTTGCTTGTTCATGTCTTGCCTCTCCGATACCTTACTTGTGCATGTCTTGCCTCTCCCATACCTTGCTTGTGCATGTCTTGCCTCTCCTGTACCTTGCTTGTGCATGTCTTGCCTCTCCCGTACCTTGCTTGTGCATGTCTTGCCTCTCCCGTACCTTGCTTGTGCATGTCTTGCCTCTGCCATACCAGGTCACTACATCTACTATTATTAAAATCTAAATATAAAACAATATCATTAGCTTTCCCAACTGAAATCTTATTTAACACATCTTTTCATACCACAAATCTGAAAACTTGTTAGGGGGAACTTTGACATGAATTGAAATTCTGTGATGGAAGTTAATAAAACCAAAACTGCAAAAGTAAAAGAACCACACTTTAGGAGATAACGATTTTCATCGCCAGCCAAACAAAAGTCATGAAATTGCAAGAAGGTGCATTATTCATTTATCTATTATTTAGGGGGTCTGGGGTTCTCATGAAATTCCAGATTTTTAGAAGGATTGGAAATAAATCAGAATACCTGTTTAAAAAATAAGGCCCTCCCCTAAACCCTGTATCAGAATTTGAGGCCCTCCCCCAAATTGACACCCAAATCGCAACCCTCCCCCAAAACATAGCAGCCCTCCCTAAGTTGAATAATGACCCTTACCTTAGCAAAGGTGGAGCATTTTTTTGTCATTTAAGGTTGGTGCTCCCTAATTGGGGGCTATTTTTTTCCCCAAAACACATACGTCTTGTAGAACTACCCAGATGCAGTGCATTTTAATGATATATGCGTATGCGTCATCAAAGTTGTTAAAAATTGCTGTAAAGTGTAATCGTTTCATGTGATATAATTATTGACATTGCTACATTTTTATGGAAGAATACTAGCATAAAGTAACAACTCCATATATTCTCTCTATTAATGATCAATTAGCCGTCAGTTCAAATTACTCATTGACAGAGCTTGGGCTCCCTTTGATTTTAAGAGTCACTTTTTGTACCATTGCCGTCATAGTTGCTTAAATTCCCTACTTAGGCTTGCTACGGCTGTGGCAAAAGAATGCAGGATCCAAAAGAAGGAACCCATCGTTAAAAGAGAAGTGGGTCTAGGAGCTAGGTGGGAGCACGAAAAAACTGGTTAGCTTCGTAAACAATTTCAGGATTCCTGTGCCTACTATAGAGGAGTGTTGCCTGGAACTAAGAAACTCAACAAAGTGTCTTTCACTTTTATTCATTTCCGTGTGGTTACTCTATAGCAAAAAGTCATTTTTTTGTCACTTGTTAAAATGTCGTCAGACACATTTTTTGAGACGATAAAGAAACAGGGAAAGTATATGTGGAAAAACCCTTACCTCAGCGACGTGGAGTTTGTGTGTACTAGCGCCGGAGTGCAGGAAGTTATCATTCCTGCACATCGATACGCACTAGCGGTTGGAAGCCCCGTGTTTAAAACTAACTTTGAAGACAGATGGAGTGCTGAAAAGCTAAAATTAACTGATTCCTCCAAGTTGCTGATCCCAATAGCCAATTATACTGCCGAGGGCTTTAGTGAAATGCTGCGGTACGTTTACTACGGCGAAGTTGAACTAAGCGAAAGTAACGTCATGGAAATCATGTACCTTTCAGAACAATACGATTTGCCTGGATTGCAAGTAAACTGTTCTCAATATCTGAATGAAATGCTTCAAGCAAACGATGTTCTTCATTGCCTTTTGGATGCTTTAGAAAAAGGCGATGAAAAGTTACAGCGCCAATGTTGGGAAGTTATTTGCAAGAAAACAGCAGATGTCGTGGCGTCTGATTCGTTTTTAAATGTTACGCAACAGCTGTTGTATGACATCCTACGAAGAAATGACCTGAGGATAAGAGAATTGGCTTTATTTAAAGCTGTTGATCGCTGGGCAGAACACCAGGCCGGTAGACAAGGCTTACTTATAGAGGCCGATAAAGTAGGCCATCTGAAGAGACGTGTACTTGGAGACCAAGCAATAAGACTGATACGATTTCCACTGATTCCCCAACAGCAGTTTATTGATGAAGTTTTAACAAGAGATGTTCTTCTCAAAGACGAAATTCTTGATATTTGCAAACATTTTTCTTCACCAGGAAGTTCTAAGTTATTCTCCTCAGTAAGGCGTTCCCCATCCAGGTCTACATGCAAGAGATTTAAATATTTTGGAATAGTTATGAATGGAAGGAGTGAAGAGCATTCCCTCTGCTTCAGAGTGAACACTAAGATCGATCTGACAGCAGTCAAGCTGTTTGGTGGCCATTTAAACACGTACACAGTAAATCTGGTTATTGAAAAAGATGGTGTACCTCTCTATCAGCAGGAAACTCGTGAATTTTTAAGTGAATGGTTTGAGGCAGTTGATTCAGAAGGTTACTATGGGTTAAATGTTGAGTTCGACAACCCAGTTTCCATACACCCAAATGAAAACTACACTATTAAGACTATTATACCTACCTGCCCACATACTTATTGTGGTTTGAATGGGGAGCCATCCATAAGATGTGGGGATGTAGAATTTACATTCACAAATTCTCCTAGCTCAAGATTAACAAGGGTGGACAGGGGACAATTCTGTGAGTTTATATTTTTTGTTTAACTCAAGGAAATGATATACTTCCTCAATAATCAATATGTTATGATATCTGTCAAGCTACAGTATCTCTTATTTGGTAAGCTGTCTTTGCCTAAAATCCAAAAACATGCAACATTCTTTCATTCTTTTAGAGAGCAAACAAACCTATGTTAAAATTGTTCAATTTTAGATTTCAATTTAAAAAAGCATTCAAGACCAGAATTCAGCCAATTACTGTATATTTTTACCCATGAGCCATTACGGGTTATGGCACATGGCTTCTTGAGTGTATACTTATTTGAAATAGATGTATATAATACTGTGTTTTAAAAGGCTATTTTTATCTTTAACAATGTCCCTGCCTCATGGAAACCACAGGAATCCTCAACAGAACTTCAGGGACTAGTTTGACTGTAAACATTATACTTCTTAGCAAAGATACAGTATTAATGTCAGGACTGTATATTAATGGAACTAGTTTAAAATTGCATATTTAGAATATGTGTTGTGAGCTCACAACCATGCACATTATGTGATTATGTTCACTGCAGATACCGCGCTACACATCAGTGCTAAGATAATGCACATTAGAGTAAATTTGAAGAGTGTAATGTAACATTTGATTTACATAGATCTATTATGGATCTTTATACTCCTTTATACACCTTAGCAAGTATGTATAAGGTAATGTGTGATGAACATTTATGATTAAATCAGTTGTTACTCCTAGAGCATTTTGAGTTGGTCCTCTTGTGTAACTACTATGGCAACTTTTAAATCAACACAAGGTTGAAAAAGTTGAACGCCTCTGTAGTTGCGCTGGCGTTTCAAGCGTTAGCCCTTTGTGGGAGCAAATGAAACTGAATTGGATGGGGGGTGGTATTTATAGTATAGTGTGCAAATAATAGAAGGAGACCGGCGCAGTGCACACTGGCCAACAAAAAAAAAAGTAGGAAATTAGAGCAGGGCACGCTAAAGAAATCCTAATTATCTATGCAAAGGACAGTTTTTTTTATACCTAGGTGGCCTTCACAACCAAGAGAGAAAATGAATGTTACTAGGGCAACTTCAATAAACCTGACATGTTATCATATTTTCTAAATCTCTAGACAAAAAAAACACATAAGAAAAATGTTAAATCTGAATTGGTTTTATTTACGTTTTGATTTATCCTTGTGTATGTTAGGAAACCTGGTGTTTAACTACCATGTAACATAATCAAGACTCTTCAAACCAAGTGTACAGTACAAGAAAACATTGACCAAAAAAAATGAATATGCATATATTCAGACTTCAATCACTAGTTAATTTATTGAAACCTTGGCTTTTGTTCGCATTTTTTTATCTTTGTCTTTATCACTTTGCATTTCATATCACCATAACCACCACCCTACAAAAGGGGGGTTGGGGAGAGTGCACTGATGATATCATGATAATGTTTGATAATATTTCAATAAATGACCCACTTTTTGTAGGCCAAGGGAGGTGGCAGCGCCCCCAACCCACACCTCTGTAGATGCACACCTTTATATATATATATATATATATATATATATATATATATATATATATATATATATAAAATGATGGTTGAAGGCTTTCATAGAAAGTGCTCAATACTCGAAAGTAGAGCGGTGTATAGTGTTGGTTTGAGAAAAAATACAAACTACATAGGTTTCCCTACAGGTCTGTTTCGTGGTTGCCCACTCATCAGGGGATGTGGGCAACCACGAAACAGACCTGTAGGGAAACCTATGTAGTTTGTATTTTTTCTCTGAAAGCACTGCTATCGTCGAGTGCTTTCTGGTAAGGTGGCGCGGTCTGGTCAAAGGAGGCTTGGTCTGAAGATAGGGCAGATAGGCGTCTGTTGATACATACAAACTAGAGCCAGCTACCTACAAGAATCTCCTAGAAAAAGAAATAAACAAGTCCTACAAAAAAGCACCCTCCGAAACAACGCAATCTGTCCACAAGAAAAACAAAGAGATCGCTACAAAACTGGATTTAGACGATAGAATGGACACCACAGCCAACAAGCAAGCCTTCATAACTCTCAAAGACCATAAGCCGAACTTCGCTAACAAACCTACCTGCAGACTCATCAACCCCACAAAACCCGAAATCGGAAAAATCAGCAAAAAGATCCTCAACCGTATCAATAGCGTAATTGCAAAGAAACGAAACTTCAACCAATGGAAAAGCACTAAAGCCGTCATTGACTGGTTCAAGGCTGCCGAAAACAAACACCAACTCAGCTTCATCTGTTTTGACATTGTAGAATTCTACCCATCTATCAGCCAAGACCTACTATCAAGAGCACTCGACTTCGCCTCCAACTATGACGAAATCACCCCTGATGAAAAAGAGATCATAACCCACTCCAAGAGCTCCTTCCTGGTCCACAACCAAACACCCTGGCAGAAGAAAGGCAACACGATATTTGATGTTACGATGGGGAGCTTCGATGGCGCAGAAACCTGTGAACTTGTAGGCAACTTCCTTCTCTCCCAACTTCAGGACCTCAATATGAACGTAGGACTCTACCGCGACGACGGACTAGCCATCACCAACGCCACACCCAGAGCCACCGAAAACCCAAAAAAGGAACTATGCCGCATCTTCAACAACAACGGACTCCGAATCACCATTGAGGCAAACAAACAAGTTGTCAATTTCCTATACGTCACCCTTGACCTAAAACGTAATGCACACCAGCCTTATACAAAGCCGAACTCCTCGCTACAATATGTCCACCGTGAGAGCAACCACCCGCCCTCCATCACCAAGAACATCCCTGCTGGTATCAACAGACGCCTATCTGCCCTATCTTCAGACCAAGCCTCCTTTGACCAGACCGCGCCACCTTACCAGAAAGCACTCGACGATAGCGGATACAACTACACGCTACGCTACGAACCCAACACCGTAACCAACCATAAAACCCGCAAACGCAACAACATCCTATGGTACAACCCGCCCTTCAGCAAGAACACCAGCACCAACATCGGCCACAGATTCCTCACCCTGATAGACAAGCACTTCCCGAAAGACAACCACCTCCGTAAAATCTTCAACAGAAACACCATCAAAATCAGTTACAGCTGCATGAACAACACCAAACAGATCATCGACAACCACAACAAGCGCATCATCACCGCATCGTCGGCTACCGAGATCACCAGCTCCGCCCCTACCACTACCAACAACAAGACATGCAACTGCCGACAGAAAGACACCTGCCCTCTAGACGGAAACTGCCTACAGACATCTGTTATCTACCAAGCTACCGTAACTCGAAAAGACAACAACACCTCGGAAACATACGTCGGGCTCACTGAAAACAGCTTCAAGACCAGGTACAGAAACCACACCGCATCATTCCGACACGCCAAACACAGAAACTCCACCGAACTCAGCAAACACGTCTGGACTCTCAAGGACAACATGATTAAGTACTTTATTTCATGGCGCGTTCTTTCTTCCCACCCCGCCTACAACAGTACCACTAAGCGTTGCAGCCTCTGCCTCAAGGAAAAGCTGACGATCATCTGCCAACCCAAACTATCAACTCTAAATAAACGCAATGAACTCGTGTCCTTGTGCCGCCACAGAAACAAAGCCCTGCTACGAAACAATTAGAACTGTTAATCCCGTCACCGTTAAATTTTCGCGCTATCAATTTTTCACACGTTCCGCACTGTTAGTTTTCGCCCCGCATATTTAATGTAACTCGCTATTGTTCCTCTTACCGCCTTAGCTAAAACTATCAGTCTATTATTATGTAAATTTCAATGTTAATAGTATATATACGATGGTAGGAATATTCTCATTAAATCCCCTGATGAGTGGGCAACCACGAAACAGACCTGTAGGGAAACCTATGTAGTTTGTATTTTTCTCAAACTAACACTATATATATATATATATATATATATATATATATATATATATATATATATATTTATTTATTTATTTTTATATTTATTTTTATAAGCAATTTGGCAGTGCTTTCACTAAAAAAGGCCTTTCTTTTCAGAAAGTGGTAGTGAGGATGGTACAGGCCGGTCTCCCCTCAAAAAGCATAAGACAGGCCCAGGATCAGATGTGGGGGGAGTAGAAAACCATTTGTCTTTCTACTTGACCAAAGTCAGAGGAATCCCTGCAAAGTACAATTCTTCTGACATGGCTGTTGGAATCAAAGGTACAGATATGTGCATGCTTTGGCTTGTTAAGGCTCCAGGGGTCAATAGTAATAAAATTATTCAATAGTAATAAAAGTACTCTCAATTTGTGGTCAATTTTTTGGTACAGTATGTTAAAAATAACTTTGATGCATAAGAGTTTAAAAAATTATTGCAGCTAAAAGGTAGCACTCATGTGTGGTCCAAGCAATTTCTTAGCCTAAAAATAAACACATTTCAACTAAATTCATGTCAAGCTGTTATTAGGATGTGATGATCCGCTAGCATCAGAACCCCTATGGTATAGCAGAAGTGAAAATTTTTTAAACACCCCCTAAGGGATAGCAGTTAGTAAAATGTTACACCCTTTAAGGGAAGGATGGTCACCCCTGTCTACATCCCCCCTTGGGATTAATTTTGCTGATTCCCAACATACAGTTGCCTGGGTTTGTTGTTCCACACAACTGGCTCATCTCAGTTTAATCAAACAATGATAATAAAAATGCCTTGTCATCTTTACAAGATAACTAAACCTGAATAACTTGAGCTTCCTGCTAACTCAAACTATTTTTCATTTACATTTGTAAGATTTTGACTGATTGGGAAGTCTCATCATGGTTATTTATTATCTTTTAGTTAGTTCCACTACACATATTTGGATAACTAAGCTTTGTTCATGATTTAAGTTTTTATGAGCAGCCCATATAAATTTCCAATCTACCCTGTTAACTTGAACGTCCCTCTAATTAGCAGGGTTTTATTGTAAATTGTGACAACGATTTTTTTTACCTACTCCTATCAGATATTTTATCAATGGACGACTTACAAGAATCTGCACAGGTACAGAGCATTTCAAATCACTATAATTTTATCGTCATTATTATAACTATCATTAGCAGCAGGGCCTACTAGCTCATTGCATTTTGTATTTCAGTTTAATTACATGATTGATGTTCCTTGGATGATGGACCAGTACCCTATGAGCAAAAGGTGGGTCACTGCAAGGGCCAAGATTGAAGTGACTGTGTACATATATGGGAAGTTTGGAGGGGGTGGAATATGAGTGGTAGGGTAGATGAGTATGCGATGGGTCGGGGTGGGGTTCTTAAGTGTGTGAGGGGAACCGAGGAGTTGGCCTGAATGTGTGAGTGTGTGATATGTCAGAGGAGGGGGGGGGTTGTTGAGTGTGGGGTGTGTGTGATATGTTAGGGGTGTTGTTGAGTGTGGGGTGTGTGTGATATGTTAGGGGTGTTGTTGAGTGTGGGGTGTGTGTGATATGTTAGGGGGGGTTGTTGAGTGTGGGGTGTGTGTGATATGTTAGGGGGGGTTGTTGAGTGTGGGGTGTGTGTGATATGTTAGGGGGGGTTGTTGAGTGTGGGGTGTGTGTGATATGTCAGGGGTGTTGTTGAGTGTGGGGTGTGTGTGATATGTTAGGGGGGGTTGTTGAGTGTGGGGTGTGTGTGATATGTCAGGGGTGTTGTTGAGTGTGGGGTGTGTGTGATATGTCAGGGGTGTTGTTGAGTGTGGGGTGTGTGTGATATGTTAGGGGGGGTTGTTGAGTGTGGGGTGTGTGTGATATGTTAGGGGGGTTGTTGAGTGTGGGGTGTGTGTGATATGTTAGGGGGGGTTGTTGAGTGTGGGGAGTGGGTGAGGGGTAGGGAGCAGCTTGGTGTGTGAGTGTGATGGGTCAGGGGGGTGAGTATGTGAGGGAGAGGGGGTTTGAGTGTATGTTGCAATAGGGGACATGCGCTAAGAGATCACATCAGACCTTTCTGGGTGGCAAATTCAAAATAAAATAGTCAAACAAAAAAATCAGACATGACTTTGTCACACCAGAGAACAATGAAAAAAAGATCTTTAAATGAAATTAAATCCTTTCTGAAAAAAAAAAGACTTTTTTTGTAAGCACTAAATAAGTTGCTTTTTGTTTCTGTTATTTTGCTGCTAAAAGCCTGAGAGCACGCTAGTCTGCCACCCAAACAGTCACGTCATCTCTTAGTGCAAGTCCCCTATTCCAATTGATTACCAGGCCTGAATTGCAACTTAAATGAGGCCTGCAACAGGGGACTCTATAGTGTGTTGGGGATTTTCCCAAGTTCATGCCTTGATCTCTTGTTTTTCCAGTCTTCTTTGATAAAGACACTGAGCCTGAGGTCCCTTTTCTTCATCCCTTATTGTGCTGACTTTCCTCTCCCACCTCTCTCTTGTCCTGCTATTGCTACTCCTCTATTTTTTCTCCTCTTCACCTCCCCCACCCTTTCCTTAAAATCATATATTTTTTCCACACCCCAGATCTAAGCCCCTGTTGGTTGTCCACGGTAGCCAAGGGGCGGCCAAAACTCAGATGCAAAATGAGGCTGCACCATTCCCCAACATCAAGTTTGTGCAGGTTTGTGACCCAGCTTCACAATCTACCCACCATCCACCTCCTGGAAGTTAAGGGAGAAGCAAAGTGCTTCTCTAAGCTTTATTCCGTGGATTTGGATGAGTTATTGCGGCTACAAAGAGTGTGTGCGTTCATTTGCCTTAGACTCAACTACATTGTATCTGCACACTTGTAATTTATCAACCTTCTAAAGTATGCAAATATATTATCAGTGTAGAAGCCTGCTGCACCGCTTTCCTTCCCCCTCCATCATCATCATGGGGAAACAACCCTCAAGAATCGAGCTTTTAAAATATAGTAAACATCAGCATATAAGAACCTAGATCAGGCTGAATAGGTTCTTATAAAACGGAGTACCTTTTGGCAAATCAGGTTGTTAAGGTTCTTAATTGGTTTATTTTGAATTACACCAGAAAATACCCTTCACTAGCCAGAGTGCTTGCTGACTATGACAATCTTTGCTGAATGCAACATATAAATCCATGTTGTATTTACACTTTGAAATGCAGAGAACATTTATCAAATTATCTTTTCTCTCTTGCTATCAACCATAAATCATGTTTGAAAATTGTCTTTACATGTTATCTATTCTCAATTTTGACAATCAACATTTGAGTGATCTTTTATGAGAACCTATTCTTTCCCACTAGTCTGATTTTGTTCTTATAAAAAGGGTACTCAAAATGCCAAATTTCAGCTTGTAAGTGTTTACTATATTGGAAATATTGGAAATAATTTCTTTGCCTGGTTCTGATCAGAACGATTTTCTACTCTATTTTTTTTAAGTTTAAAAACTAATAATTGTACCAACTCAAAGATTTGATGTATTGCCATCACCGGTCCTCAACACAACCTAAAAGAGAGAAAGGTTCTGATCGATGCAAACACCTATTCAAAAAATGCAACCCGCACTGACTCGTCGTTAGTACATAAATGTCTAAGTCCTGGTCTCTCAAAACCATAAGTGTGTACAGACACAGAAAAATAATGATGCAACTTAACTATGGATTTGTTTTTGTATTATATTTGCCATTCATGATGCATTGCAGGTTATAAAAGGAAAATTATCCACTCTTACCACAGCAAGATGATGCTGTCAGTTACGACAAATAAATAGATTATCCGGATTCCACCTTATATGTATGAAGACATACTCAAACTATTTTCACTTTTTCAGGCTCGTCTAGAGGCGTATGGAACTCACCACAGGTTTGTTACTGATGATGAATATCTACCCTTTCCTCAGCAAAATGATGTTGCTGCTTCTCTCCACTAGATGATGGGCTTCTACGTTTCCGCAGCAAAATGATACTGCTCTCTACATTTAATTCTAGCCATTTATCATTTCCACAGCAAAATGATACTGCTCTCTACATTTAATTCTAGCCATTTATCATTTCCACAGCAAAATGATACTGCTACCCTTCACTAACTTCTTGGCATCTACCCTTTCCACAGCAAAATGATACTGCTACCCTTCACTAACTTCTTGGCATCTACCCTTTCCACAGCAAAATGATACTGCTTTCCTTCACTAACTTCTTGGCATCTACCCTTTCCATAGCAAAATGATGCTAATTCTCTACACGAATGGTATGAGGGTCGTCATAACAACCGCTAATCTGATAGAGCAGGACTGGGACCAAAAAACGCAAGGGTCGGTAATATCTTGTTTGAGATTATTATCTTAGGAAACCTTATTGCTCAACTCAGATTTCAACTCATGATTTTCACCATATACCAAGCTGGGCACGATGCTGGTACTTGAGGAATGCCATATTGCCTATTGCTCTTGTTGAGCAATTTCTTATCATTTCAGTGTTTGGATGAGTCCACTGTTTCCTAAGCTATCCAGTGATGCAGGCTCGAGTTCTGCTGGTCGAACAGCTAATGTTAGTCAGAGGTTGACAAACTTCAAGAAAGATTTACTGGTAATGTAAAGAGGACGGAGTCTAAATAGATTGCTTTCATTGAGAACGAATGGGGAGTGAGGGGTGTAGACTGGCCTTAGACTCTGACTCAGATAGAAAGTACGGACTTTCAAGATAGAAGGACCTTATCTTCTTATGTCACTCTCCCCCCTTGCCCTGCAGCACGACATAAGCCTCTGTCAGTAAAAAGTCAATAAGTAACCACGACGATTCATTTCCCCTTTACCTTAACCTCTACATTACTTTTTACCTTAACATTTACCATCACCTTTACCTCCACCTTCTCCTTAACCATCACTTTTACCTCCACCTTCTCCTTTACCATCACCTTTACCTCCTTCTTCCCCTTTACCATCACCTTTACCTCCACCTTCTCCTTTACCTTCACTTTTCCCTTCACCTTCACCTTCACCTTTACCTCCACCTTCTCCTTTACCATCACCTTTCCCTTCACCTTCACCTTTACCTTCATCTTTTATACCTTCATCTTTTCCTTTTTTACATTTACCTCCACCTCCACCTTCTCCCTCACCTTCACCTTCATCTTTAATTTAACCTTTACCTTCACCTTCTTCCCTTCATCTTTTTTACCTTAACCTTTACCTTCACTTTTACCTTCACCTTCAGCTTTACCTTTACCTTCACCTTTTTTACCTTCACCTTAACTTCCACCTCCTCCTTAACCACCACTTCCCTTTCACCTTTTCCTTTCCCTTCACCTTCACCTTTACTTTTACCTTCACATTCAACTTCACCCTAATCTAAACCTTTACCTTTACTCGTGCGACTTGCGCTATCGTCGTCAAGACAAAGAAAATCACAGTTTTAATTGAGCCTAACGTCGCAACTAGGAGGGACTTTGACATGTTCTGAGTCACACTAAAGCTATTATTTGCCTCGTTGGCTGGCTAATGAAGTTCATGTCAATCGGATAATACCCTTAATTGGCCCATGTCCCAAGTGTCAAGGTGTCCACGTAGCGCTCGTTTCACTGTAATAGATACCATGGTGATAATTTTCATCGTGTAATTCTCACGTTGGCCATTAGTGTATTTTGGTAGAGGGAACTAAAAACTGAAATGAAATTGAATCACAGACTGTCTTCTCTCGCTCATCTGCCCGGTCCATGTTTTATTGTATTTTTTATTATTCTTCAGGAGTACCTTTGTGCCTATAGCGGTACGGGACTTGATGACTGGAAGAGACACGTCCGACAACACGACATGTCATCTGCAAGGTGAGATAGGTTCTCCCCTTGCTTTCCATCAACAAACCTGGGCTAATTGTGACCCAACACAACAAGAAACCTGACAGGGGAAGTGTAAATTAATACATTGGAATAGCTAATCGTAGAGCGCAGATGCGTAGATACAACGTGGTCAAGTAGACGGCATAGGAAACAACATAGGAAACCACACAACTCATGTCTGACCACGGAACACAGCTTAGAAATTGTTAGTTTTGTAGAGGAAGGAGATTTTTGTAGCAACAACGAGAACCACCAACTCATGTAGAACCGGGAAACAAACCCGGAACCCAGTGGTGGGAAGCACAGGCACTACGGCGCGACGCGCTGCCAACTGCGCCACCGAGGCTGAAGTTGCAGTTTTTAGTGTTTGAAGTACCCCATTCCAAGCCTCGCTCAAACTTACCAATGTCAACCCCAACATCGTGCGCAAGAAGCACAGGATTACTGTCCCAGAAATTTTACATCTGTCTGTCATTCTAGAGCTTTTTCAAAGAAACTTATCCCCTGCAAGTGGTGTTTAGCAACACCATGTCATCCATCGTTTTTTTATAGAGTGAGATTGATAGCATCAGTACCTGGGCTGAGTAACACAGGATTACTGTCCCAGAAATGCCACATCTGTCTTGCCATACTAGAGCTTTTTTAAAGAAACTTATCCCCTGCAAGTGGTGTTTAGCAATACCATGTCATCCTTTTTTTCAGAGTGAGATTGATAGCATCAGTACCTGGGCGACACGCTGGACTCAACAAGAACAAATGGGGTCATCTCAAGTTACGCAAGGTACGAGCGACTGAATGAGCGCCCCAAAAAGTGCTAACAGGGTTGTGGCCAGCCTTTGTAGAGGGGCACAACTACTGTTGATATCGAGTCTGTTTTCCTTTTTTTTTTTGTTGAAGTTCACTTCAAATACATGTCGTTTTAACGAGTTTGTTACTGCTGAATATGCTGATTACATTTAATAAATTGTATTTTATTGTAGTGCTTACTTGTACCTCTGACTCACCTGTATATACTGCGAAAGGTTGAATTGATCTGATTATTATTATTATTATTATTATTATTATTATTATTATTATTATTATTATTATTATTATTATTATTATTATTATTATTATTATTATTATTATTATTATTTTTTTTTTATTAATATTATATAGGTTTGATCTAAAGGAGTGTCGAGTGCATAGGGAATCTTAAAAGAATGCTCCACCTCATTAAGCGGACAACTTCTTAATAACGAGCACTTATCAAAGTCTTATTATTCTTCTGTCAAACTCTATTGATAAGAACTCCATATAGTCCGGCGGATATGTGCAGATTTTACCTTGAATTGCGCACTTTTTGCTTAAGTTACCAATTTCAGCATAGTGATTTAGTGATAGTGGTAGTTTTTAATACCCCTTACAAGGCTTTAATTTCTGATTAATAATGAATATTGATATAGCCGCCATTTAAACCGGAAGTAAACTAACTTTTTCGAAAAAAAAAATAATAAAATCGAACATTTTAATAACGTTTACGTATAGACGAATAAAATATAATTCAAATAATGCAGCTAAACCAATGAATTCTGAAAGTAACCGCAAATGTTTCATTTTTGTAACTTTTACGGCGACAGCGACATTGAACCGGAAGTAGTCAAGAGTAAATACAGGCACGCTTGTTTCACTTTGCGCCATTTAACAAAAAAAACTTGTTTCAGGGGTAGTTTAGGGGAATCTTCACAAAATAGGCTATGGAGCCAAAAGAAAAGAAAGAAGACAAAAGCAACTGCTTATATGACAAGCCCAGTGGGGATGCCAAGTACCCCGGGAGCGGGCCGCTCCACCAATTGGCTTCAACGTCTGTAAACGACCGCATACATGAACATGTGCAAGTGCTACAAAATGAACAGTTTCTAACGGTAGGAACGGTTAATCTGGTTGCCTCGGTTAGGCGCTTATCACTATCCTTGCCTTTCTTCCTTCAGAGCCAAAGGCGTATCTCGCTAAATAAATACTGTTAGAATTTCTAGCTGGATCAAAAGAAAAGAAAGAAGACAAAAGCAACTGCTTATGTGACAAGCCCAGTGGGGATACCAAGTACCCCGGGAGCGGGCCGCTCCACCAATTGACTTCAACATCTGTAAACGACCGCATACATGAATATGTGCAAGTGCTACAAGATGAACAGTTTCTAACGGTAGGAACCGTTAATCTGGTTGCCTCGGGTGCGCGCCTTTCTTCCTTAATTTACAGAGTCAAAGGAGTATCTCGCCAAATAAATACTGGTAGAATTTCTAGCTGGATCAAAAAAAAAAAAAAGAAAGAATAGACAAAAACAATTGCTTATGTGACAAAGCCCTATCCGGAAGTGAATTTCACGCGTCGATACATTCTTTTTTTCTTTA
The DNA here is from genome assembly GCF_932526225.1 of Nematostella vectensis. NCBI lineage: Eukaryota > Metazoa > Cnidaria > Anthozoa > Actiniaria > Edwardsiidae > Nematostella > Nematostella vectensis. The sequence goes on along the minus strand of NC_064040.1, from coordinate 10,452,864 downwards.
TGAGAACCTATTTTATAAGAACGTCCAGCCTGAGATTTCAACAAATTTTAAGAATATGCTAGGAACATACCGAGGCTCAGAAAGCAGAAAAAAATTTCTTTTTAAGTCCTGATGCGTTCTAAAATGCAGAATCAAGATGAAAATATAAAGAAGAATTGACAAAGTCTATCAACTCTGAAAGGTTATATGGACTTTAAGAACATCGTTAAGAAAATATTCAGCCTTAAAATGTCCCAAAAATAAGAACCGCCCATCCTCAACTGAAAATTAGACGTTCTTATAAAAAAAAGAGTGTACTCACTATTTTTATTTTTGAAAGTCGTCAAATGATGTAAAGGACAGACGCGTATCGATATTGTATCCTGTTGTGCGGGTAGGGGGAAATATAGTACTTTGCTGTATTTTCCGAAGCCACAGATGCTTTTCGACAGTTCGCCTTCAGGCCAGTTGAGATAATGTTTGGCAACACTTGAGCGCTTTCCACTGCTTTTATACGACCAAACAAGTAGAGAGAATCGGAAGTAGACAAGGCTAGAATGCAGCTCTTCGTGAAGAAAGGAACAGCATTTGATGTCATTCTACCGACCAAGGCAGCTATCATACAACACACTAAGAAAGCCGCCTTTCAAGCAGGCCATTGTTAGGGAGATCGAGTCTATAGACTACTTCCGGTTAAAGGTGGCTATCACCTTTAAAGTTCCAAAAATGACAAATTTGCGTTATCTTTCGAAATCTTGGGTTTAAATACATTCTTTGACTTTCATTTTAGTCGTTTAGTGGAAAAAATTATGAAAATGTGCAAGTTTATTTATTTTTTAGAAAGGGGTAGTTTACTTCCGGTTCAAAATGGCGGTCAAATCAATATTCCTTATTAATAAAAAATTAAAGCCGATCTGAGCTTTGCTCCATAGCCTATCTTGTAAAAGGTATTAAAAACTATCACTACGCTCAAATTGGTAACTTTAGCAAAAAGTGCGCAATTCAAACACATATCCGCCGGACTAATAAACGAAGCCTCCAAACTGTAATCTCTTTTCCGTTTTTTATCACACGCTTAAGTGTCCAGAGTGGCGAGGTAATTGTAAGGAAAGAAATGACTGTATTCTGTTTCTTATTCATTTATTTGCTATGATATTTCGTTGCCTAGAATAACCACACTTGTTTTTCTAAGGGTGAAAGTTTGCGACTAAACAGTTGCATTTTCTGGTAGATTTTTCTAGTACGTAAAAGGAATATAATTCGGACGCAAACCAGCGGCTAATAAACATCTGGAAATGACTTGCGTAACACAACACTTGCACTGATGCGCTCGCTGCAGAACATTGAGCACCTGAGCCTTCCTGCAAAAGATGTTTGTACCTGAGGTTTAGTTTTGTGCGACTTGACATGTATGTGCAACAAAAATCCCCAAACTAATCGCACACGAAGGCCTTGAAAAATGACAAACTTTGGCCCCTGATTTCACAGATTCTCCAAGAACATGGTCCACCTTCTTCTGACGTCACAACTAACTGGCCTGTGATAGGTCAGTTTTCAAGCATCGGTTCGCTGGGCCCTGACAAGAATAAGTGGCTTTGTGGCGAGTGGTTACAAAGCTTAGCTGCGACTTGTGGAAGGACGTTTGGCTCAAATGCCCCATTGAAGTTGGTAAGAAGACAATCATGTAATGGTGAAGATTGTTCGATTGAATGATTGATTGCTCACTAAAGTACCTAGTTACAACTAATCACCAAATATATTTAAAAAAACATCCAAACAAGGTCCCTCACAAGAACGTTAAAGCACACGTGTTCGCAAACAAAAAGTGAACGTATGCTGTTGTATGTTCTCTACACCGCACACATGCGACGTAAAAAATGTCACGAACTATAGCCCTGTTACAGTAACCAAGTCCGCTGATGACAAAGTCTTCTGATGTTTAACCTCTGCTTGTCCTCGCTGCCTTACTACCAAGCTGACATACTTCCCCCCCCCTGCCTTACTACCAAGCTTACATACTCCCCCCCTGCCTTACTACCAAGCTGACATACTTCTCTCCCTCCCTGCCTCCGTACTCGGGTTATGTACAAGGCTTGTCCTCGCTGCCTTACTACCAAGCTGACGTACTTTCCCCCCCCTGCCTTACTACCAAGCTTACATACTCCCCCCCTGCCTTACTACCAAGCTGACATACTTCTCTCCCTCCCTGCCTCCGTACTCGGGTTATGTACAAGGCTTGTCCTCGCTGCCTTACTACCAAGCTGACATACTTCTCCCCCCCCCGCCTTACTACCAAGCTGATATACTGCTCCCCCTCCCCCTGCCTCCGTACTAAGGTTATGTACAATGCTTGTCCTCTCTGCCTCAGCAGCTAACGTACCTTGCCCCACTAGGTATTCCCGACAGTTGATAATGTCCGCACAAGTCTTGAAGGCTATCCAGGCAAGTAGCTGTCTCTACTTACGTTAATGCCCCTCTTTGTGTGTATGAGATACACCAAACGCAATTTTTTTTTGTTAATGGTTGACGTTACAGTTAGTTACTGGTTGACGCAGAAGAGGGGGTGTCGTCACCTTCCCCACCCTCTTCGCCCTTCTTTCACCAAATAACGTCGTTTCCCTATTAAAACATCGCCGCTTTTTACACATATTTGCGTTATATCTATGTCTATACATCCCTTACCCCCTATAACATCTCTTGCGCTTCCACTACCCTCGGCAAATCTTGGCTGTGGCTCTATAGCTTATTAGAGGTCTGCCCACTCTCTTAGTGTAGAAAAATATACTCGGGAGTGTGGAGAATTTAATAGTAAGCCTTATGGTTTATTTCAGCGGGAGGTTCCATTCCTTACAGTCACAAGACGGCGGAAAAACAACCCTACTTACCGTCCTTCTTTTGGTGAGAGGATGATGATTGTGATGACAGTTAATGGTGAGGGTAGTGGTGTTGATGATGATGATGGTTGTGATGGTGGAAGTGGTGATGCTGATATTGATGGCGATGATAATGATTGTAGTAGTAAGTATGATAGTGTTCCTGGTGATAAGAATGGTAGTTGGTGATGATGGTGGTGATGATGATTATGGTGATGAAGATGATGATAATGATGAAGATGATGGTTATGACGGTTATAGCGTTGTTGGTTATACATGTAGAGATAATGAATCTGTTAACTATTCTGACTAAATATCGCTTGTAGCTCGTGGAAGGCGACAAGCCGTGGAAGAAGCCGCGCCTCTCCTCACATCAAGACTTACATGCGCACGTCGCCAGATCACAGCAGGCTGGCATGGTTCATGGTCACCAGGTATGGCGCACCAAAACCGCGGTGTATCTACCGTGAAAGCAGAGATTTTCTTTCTCTTTCTTGTTAAACCCGCATGGTCACCAGTTTACTTCCGGAGGTCCGACGGAAACCATTGACGGATTTCTAGTTATCTCTTGGTGTAGAATGGAAGGTGGAAGTAGAAGGCTGTTGATGACCAAGGACACCTCCGGGATCCAAAAACTGCCCTCATTAACGAGTTGTCCTCATGAGGACATTTATGGAGCCTTCTTTCATTGGGGCGTCATTATGTCCTTATAAGGCAGGTTAAGATGAACAGAAAACGTACGGAGCTTTCTTTTATCGACTGCAAGTAATAACGAGATATCCTTATTAGGCAGGTTGAGATCGGACCTTTCTTTTATCGAGGCCAGGTGCGGATCCAGACCTATTTAATCGTTTTTTTTTTATGTCAAAATATTTAGAGTTAGTACGTTGCGTATGAGATGCATGTCTTCTGAGGCGACAGTGTTCAGCCCATTTTTTCGTAAACAGGTTAGAATTATTACTTGGTCCTCGCTTGTCCTTATAACAAGGTGTCCTTATTGTAGGGTATCACTGTATACCGATGTATACCAAATTTCCCGTTACTCTTTGTTCCAGTTCGAACTTGTCCAAGGCGGCATGGGGGGTGCTAGAGAAGGGCGGTTCCCAGCTCATGATCCGCTCGTACGAGATCGGCGTGCTCTTCCTCCCAGCCGATCAGGTAACCGACCGAGAAGCAATCGATCAATGTCGGGATATACTCGGGGTATACTCGGGGGTGTTAGAGAAGGGCGGTTCCAAGCTCATTATCCGCTCGTGCGAGATCGGCGTGCTCTTCCTCCAGCCGATCAGGTAACCGACCGAGAAGCAATCGATCAATGTCGGGATATACTCGGGGTATACTCGGGGGTGCTAGAGAAGGGCGGTCCCCAGCTCATGATCCGCTCGCACGAGATCGGCGTGCTCTTCCTCCCAGCCGATCAGGTAACCGACCGAGAAGCAATTGATCAATGTCGGGGTATACTCGGGGGTGTTAGAGAAGGGCGGTTCCAAGCTCATGATCCGCTCGTACGAGATCGGCGTGCTCTTCCTCCCAGCCGATCAGGTAACCGACCGAGAAGCAATCGATCAATGTCGGGATATACTCGGGGTATATTCGGGGGTGCTAGAGGAGGGCGGTTCCAAGCTCATGATCCGCTCGTACGAGATCGGCGTGCTCTTCCTCCCAGCCGATCAGGTAACCGACCGAGAAGCAATCGATCAATGTCGGGATATACTCGGGGTATACTCGGGGGTGTTAGAGAAGGGCGGTTCCAAGCTCATGATCCGCTCGTACGAGATCGGCGTGCTCTTACTCCCAGCCGATCAGGTATCCGATCCAGGCCCGTACCCAGGGGGGGGGGGGGGGGGGGGGGGGTGCAGGGGGTGAGAACGCACCCCCCAACACACACACACACCCACAACGGCAGAAGGTCCACTTTCGGTTCTTAATAGACGTGCTATTTCTAGACAAAACTAAAGCAAAAGCAACATCACTGGGATGTAGTCAAATCCGACAATAAACGTCCCCTGTAGATACTTCAAACAAAGCCATAAAGGCAAAGGCATAAAAAATCCCTTTTTGTTTTTTCGGGGGTGTTGAGAATTTTATCAGAGAACTAGCACCCCCGCACCCCCGGAAAAGTTAAATTGCTGTGTGATTTAAATTTTAGTAGCAAATTAAATCCACTTGAATCACTGTGAAATTCAATCCATTCTACAATAAAACCAGCTCCATTCCATCACTGCCACGAAATAGTCTATGAATGATAACATTTTCCAAGATGATAAGATATTTCGATATCCAAAGAAACAGTGCCACACATATAGGTTTCAGAGTCTTTTCAGTATGGTGAATGCGAAAGCTTGAATCTTTTATATAAGAAGCTCGAAGACTATCGCTTGGTCAAATATCTACAACCTCTTTTGTTTCAAAATTAAACATCTATGTCTCGTTTAGAAAAAGCGCGAAGTCAATCCAACCAAATAATCAAACCGTCCCCAAAGTTATTCCTAGACGATATAGGGATTTAAAAGTCTTGGCAGACGCGATACTACCTATTTGACTATTACTGATTCACGATAGCTTTTTATTTAATATTCCAGGATGACAACAAGACGTTCTTTGGTATTGCTGGACAGAACCGCTTGTCAGACGAACCTTGCACACACGTGCACGTGCCCTTTGATCTTCCGCCCTCTCCGTACAGTGACGACGGTAGGTCTCAACCTCAATCGCCTTAGTATAAAGCTTATTTATGATATTGGAAGGGGAAGAAGTTTATAAAACAATGACGGCTCAAAGCTTAAAAAATAAAAATAAAATACCTACAACCTTTTAAAAAGTCGCCCTGTTGTGAGAGTGTTTTGTATAACGCCCGTTAGCTAAAGAGGGTTGAGTGATGTGTGGGAAGGAAAAAGGACGGATATACCACACCCAACAAATGATGTTGATTTATTTTCAGAGAAACCTTGGATGTGGGATGTACGATACCTCGATAAACCGGACACAAATGGCAATATCTGGTCACCTTCCTGATCCTACTTGGCCTATGCCACCTCGATAAACCGGGCACTTATGACAATGTCTGGACCCAAGTTGGTCTATTCTTCCTGGATATTCCAGACACTAATGGCAATGTCTGATGACCCTCCCGATTCTACTTGCCTATGCCACCTGGATATACCGAAATCTTATGGCAAAAGTTACCCTTCCACACCAGCTGCTAGCTGCCTTGATGAACTTGTTACCTTAGGTGGTATTATAATGGTGTATAAAAGAATCAATTATTTGTTGTTGTTTTCATTTACTGAAAGATTTTCGGTTAAAATGTCCATTGAATGAAAGATTCCCGGTTAAAATGTTCATTTACTGAACTATTTCCGGTATTAAAATGTTCTTAGCCCTCACAGCATAGTTAACATAGCTGTCTCGGTGTTGCACATTTCTCTCCTTAAAAACAACTCAAAACAAGATGAAAAATTCTGGATCAAATGACATCAGGTTCGTGTGCGCGATCGCCATTTGATTTGTAATTCATAATGACGTAATATTTTCTCCCGCGTAAGTCTGGACGAGCGCTTCCATCTTCGCATTGGAGCGAGCCTGCAAGTCCTCCAGCGTCGGTCGCGCATGCGCTTCGCTATGTAAGCAGTCTCTTACAGTGAGCAGCATGTCCTCAGAGTACCCCCCCTCGAGTGATGTAGGGATCTTTCCTTCCATGATGTTAGCCATGGCGCCAAACATGTCTGTTCCCTCATTGGCGTACGCAGGCTCCCGTGCGGCCATCTCGTACAACAGGCAACCCAAGATCCAAACCTAGATGATTGCAACTGGTTAGTAAGAATAGACGCAGGCGCTACCATACATTTCTTGGCTCGCACTGTAACGCAAGCCAAAATGAACTACCTGACTTTAAGTGTATGACCAGTATGTTGCCTTGTTTATGGACGGTGTATATTTATACTTTCTTTTCAAAGCACAGTTTCCAAAAGTAAAATAAAGCTTATTTAAAATGTTTCTTAAAAACGTTTTACATGTTTCTTTTAGTTTCAATGCAAAACAAACAAACACAAAATTACTAAAGCTATACCTTCTTTACAAGCTTAATCAACACAAGGTTGAAAAAGTATAATGGTACGCCTCTGTAAAACAGAGTAGTTGCGCTGACGTTTCAAGCGTTAGCCTTAACTAACGCTTACGCCCCCAAATCAATTACTTCTCCCTTTAACAGAGTATACCCTTAGCACAATTTTTTTTAGGACTTTTTTTGGTTTTCAGTGTACACTCCGGCTCTCTTCATACCCCTAAAGCGTCAGACTTGCCTGGTTTTTCACTGTTATTTCCTCGCCCTTGAGGGTCTCTGGAGAGGTGTACACTCCGGTCACTCCCGAGTCCCCAACTGCCGCACCCTGCATCATGTCCTGACCGGGGGAGGGTAGGTACAACAGGCCGCTATCAAGCTTAAGAACGCCCTCCTGTCAATCATGCATCGTGGTTAGTTTGCTACTCTTTATCTAGATATACATATTTCAAAAAACGTTGTTCAAAAGCGCTCAGCCGTACGCGCCCATACCGTGACGTGGTATGGATAATAGGTTTCTCAGAATTTTTATTTTATTTTCAGGATTTTATTAAATAGACTGTTGTTCTGCTATTCTGACAGCGCTTAACGAGTTTGCGCCGGTAGTGAAGAATAGCATAGTCTAAAACAACATATATTTACCATACTACCTCGCAGTATGGGCGCGTGCGGCAGAGCGATCTTGGACAATCTTTTTTTGAAATAGCTGTATATGCCTACATGATTCAACGCAACGAATGAAATCGTGTTTGAGGCCTAGTTTCTGTATACCTGTGTAAATGCAACGCGCTCGGGTTTGAGGCCTGTGTAGGACATTCCCTGATCGTGGAGATACTTTAGTACTGAGCACAACTCGTGGAATGCTTTCCAGATGAGAAACTCCGGGATTCTTTTGTTATCACGGCGTAGTTTATCGAGGATGTCAGGCAGTGCAAATGGCGGGTATTCAAACACCACAATTTGAGTGCCGCTCTGAGCAAACCTGGGGAAATTTAGGATTTCTGGAATTAATCCCATTTGTGTATGTTCCAGAATCCATACTTGTTCATTTGGTCTTTTTACAGACTTCTTTTTAAATGATGCAGTGTAGTCCATGTTGACAAAAAACATTGAGCAGCATAATTAAAGGCGTGTTTATACTTGACCAGGAAAAGTGGAATATACTTCGTCTTCGAATACTTGAAAACCCACAAGAAAACATCTAAACTGACATAGTCTTTCGTTAACAGAGTATTGTTGGAATTCAGATAGGTCAGATAGATGAGATGCTTCTGGATATGAACACAACTTTTAGTTTCCACTTGTCGATATTCACGGGTAAAGTTCTACACGAGTTTCAACTTCAAAATTATCACGAATTACCACGAGATTCGCTGAAATAAACAAATACTGAAGATGAAAATTATGGCAATTTCCGCTAATTATACAAACGCATGATACTTACACGGGTGCGGAATCCATCCAAAAACAAATCCATACAATATTCATTAGATTCAGGTCAAAAACTCCAATAAAAAACTCCAGGAAATTCTCGACGAACTGAAAACGTTTTGCACGAGGCTATGCGACCGCGCAAAGCTCGGAACCAGGCCTCTAACACAGGGAGCCCGGATAATGGCGACAACATCCCGCCCCCCATGAACTCCTGCGGAGGAGGTTCATAACTATAAACGTATTGTCATAACGCTAATGTCCGTTCTATATTACACTATCTACGTCTGTCCCTTGAGTCTCCAATCGGATCCGTATCTAGACATCCTCATCCTCGGCTTCCAGCAGACACAACTTGGTTACCGGGCGCTTGTAGGTCGTCCCTTTACCGCGCACCTCTGCACTCCTTACCAATCCATCCACGCCAGGAAACACATTAATCACGCGCGCAAGAGGCCAGTTGTTTCGTCCAACGTTGTCGTCCGCAACGAGCACTATATCTCCGACGTGTAGGTTTCGCTGTTTCCTGTTCCACTTGCTTCGAACTTGCAAGGAAGGAATGTACTCTTTCAACCAGCGACGCCAGTAGTGGTTAGCAAGTAATTGCGCTTGTCTCCACCGCTTCCGACTGTACTTATCTGCCCGTTCATCCGTATCCGTAGGAAGATTCATCGTAGGTCGCACGTTCAGAAAGTGATTGGGCGTAAGAGGATCCTCATCATCAGGATTCTCTGGATTCCGGGTTAGCGGTCTTGAATTCGCGATACGTTCTGCCTCAGTAAACACGGTGGTCAGCACTTCATCGTTGAGGGGGTTCTTCCCCGGGATCGCCTTCAGACTTCGCTTGACGACTCTCACCATCCTCTCCCACACGCCTGACATGTGGGTGGCTCCAGGTGGATTAAAGATCCACTTGCATCCTTTCGCAGAACACTCACGTCCGATCTTGTCATGATCCATTCCTTCCAGATGTTCACGTATCTCCCGATCAGCTCCCACAAAATTGGACCCGTTCTCCGACCACAGTTCCACAACATGGCCCCTGCGATTCAGGAACCTCATCAGAGCGAGTATGAAATCATCCGTCTCTAGCGACTTAGCTAACTCGAGATGAACTGCTCGGGAGTTCATGCAAACAAAGATAGCTCCCCAGCGCTTCTCAGTCACTCTTCCTCTTCCCCGCTTAACATATAACGGTCCAAAATAGTCAATACCTGTATACGTAAAGGGTGGCTCGTAAGGGATCATCCGAATTCTAGGTAGATCTCCCATCTCTTGCTTCAAAGTAGTTCTTCTTTGCTTGCGACAATGAATGCATCTTCCAAGAACAGCCTTGATGGCCACTCTCGCTTTCACAATCCAAAACTGCTCTCTCAGCAGGGATAGTACTTGTTCCACGCCACAATGACCGTTGCTTTCGTGTAGGTGGCGGATCAAGATAGTAGTGATATGACTCTGTTTCGGCAATATCATGGGATTCTTGGCATCATCACTCATCGGTGCCATCGAGATCCTTCCTCCAACTCTCATAACTTCATCGCCTTTCATGACCGGCTTAAGCTTCAAGATAGCACTAGCAACATTCACCTCCTTTCCTGCCTTCAGAGCCTTCACTTCTTCAGGGAAACTTTCCCGCTGTACTAGTACAGCTATTCGTCGCTTGGCGCGTTCTATGTCGTCTGGACTTAGCTTGTTCTCTGACTCTCCAGGTGTCTTTTCAGTAGGCTTTGCATGCTTTCTTGTCTTCAACCACTCCACAAACTTCATTACCCACGCAACCTTTCGAATGGTCTTCATCCAATCAGAAGTGTCGGTTAGAAGCTTTTCCAGGCCATCTCCTGGCTCCAGGTCAGTGAAGAACACTTCTTTCTTTATCTCCAGACTTTCTTCAGACAGGGCATCAAATTTATTATCTGGCCATTGATCTTCTGACTCTCTCAAGAAACTCGGACCATTAAGCCATCGCTCATCCCGGAGAAACTCATCTATGGTTAGACCTCGACTTACTTCGTCGGAAGGATTTAGTTTTCCCGGACAGTGTCGCCATTGGTCAGGATTAGTCGCTTCGCGAATCTCTGTAACCCTGTTGGCTACATACGTCTGGAATCTGCGGGTTTCATTATTGATATAGTTGAGTGTTATCATCGAATCAGTCCAAAACACGACTCTGTCAGGCTTCAGGTCCAGTTCTCGGCGAACTGCTTGGTCCACCCGTGTTGCCAGTAGGGCTCCTTGTAGCTCCAGCCTTGGGATGGTTGAGCCTTTAATAGGTGCATTCCTTGACTTTCCGGCGACGAAAGCACACTCCACCATTCCGTCCGGGTACTCGATTCGTAAGTAGCTTACTGACCCGTATCCTGCCTCCGAGGCATCACTAAAGTGATGGAGTTGTAGTCCAACACCTTCATGGTCTGGCCTGCTGAAGTAGCATCGGGGGATAGACAAATCTTCAAGCCGTACAAGTTCCCTTTTCCATGTCTGCCACTGACGCAGAATGTCTCCACTGAGCGGCTCGTCCCATGGTGCCTTCCGCCTCCATAGGGCTTGCATGATCTGCTTGCCACGCATTATCACTGGTGCAGCAAAGTTCAAAGGGTCAAAGACAGAGCTGATTGTCGATAGTACTCCTCTCATAGTATCAGCCTTCTCAGTGTTGCTCACCTTGAACCCGAAGGTGTCTGTCTCCACGTTCCATCTAACTCCAAGTGCCCGCTCGACTGGGAGTTCATCAAGATCTAAATCAAGCGTTGGTGCTGCCCTCTTCTCGATAGGCACTTCAGCAAGGACCTCCCTACTGTTACTCATAAACTTTGTGAGGTTGAACCCTCCTCTACCACAAAGTTCGGTTAACTCGTTCGCAAGCGTGACTGCACTCGCACTCGTGTCTACGCTTTTTAGTACATCATCCACATAAAAATTATGCAGGACAGTTTCGATGGTGGTATCTCCAAAGTCACCAGCATTGTCAGTTGTAGTTTTCTTGAGTGTCCAGTTGGCTGCACAAGGCGAGTCGGTTGCCCCAAAGACATGCACGTTCATGGCATATTCTTCTGGAGGGTCATCAGAGCTTTTGTCCCACCAAAGAAATCGCAGAGAATCTTGGTCTTCTTCTCTAACTCCGACCTGAAGGAACATCCCTTCTATATCAGCTACCATTGCAACATTGTCCTCCCTGAACCGTAGGAGCACCCCAGTCAGGCTGTTTGTACAATCAGGTCCATGTAACAAGTACTTATTCAACGAAGTACCTTGGTACTCTGATGCAGCATCAAAAATTATCCTCAGCTTACCAGGTTTGTTGATATTCGTCACTGCAAAATGAGGTAAGTACCAAGTTCTCGGTCCAGTCTCTTGTGCTTCTTCTGGGCTGAGTTTGCGTGCATGCCCTTTAGTGATATACTTCTCCATGGCTGCTCGATACTTCTCCTCCAATCCAGGCTCTCGTGAAAACTTACGCTTCAGACTATTCAGTCTTTTGTCGGCTTCATTCCGGTTATTAGGTAGGGTCACATCATCATCCCGCCACAGGAGGCCTGTTTCATAGTGACCATCACGCTTAGTAATGGTCTTCTCCAACTTATCGATAGCCTTCCTGTCTTCCCTGGACAGATGGTGCGATATAAAACTTGGGGATCCCTTGTCCGTCCCAACACTCTTTGTACCGAAACTCTCCAAGTCCCAGAACCGCTCAATCTGATGCTGAAGTTCTTTCTTATAATCAGCAAAGTTCAGGTTTACTTCCTTGCATGAGGTCTCCCCTTGAAGGGTTCCTGTAATTACCCATCCAAGAGGACCTCTCAAAGCCTTCAAATCACTGGCTTTCGTCGCAGGTCTACGCACTTCAAACACCTCATGCGCATAGCCAACGTCCTTTCCTATCAGAACCGAAACCTTAGGCATGTCTACCGAGGGAATCTCAATATCCCTCAGATGCGGGTGTGCCTCTCTGTCAATATCTTTAGGAAGACACTTTTCGTTGACATTGAATTTCTTCGTTACCAAACCCTCAGTTACGGGAATTCTATCCCCTTCACCACTTGCGTGTTGCAGTTCAAACTCCACAACCTCTATCTGTTCCTTACTACTTCCCATCATGGTGGTGATGGATATTTCCTCAGTATGACCTTTAAGTTCGAGTTTCGCTGAAACCTCCGAGCTTATCATAGTTCCTCTTGAGCCATTATCCAGTAGCCCATACGTTGTCAGAGAGTTCCCATTTGGGGCAATCAATTTAACTGGTACAACATGTAGTAACACCGTTTTTGTGGCTCTTTCAGAAAATGTTGCGTATTGCTCGGTTTGCCTGTGTGGCTCCCCACCCCGGGTGCCCTGAGCATGGTCTCTTCTAGGGGGTCCCTCGGTCGTCCCCTCCCCTGCGCTCGAGTTAAGTTCTTTGGGAGGGTCATCTTTAGCTCTAGGGGGGTTATGTAACAAGGTGTGGTGTTTTCGCTCACTTTTGCAGTTACAAAAAGTGGTTGTATGGCATCTGTCCCTCATATGTCCTGGCCTAAGGCATATATGACACAATCTCTTTTCCTTTACCAGTCGCCAACGGCCGGGTAAGTCCCTTCCCTTGAAATTTGCACAGTCTGAAAGCCTATGTTCTCCTTGACAGCAAGGACAGGTCTTAATTGGGGCTTGTTTACCCATAGTAGTTTCAAGGGGTGAGCCTTCCATGTCTGTTTTAAAGACAGAAGTCTGTTTCTGGTAGTTCTTGCCTTTCCCACCCTGCTCGGGTCTTTTATCACCACCACCCTTGTTCTCACTCATGCTTAGGTTAACAAAACCTGGGTCATTCTTTATGGCTGCTTGCCTCTTCACATAATCTGCCAAATCTGAAATCTTAGGGATACCCCCTTTTCTCTTATCTTGTAGGATACATCACCCCATTTATTTACTAAATACTGGGGAAGCCTTCTAACTATCTGTTTCATGTTTGAGATGGTACTGGCTTCAATAGCATATTCCCCAACAAGTTTCTTTGAGGCTGATTCAAGTTGCTCTGCAAAATCCCTCAGTCCCTTATAATCATGATTGTTCAATCTTGGGCCTCTGGTAAAATTGTCAATACAAGAAGCAGCGACGGTCGCTGGCTGCCCATATCGGTCTTCCAAAATATCAACTATCACTGAATAGCTGCAACCGGAAACCCTTTCCACAACTTCAAAAGCCTCCCCCGAGAGGAACTTCGGTAGGAATTCAACCTTTTGTGAATCACTTAAAATTTCATCTTCTAAATTATCTCTCAATCTCTTCCTAAAATTAGGAAAGTCACTTGGATTCCCAGAGAACTTAACAGGTTGCATGGCTTGGAGCATGGTCAGCTTTAACATGATATCAGTACTGTTCACGGGAAGAAAACCAAACGGGGTTTTCCTATAACTACTAGGGGGGGCTTCTTGGTCATTAATCTGGGGTTTTCTCTCAGGAATGGGGTCTTTAGGATGGGAAGGGCCCTCCATTAGCTTAGGTGTGTCTGGTCTAGGATTATCAGGAATGGGGTCACATTGCTCGGTCCATTTCATTAGCTTTTCCTCTTGAGACATGGGTGGCATGACCCCTACATCCCCTTTATACTCTTCTGACACACAACTATCAGACTCACTCCCTCTCTCTTCTAATAACTCAGCTTCCTTTTCTGCGATTTGAACCTGGAACTTGAGCTTACATGCTCTCGCTTTCTGTTCATATTCCAATTCTATTTTCTTACGTTCCAGATCCATTCGATGCTGAGCTATCTCTTCTTCTTGTTGCAAAAGAAGCTTTTTCATTTCTATTTTCTCTCTTAATTTCCTAGACCTACTAGACAGCCTTGACTTAGTTGAGTTTGACTTTCCTTTCTTCAAACGTTCATTTGCCAATTTGGTAATAGTTTCACACTCATTACGAGTTTCTTCAAATTTCTCTTTCACTCTGTTGAATTCATCGGTTGCCAATTCTTCCAAAATGTACGACTGATAGCAGTCCTCATAGTTATTCAAAGCCGACTGTAATTCATTCAAGGCTGTCTGTATTTCATTGGCTCTAGAGGGATCATCAAGACAAGTTTTGAGCTCTTTCATGTGAATACTCACGCGCCCTAGGTAGCCTCCTAGGGACCTTTTCTTGCTTTCTATTCGTTCGACTTCACTACTAGCTTCGTTTTCACTCATGTTTCCAAGATAATAATCCTCAGTGTTCATTTACTCTTCCGTCGAATGATGTTGGAATTCAGATAGGTCAGATAGATGAGATGCTTCTGGATATGAACACAACTTTTAGTTTCCACTTGTCGATATTCACGGGTAAAGTTCTACACGAGTTTCAACTTCAAAATTATCACGAATTACCACGAGATTCGCTGAAATAAACAAATACTGAAGATGAAAATTATGGCAATTTCCGCTAATTATACAAACGCATGATACTTACACGGGTGCGGAATCCATCCAAAAACAAATCCATACAATATTCATTAGATTCAGGTCAAAAACTCCAATAAAAAACTCCAGGAAATTCTCGACGAACTGAAAACGTTTTGCACGAGGCTATGCGACCGCGCAAAGCTCGGAACCAGGCCTCTAACACAGGGAGCCCGGATAATGGCGACAACAAGTATCAGATCAATCGTGGGTGGTTATTTTGAAGTCTTGCAAATAGGCGGTTGCATTCATGAATGTTGCATTAATAATTGGATGATTGGCGTCCTTTAAGGAAGGCCAATCACGCCGCCATTTTATGCTCCCGAAGAGCCACACAAAGCATCCAATTGAAGCGAGTTACCAATATATTATTGTCAACAACACACAAGACTTCATTCGTAGACATTTATTTTGAAGTTTCCTTGCGAATAAACCGCTGTATTTTTAACGATAAGCAATAACAAAGGAGTAGGTGGTCGACATTCTTTAATATTGCAGTCATAAATTTTGCCGGTACTTACTTGATATAGTATGACATGAGGTTAGGGTGCGCGACGCCGATCCATTGCTCCACCGCGGCATTCACCTCCTCGCTCGCCAAACACTCCGGCACACACTTCAACAAAACGTCCGACATGTCAAGCAAACACTTAGCGGGGTACACGCAGTAATTCCTGTGGTCACCATCAAGGTCGTTACGATTCACGAAAAAGTCATCCACAGCGAGCTGATTAGACAGCATGTTGATCATGGGCTTCGGCAACGGAAGCTCTGCAATGCGCCCGAGGTACTTCAGTCCCACTGATTGGAGGATCATTGTGCGCGCGCTTTGTTGAAGAGACGAAGGCCCATCTGCTGCGGCCTCGCTCCCACCTCCTTTACTTGGGTCTAGGATGTCAAGGCGAAGTTGCTGATTGATGTCTGTCTGAGAGCGCGTTCGTTTTGCCATTCTTTGCTCGGTACTTGCAGCGCGCAGAGAGATGGAAGTTGATAGTTCGAAGGTGGAGTTCGAAAATGATTATGGGGTCTGATTATGACGTAGATAATGAGGTCATTAATTGCGTGAAGCGCAGAATATAGGATATTTCCTTCTAAAAAAAAACACGAAAAAATTGAAAGAAGATAATTAACAGAAACGTTTTTTATCAGAATGGGATGCCTGTGTGCATGCGAAACCCCAACCGAAATGAATCCTACAAATATTTCACCCGTTTACGGTCAACTCACCACCAACATAAACTCTTCATTTACTTTTTTAAACTATTTAAAACGACCAGGCTATTTCTAGACGCAGCATTCAAAACAAATTCGAGGAGCTATCCAGATTAATAAATAAACTGAATGTGCATATAATGTTCGTAAGTGAAACAAAGATAGATTCTTCCTATACGAACAACTGTTTCGCACTTCCCGGTTATTCTATCCACCGTAATGACCGAAAGAAGGGCGGAGGGGGGGTGGTGATGGCAATTGTCTCAGCTTGTCTGACATACAAGCGGCTTAATATTACGAAAAAATATAAAACTATCGAACCTATAGCCATACAGACGAAAATAAAATCGGAGACGGTAACAATGCTTTGCCCCTATCGCCCTCCGAAGCCACTCACTGGTAACTATCAAATCCTTTTAGAAAATGAACTAAGTGATATTTGTAGCTGGGCTAGCTTACAAAGCAACAATGTTACCCTAGTTGGTGACCTCAACCTTAATAGACTCAGACCAGACAAACCGGAGGGGAAATTGCTTCTCGATCTAGAAACCGAGCAGGGTTTTCTTTGCACTATTACAAAGCCAACAAGAATTTAAATGCGTGCCAACAAACTTACACTGTCTTTGATTGATGTACTCCTTGTCAACAAGCCAGAGACAATAAAACAAAGTGCTAACTACTATCCATCGCTCAGTGACCACGCGCTTGTTTATGGGCTCTTGAATGACCGAGTTAACCCTAACAAACCTAAAGTTATCTCTTTCAGAAGTTATAAATACTGTGACTGTGATGACTTCAAAATGCAGTTGAATGTTGCGCCCTGGCACGTTGGCGATATCTTTGACGATGTTGACGACAAGGTCTATTTCTGGAGTTCCCTCTTCCAAAGCATCACAGAAAAGGATGCTCCAATGAAGCGAATGAAAGTGCGTGATAAAGACGTCCCTTTCATGACGTCCGAATGGGAGCAGGCCATTCGAGCCAAACGCAAGGCAACATCTAAATTCTTAAAAAACAAAACCCCTGAGAACTGGGAAAACAAGAGAGCAGCCCGCAATGAGGCCACTCGACAAAGAAGAATAGCCATAAAGCACTACTGGAGGAAACAATGTGAGCATCTTAAAGAGAAACCTAGGGAATTTTTCAAAACGTTCAAACCTTTTCTCAGCTCTAAAAATACGACTCGAGACAATGAAATTCATCTCAACGATGTCGATGGAACACTTGTTAAAGACCAAAGTCGCGTAGCTGAGATACTGGTAGGTTACTTTTCTACCATTGCAGACGGTATCGGTGGCGACAAGGCTAAATTGTCTTCACCTGACGATTTCATGGATCATCCCAGCACAATACGCATCTTGGATGTGTGTTCTAACACCACTCCTTGCCGTGAGCTGCGACCTGTCACGGAAGGCCAGGTTTAAACCTAGAAAAGCAGCTGGGTGTGATGCCATTCCCCCTAAACTTCTAAAAATAGGTGAAACGGAGCTTGCTAAACCTCTTACTTCTCTTTTTAATTCATGCATCAAGTCAAAGGTGTGGCCTGGCTCATGGAAGCTCGGTGATTGGACCCCGGTATTTAAGAAAGACGAGAAATATTCAAAGGAGAACTTAGACCCATTGCTGTTTTGCCTTGTGTAGATAAGGTCTTTGAAAAGCTTATATGCTCACAAGTTGCAGAGGGTTTTGAAAGACACTTTTTCACTAACTCCTCGGCATACAAAAAATCACACAGCTGTGAGACGACCCTAATCAATCTAATAGAAGGCTGGAAAAAAGCAAGGGATAATAAACTGTCAGTTAGCATCCTTTCAACAGATATGTCTAAAGCCTTTGATTCACTTCATCCACCACTGCTTCTGAGTAAGCTTAAAGCTTACGGCTTCCAAGAGAACTTGATAGCACTACTGGGTAGCTACCTTTCTGAAAGGAATAACCGGGTACGCCTAGGCCGCCATGTCAGCTCATACAAGAATATCAATCGGGGATGTCCACAGAGTTCTGCTCTAGGTCCACTATTATGGAACATTTTCCAGAACGACCTATGCTATCACATTGATGGAAGTTTATCCATGTATGCTGATGATCATCAGATTTATCACACTGGAAGCGATCTTAGCACCGTGATTTCAGATCTCAGAGTAAGTGCAGACCATGCACTCAGTGGTACGGTTCAAACCTCCTAGCCGGCAATCTAAAAAAAGTATCAGGTTTTACATCTTACTGGTAATCGCCGAAAAAACGCCGACGCTAACGCAGCTTTTTATGTGCACGGTGAAATAATAAATGACACTAATGAACTCAAACTACTAGGTGTCACGATTGACGACCAGTTAAATTTTAGCACCCATATCAATGAAATCTGTAAGAGCCAGTCAAAGAGCTGGTGTTCTAATGCGCCTCAGGAATCTTATCCCCACCAACGCCAAACTACAACTATTTAAATCGGCAGTTCTGCCTCACCTCACCTACTGTCACCTTGTGTGGCACTTTTGCCGATCAAGTGACAAGCGCAAGCTCGAAAGGGTACAAGAAAGAGGACTCAGGGCTGTTTTCAAAGACAAAAGCTCTAGTTACGCTAACCTCCTCGAACGGGCTAAGCTACCTACCCTCTTAAACAGACGGCTGCAGGACATTGTTATACTAATGTACAAGGTGCACAATAACTTGTGCCCTCCTAATATCTGCGGCATTTTTAACAGATACAGTGCCAACTATAATCTAAGGCAAGCAGATTTCTCCCTTCCAAGGTACAACACCACTGCTTATGGAAAGCACTCTTTAAGGTACCTTGGTCCAAAGCTTTGGGGGAAACTGTCGGTCACTATAAGATCGTCACCGAGTTTAAATACTTTTAAACGCAAAATAAGAGAAATCGACATTTCCCTCCTAATTGATGATGGGACAAAATGCTGCTCTTTGTGCAAACATTAATAACTATTTTAAAATTCTACATTTATACGAATATTTTTTACTTTTTATTTCTTATTATTTTTTTTATTCTATCTTATATTAATTTAATTAGTTATAAAGTAGTAGTAGTATCAATATATACAGATATATATATAAATTAAATAAAAAAGCCCAAACTGTCGCGATCTCGTACCAGAACAATGAATACAATACACAAAAACTGGAAATCGATTTTCAGATATATATATATATATATATATATATATATATATAAAATGATGGTTGAAGGCTTTCATAGAAAGTGCTCAATACTCGGAAGTAGAGCGGTGTATAGTGTTGGTTTGAGAAAAATACAAACTACATAGGTTTCCCTACAGGTCTGTTTCGTGGTTGCCCACTCATCAGGGGATTTAATGAGAATATTCCTACCATCGTATATATACTATTAACATTGAAATTTACATAATAATAGACTGATAGTTTTAGCTAAGGCGGTAAGAGGAACAATAGCGAGTTACATAAATATGCGGGGCGAAAACTAACAGTGCGGGACGTGTGAAAAATTGATAGCGCGAAAATTTAACGGTGACGGGATTAACAGTTCTAATTGTTTCGTAGCAGGGCTTTGTTTCTGTGGCGGCACGAGGACACGAGTTCATTGCGTTTATTTAGAGTTGATAGTTTGGGTTGGCAGATGATCGTCAGCTTTTCCTTGAGGCAGAGGTTGCAACGCTTAGTGGTACTGTTGTAGGCGGAGTGGGAAGAAAGAATGCGCCATGAAATAAAGTACTCAATCATGTTGTCCTTGAGAGTCCAGACGTGTTTGCTGAGTTCGGTGGAGTTTCTGTGTTTGGCGTGTCGGAATGATGCGGTGTGGTTTCTGTACTTGGTCTTGAAGCTGTTTTCAGTGAGCCCGACGTATGTTTCCGAGGTGTTGTTGTCTTTTCGAGTTACGGTAGCTTGGTAGATAACAGATGTCTGTAGGCAGTTTCCGTCTAGAGGGCAGGTGTCTTTCTGTCGGCAGTTGCATGTCTTGTTGTTGGTAGTGGTAGGGGCGGAGTTGGCGATCTCTAGATCCCACATGGATCTAAGCTGTGGTTTAAAGCACTTCGCTCGAGTCGAAGTCGCCCTGCAGTTTTTTTGCCGATGAAGTTTAACTGAGGCAAACGTGCTATGCCATGCTGACGAGTCCTAATAAGGACGAAACAGCTGTCCATGGTTGCCGAACTGCACGGGTAATAGACTGTGCTAGCGTCCCGTCTTGGCCCGACTGGTGCCAATGTGTGTATGCTAGTGTGCTTTTAAAGTCCACATTTATGTATACATACTCGCAAGGATAGTTTGGCTATCCGACGGAGTTTTAGACTAGCAAAGGTCGCATGCGTGATCCGCACAATTGGCATCACGCTAGCCCGGTCGCAGCTCTAGATCCCACATGGATCTGAGCTGAGGTTTAAAGCACTTCGCTCGAGTCGAAGTCGCCCTGCAGTTTTTTTGCCGATGAAGTTTAACTGAGGCAAACGTGCTATGCCATGCTGACGAGTCCTAATAAGGACGAAACAGCTGTCCATGGTTGCCGAACTGCACGGGTAATAGACTGTGCTAGCGTCCCGTCTTGGCCCGACTGGTGCCAATGTGTGTATGCTAGTGTGCTTTTAAAGTCCACATTTATGTATACATACTCGCAAGGATAGTTTGGCTATCCGTCGGAGTTTTAGACTAGCAAAGGTCGCATGCGTGATCCGCACAATTGGCATCACGCTAGCCCGGTCGCAGCTCTAGATCCCACATGGATCTGAGCTGTGGTTTAAAGCACTTCGCTCGAGTCGAAGTCGCCCTGCAGTTTTTTTGCCGATGAAGTTTAACTGAGGCAAACGTGCTATGCCATGCTGACGAGTCCTAATAAGGACGAAACAGCTGTCCATGGTTGCCGAACTGCACGGGTAATAGACTGTGCTAGCGTCCCGTCTTGGCCCGACTGGTGCCAATGTGTGTATGCTAGTGTGCTTTTAAAGTCCACATTTATGTATACATACTCGCAAGGATAGTTTGGCTATCCGACGGAGTTTTAGACTAGCAAAGGTCGCATGCGTGATCCGCACAATTGGCATCACGCTAGCCCGGTCACAGCTCTAGATCCCACATGGATCTGAGCTGTGGTTTAAAGCACTTCGCTCGAGTCGAAGTCGCCCTGCAGTTTTTTTGCCGATGAAGTTTAACTGAGGCAAACGTGCTATGCCATGCTGACGAGTCCTAATAAGGACGAAACAGCTGTCCATGGTTGCCGAACTGCACGGGTAATAGACTGTGCTAGCGTCCCGTCTTGGCCCGACTGGTGCCAATGTGTGTATGCTAGTGTGCTTTTAAAGTCCACATTTATGTATACATACTCGCAAGGATAGTTTGGCTATCCGACGGAGTTTTAGACTAGCAAAGGTCGCATGCGTGATCCGCACAATTGGCATCACGCTAGCCCGGTCGCAGCTCTAGATCCCACATGGATCTGAGCTGTGGTTTAAAGCACTTCGCTCGAGTCGAAGTCGCCCTGCAGTTGTTTTGCCGATGAAGTTTAACTGAGGCAAACGTGCTATGCCATGCTGACGAGTCCTAATAAGGACGAAACAGCTGTCCATGGTTGCCGAACTGCACGGGTAATAGACTGTGCTAGCGTCCCGTCTTGGCCCGACTGGTGCCAATGTGTGTATGCTAGTGTGCTTTTAAAGTCCACATTTATGTATACATGCTCGCAAGGATAGTTTGGCTATCCGACGGAGTTTTAGACTAGCAAAGGTCGCATGCGTGATCCGCACAATTGGCATCACGCTAGCCCGGTCGCAGCTCTAGATCCCACATGGATCTGAGCTGTGGTTTAAAGCACTTCGCTCGAGTCGAAGTCGCCCTGCAGTTTTTTTGCCGATGAAGTTTAACTGAGGCAAACGTGCTATGCCATGCTGACGAGTCCTAATAAGGACGAAACAGCTGTCCATGGTTGCCGAACTGCACGGGTAATAGACTGTGCTAGCGTCCCGTCTTGGCCCGACTGGTGCCAATGTGTGTATGCTAGTGTGCTTTTAAAGTCCACATTTATGTATACATGCTCGCAAGGATAGTTTGGCTATCCGACTAAGTTTTAGACTAGCAAAGGTCGCATGCGTGATCCGCACAATTGGCATCACGCTAGCCCGGTCGCAGCTCTAGATCCCACATGGATCTGAGCTGTGGTTTAAAGCACTTCGCTCGAGTCGAAGTCGCCCTGCAGTTTTTTTGCCGATGAAGTTTAACTGAGGCAAACGTGCTATGCCATGCTGACGAGTCCTAATAAGGACGAAACAGCTGTCCATGGTTGCCGAACTGCACGGGTAATAGACTGTGCTAGCGTCCCGTCTTGGCCCGACTGGTGCCAATGTGTGTATGCTAGTGTGCTTTTAAAGTCCACATTTATGTATACATACTCGCAAGGATAGTTTGGCTATCCGACGGAGTTTTAGACTAGCAAAGGTCGCATGCGTGATCCGCACAATTGGCATCACGCTAGCCCGGTCGCAGCTCTAGATCCCACATGGATCTGAGCTGTGGTTTAAAGCACTTCGCTCGAGTCGAAGTCGCCCTGCAGTTTTTTTGCCGATGAAGTTTAACTGAGGCAAACGTGCTATGCCATGCTGACGAGTCCTAATAAGGACGAAACAGCTGTCCATGGTTGCCGAACTGCACGGGTAATAGACTGTGCTAGCGTCCCGTCTTGGCCCGACTGGTGCCAATGTGTGTATGCTAGTGTGCTTTTAAAGTCCACATTTATGTATACATACTCGCAAGGATAGTTTGGCTATCCGACGGAGTTTTAGACTAGCAAAGGTCGCATGCGTGATCCGCACAATTGGCATCACGCTAGCCCGGTCGCAGCCCTAGATCCCACATGGATCTGAGCTGTGGTTTAAAGCACTTCGCTCGAGTCGAAGTCCTCCTGCAGTTGTTTTGCCGATGAAGTTTAACTGAGGCAAACGTGCTATGCCATGCTGACGAGTCCTAATAAGGACGAAACAGCTGTCCATGGTTGCCGAACTGCACGGGTAATAGACTGTGCTAGCGTCCCGTCTTGGCCCGACTGGTGCCAATGTGTGTATGCTAGTGTGCTTTTAAAGTCCACATTTATGTATACATGCTCGCAAGGATAGTTTGGCTATCCGACGGAGTTTTAGACTAGCAAAGGTCGCATGCGTGATCCGCACAATTGGCATCACGCTAGCCCGGTCGCAGCTCTAGATCCCACATGGATCTGAGCTGTGGTTTAAAGCACTTCGCTCGAGTCGAAGTCGCCCTGCAGTTTTTTTGACGATGAAGTTTAACTGAGGCAAACGTGCTATGCCATGCTGACGAGTCCTAATAAGGGCGAAACAGCTGTCCATGGTTGCCGAACTGCACGGGTAATAGACTGTGCTAGCGTCCCGTCTTGGCCCGACTGGTGCCAATGTGTGTATGCTAGTGTGCTTTTAAAGTCCACATTTATGTATACATACTCGCAAGGATAGTTTGGCTATCCGACGGAGTTTTAGACTAGCAAAGGTCGCATGCGTGATCCGCACAATTGGCATCACGCTAGCCCGGTCGCAGCTCTAGATCCCACATGGATCTGAGCTGTGGTTTAAAGCACTTCGCTCGAGTCGAAGTCGCCCTGCAGTTGTTTTGCCGATGAAGTTTAACTGAGGCAAACGTGCTATGCCATGCTGACGAGTCCTAATAAGGACGAAACAGCTGTCCATGGTTGCCGAACTGCACGGGTAATAGACTGTGCTAGCGTCCCGTCTTGGCCCGACTGGTGCCAATGTGTGTATGCTAGTGTGCTTTTAAAGTCCACATTTATGTATACATACTCGCAAGGATAGTTTGGCTATCCGACGGAGTTTTAGACTAGCAAAGGTCGCATGCGTGATCCGCACAATTGGCATCACGCTAGCCCGGTCACAGCTCTAGATCCCACATGGATCTGAGCTGTGGTTTAAAGCACTTCGCTCGAGTCGAAGTCGCCCTGCAGTTTTTTTGCCGATGAAGTTTAACTGAGGCAAACGTGCTATGCCATGCTGACGAGTCCTAATAAGGACGAAACAGCTGTCCATGGTTGCCGAACTGCACGGGTAATAGACTGTGCTAGCGTCCCGTCTTGGCCCGACTGGTGCCAATGTGTGTATGCTAGTGTGCTTTTAAAGTCCACATTTATGTATACATACTCGCAAGGATAGTTTGGCTATCCGACGGAGTTTTAGACTAGCAAAGGTCGCATGCGTGATCCGCACAATTGGCATCACGCTAGCCCGGTCGCAGCTCTAGATCCCACATGGATCTGAGCTGTGGTTTAAAGCACTTCGCTCGAGTCGAAGTCGCCCTGCAGTTGTTTTGCCGATGAAGTTTAACTGAGGCAAACGTGCTATGCCATGCTGACGAGTCCTAATAAGGACGAAACAGCTGTCCATGGTTGCCGAACTGCACGGGTAATAGACTGTGCTAGCGTCCCGTCTTGGCCCGACTGGTGCCAATGTGTGTATGCTAGTGTGCTTTTAAAGTCCACATTTATGTATACATGCTCGCAAGGATAGTTTGGCTATCCGACGGAGTTTTAGACTAGCAAAGGTCGCATGCGTGATCCGCACAATTGGCATCACGCTAGCCCGGTCGCAGCTCTAGATCCCACATGGATCTGAGCTGTGGTTTAAAGCACTTCGCTCGAGTCGAAGTCGCCCTGCAGTTTTTTTGCCGATGAAGTTTAACTGAGGCAAACGTGCTATGCCATGCTGACGAGTCCTAATAAGGACGAAACAGCTGTCCATGGTTGCCGAACTGCACGGGTAATAGACTGTGCTAGCGTCCCGTCTTGGCCCGACTGGTGCCAATGTGTGTATGCTAGTGTGCTTTTAAAGTCCACATTTATGTATACATACTCGCAAGGATAGTTTGGCTATCCGACGGAGTTTTAGACTAGCAAAGGTCGCATGCGTGATCCGCACAATTGGCATCACGCTAGCCCGGTCGCAGCTCTAGATCCCACATGGATCTGAGCTGTGGTTTAAAGCACTTCGCTCGAGTCGAAGTCGCCCTGCAGTTTTTTTGCCGATGAAGTTTAACTGAGGCAAACGTGCTATGCCATCATGACGAGTCCTAATAAGGACGAAACAGCTGTCCATGGTTGCCGAACTGCACGGGTAATAGACTGTGCTAGCGTCCCGTCTTGGCCCGACTGGTGCCAATGTGTGTATGCTAGTGTGCTTTTAAAGTCCACATTTATGTATACATACTCGCAAGGATAGTTTGGCTATCCGACGGAGTTTTAGACTAGCAAAGGTCGCATGCGTGATCCGCACAATTGGCATCACGCTAGCCCGGTCGCAGCTCTAGATCCCACATGGATCTGAGCTGTGGTTTAAAGCACTTCGCTCGAGTCGAAGTCGCCCTGCAGTTTTTTTGCCGATGAAGTTTAACTGAGGCAAACGTGCTATGCCATGCTGACGAGTCCTAATAAGGACGAAACAGCTGTCCATGGTTGCCGAACTGCACGGGTAATAGACTGTGCTAGCGTCCCGTCTTGGCCCGACTGGTGCCAATGTGTGTATGCTAGTGTGCTTTTAAAGTCCACATTTATGTATACATACTCGCAAGGATAGTTTGGCTATCCGACGGAGTTTTAGACTAGCAAAGGTCGCATGCGTGATCCGCACAATTGGCATCACGCTAGCCCGGTCGCAGCCCTAGATCTTACATGGATCTGAGCTGTGGTTTAAAGCACTTCGCTCGAGTCGAAGTCGCCCTGCAGTTGTTTTGCCGATGAAGTTTAACTGAGGCAAACGTGCTATGCCATGCTGACGAGTCCTAATAAGGACGAAACAGCTGTCCATGGTTGCCGAACTGCACGGGTAATAGACTGTGCTAGCGTCCCGTCTTGGCCCGACTGGTGCCAATGTGTGTATGCTAGTGTGCTTTTAAAGTCCACATTTATGTATACATGCTCGCAAGGATAGTTTGGCTATCCGACTAAGTTTTAGACTAGCAAAGGTCGCATGCGTGATCCGCACAATTGGCATCACGCTAGCCCGGTCGCAGCTCTAGATCCCACATGGATCTGAGCTGTGGTTTAAAGCACTTCGCTCGAGTCGAAGTCGCCCTGCAGTTTTTTTGCCGATGAAGTTTAACTGAGGCAAACGTGCTATGCCATGCTGACGAGTCCTAATAAGGACGAAACAGCTGTCCATGGTTGCCGAACTGCACGGGTAATAGACTGTGCTAGCGTCCCGTCTTGGCCCGACTGGTGCCAATGTGTGTATGCTAGTGTGCTTTTAAAGTCCACATTTATGTATACATACTCGCAAGGATAGTTTGGCTATCCGACGGAGTTTTAGACTAGCAAAGGTCGCATGCGTGATCCGCACAATT
The DNA here is from genome assembly GCF_932526225.1 of Nematostella vectensis. Lineage (NCBI taxonomy): Eukaryota > Metazoa > Cnidaria > Anthozoa > Actiniaria > Edwardsiidae > Nematostella > Nematostella vectensis. Next base: position 10,426,579 of record NC_064040.1, on the reverse strand, counting down.
GGCATCACGCTAGCCCGGTCGCAGCTCTAGATCCCACATGGATCTGAGCTGTGGTTTAAAGCACTTCGCTCGAGTCGAAGTCGCCCTGCAGTTTTTTTGCCGATGAAGTTTAACTGAGGCAAACGTGCTATGCCATGCTGACGAGTCCTAATAAGGACGAAACAGCTGTCCATGGTTGCCGAACTGCACGGGTAATAGACTGTGCTAGCGTCCCGTCTTGGCCCGACTGGTGCCAATGTGTGTATGCTAGTATGCTTTTAAGTATTGCTCCGTGTAAGAACTACGGTGAATCGATAGGTCCTGCGGCAATAGGGGTTCGTTATCTTTTTAACTAATCTAATTAATATTGCTATGCTTATTGGTTCAAGACGCTCTGCCCGCCAAATTTGAACTTTGGAGTCACATTTCTCTGAAATAAGTGCTCTTGCACTCATATTTATTAGGGGGCTTAGGTTCGAAGTAAGAAAGCTTTCAACCTTTGCATTTTTGTTAAAATCGTATGTTCGGAGCATGGAGAAATCCCTTTCGGATATCTGCTAATAACTTTTTATACTTCACTTATTACAATTTTGCGCTTTGTCTCTTGCCAAAGCAAACATTCCGCTGGCTAAACGTGTGAAAATACGGTCTCACATTTCCAAAAGCCTGTTAGTGTGGTAGAATTTAGCTTTCCAAAGAAAGCCACTTTTTCTTTCAAAGAATTTTGACAAAGATTTTCATGTTAAGATTGACAACTAAAACGATTCACGCATTTAAATAAAGTTACCAATTTTGCTTTATTCGATCCTCAATACAACTATTATCGCATACAAGCCACAGCAATAAAGTTTACTGGAATTCACAGTAGTAGCAGTCCTCTAATTATTATTTTATCGACACAGACAGAACGCACAATATTTTCTTAAAACAAGCCGCAAGCAAGGTTTGTTCCATAAGCTCATTGATGAATTCGAGAGTGTCCAGCTTATAATCGGGGTCTCCGTCTTCGATACATAGTAGGCCATGAGGACTCACGGAAAATTTCTGCGAAGAAATTGTAATTCTTCTGGCTCCAGACGGGCTGCATTTATATTCACTATTTCTTTCAGCTTTTTGCATCCGCATAAGCATTCCACTGCTCTTACTGACAATTGCGGGTTATTGCTGATATTTATATTTTACAATTTTCTAAAAAAAATATCTTCGCTTCACCAAACGCCGTATCTTCTACTTCAATGCATCGTTCTATGTCCTTTAGTTCTATGTCCCTTAGTTTAGTTGATGCTTTCATGAGTCGTACAGCATCAACTGATGACGGCAAAATTTGCCCTAGTGCAGAGGTTTCCTCAATGTCCTGTAAAAAAAGTACACACAAACTTAAGATTCCTTCTCAACTTCATTTCTTGAATATCAGAACTTATAAAAAATACAAGGCAACTACAGTCAACTTCCTCAGAAGCAGACACGTCAGGAACTAAAAACAGTGTTACAAGGGCTGTCAGCTAATGAAAATTAAGAAAGACATTGTTGCTTACAATTCTTTCACTTAGACGGGAGTTTGCTGTACATCAATTTCAGGGTGTCAAACCCCAGGATGTTTCGCTACATTCAAGGAATACATTCGGGCTTGTTGGTATTTACATTTCACCCAGCTTATAAATCAGGCTCACATAACTTATATTTACATATTCACATCGTAAACTCAAATGACAACTTCCCGTAATAAAACTCTTTTAGTAAAATAGAACGAGTAAAATATTTCGTTCCCTTCTGAACCAATTATTTGTCTCTCAAGTACTTATTGACCTATGAAAATTTTACCTGGAATGGTTCTAACGCGGCTTCAGCGGCGGCGCTGGTCTCAGAGGTTTCCGGTTGGAAAAAAACGATGGAACTTGAGGCAGTTTCATCTCTACAGCTCTGCAATTTTGATTTTCGAAATAAATAACAAATTGAAAAGGAGGATCAAGACTGGTCAAGACAGTACAGAAACAGCAGAATCTATACGGCAAGCGACAGAACATTGACTTTGAGAAAGATCATTTTCCTTACCTCGTGTGAAGTTTTCATGCGTTTGTTTCCAAGCTCCATATCGACTCGCTGTCGACAGTACATACAAATGCTTCTAGACAAGCCCTTTTTGCCTTTGTCATCTAGCTCCAAGAAAACTTTCTCTACTCTGTTCGCCTTTCTCAGGGACCTCTGTTCCACATCTGAAGGCTTACTGCCACACCAAGCCTCGTGGTTTGGGCAGCAACATGCCTGCCTTTTGAACACCATGACAAGCTTTTCTAACTTCTCGGACAAAGTTTGCAAGCAAACAGAACTCAGAAGCGTTTCTTTAAAGTATATACAATAGATTTTCAAACTATTTTCAAGAGATAATGAATAGCGAGAGACTTGTCTTAATATATCGAGGAGGAAGCATGTAGAATTCAAAATGGCGACGTGAGCGCTAGGTCGGAAATCTAACTTCCGAACATACGATTCGGACAAAACTCGGGGATAAGTTGTAACAATGCAACCTTTGTTTTATTCTTAATTTAAATGTTTGTCAATCAATGGATAAGATACCGAAAACACCCGAAGATGTATTTTAGCCAATCAGAGGGCAGGATTTTACTGAAGTTTTATAGCTACTTCTGCGCATGCGTTGCCGCAGGGTACCGTAGTTCTTACACGAACCATTACTTAAAGTCCACAATCGAATAACCTAATGCTCGAGCTTTTGAGCGCCTAAAAAATGTCAATTTTTTAGGCTAAAATATCTCCAATGGTCCTATCAACACATAATAGCCACTCATACCAGATGAATGAAGGGTGATTGGACTTTCAAAATCTGCAAAAAAATTTCTGGGCACTTCTATTGTCGCCCTGTGACGTCATCGCGAATATGAAGTACTCGGCACAGGGGACCTGAGTCATTCTTTTTTGTAATTTGCTCCTTATGGTCGGAAACAACTGTTAAATGTTTCTTTTTCCTTAACCACCAAATGCATGTACTACATAAATAAAATAATATGATTTACAACATGATCTGGAAATATTTGAGAAGTGCTTGTGATAAAATGATGCGTAAAATGACGAATTTGGGACACAGGGATCCCGAGATGATTTTTTCAGCATACGCGTTGCGAGAAGTTTCAAGCATCGGGAAATGATTGAAATAATCAATCAGATTATTTCTCCTGTTTCAGTCCTAATTCTACTAATTTTCACAGAACGATTATTTACACAGGGTACCCTCGTTTTGATTTGCTTAACGGAGGGAAAAAGAATTGTCACTTTTTACATACACCGCCCACAAAACTTGTGTTTTTGTATTTTTAGATGGCAATAAACACATTGCTTTTGTTTCAGTGGTAATTTGAGTAATGTTTACTTAACAATTATGATTCAGCTGCGGGGAGTCAATCTGTTGTTTCCAAAGCGTCTTCACACTTGGTGTTGATTCGTGCGATGTAAATGGCAACCGATTTAACTTGCTCTTTTGTGGCGTTTTGCCAAACTTCTTGCGGTCGTTCCTCTAAAGACCTAGGGTGTAAAAGAGTTCTTGCCATTGCTATCATGTAAGAGGGATGTCGGTGCGATATAAGAACCGAGTCGGCGCTGATTTTATCAAGAACTGGGAACTTTGAGGCTAGTGAAACACAGAAAACCATTTGCCCAAAACACCGCGACGCCCTTGGGATTCAGTGGAAACCGGGGGTGAAATGCCAGCATCCTTTACACGGAGGTCGCATGCATGGAAAATGCGACAGAGCATCAAGGTATCAAGGGAAGTGTGGCAGTTCTGGAATGTTCTTGTTCCTGTCGGCTCAGGTAAGCATTGCGATGGTCAATAATCCAAAGTCATCTTTGGATTTCGGTGTCATTTCTAAAACAGGTTATGTTTTTTTTTCAAAAGCTATATGCAAGAAGTGCCGTGTTGCACATAGCTCGGAAGTCAATACACAGATCGCCCAAAGACAAAGTGGGGTAAGTACGGGAAAGAAACGATGTTCTCTATTTGATAGGGGGGGGGGGGGGGGGTCTGTCGCCTTGTCTCTAGAGACTAAAAGTGCTTCACCCAAACTCCAAGCAATATGTACATATTTTGGCGAAAAAAAAATTATTACCCAGCTGTCCCTAAATAGCGCGCGGGTTGTTATCTCGCTCAATCAATCCGTAATACAAGCACAAGTGTCTTCCGATAAAAAGAGGTCTCATTTTACGGCACCAGGATATCTCAGCGAACATAACACTTGTATTTACACAAGCCGCGCGCGCTGAAAAAACAAATATGAACAAACAAAGACCAAACCATGATAAACATCGCGTCATAGTTTTTTTTCGACTTTCTTTGCGAAAATCTTTGAAAAAATATGTTGCGATCTTTTGCCTTCCGATGGTCCAACGACAATTTAGCGCACTTTATAAAAAGTAATTGCACATCAGTTATAATGGTAAGAAACGCTCTCATGTTTTCGCAATCAATCAGGCATTCAACTTTTGTTGTGTCACACAACCACACATTGCAAGGGCAGTAGGAACAGGGTTTGTTTGGTTAAAAATTTTGATTATAAACCACGAAATCCCCTCTAGTTTGGCTAAAATGAGCTTTGTTTGCGACGCGCTCTCCGTGTTTGATTACAAAATCCGGTCAAGTTACATATGTACGTAATCTGAGCTACTACCCCGTGGCGCGCGAACTGAATTATTTATTATAATTCTTTGTTTATTATCAGTTTACTTCCGGTCGATTACTTAACAATCTCCGATGATTTTTAACGGAAGCTTGAGTAATGTTTTCTTTGTTCGTTTGTTTTCAGTCTGAACTAGTAATTGAACCGCCACTAGTGCCACAGGCCAGCCCATTTGCCTCCTCTACTAGAGAGATATCTTCTGTAAGTAACTGCGCCAATACGATGAAAATAATGACAAAATGCTTTTGGTATAATTGCGGTTTTTTTAGTTTTGTTTTGTTTTTCAGTCTGAACTAGCAATTGAACTGCAAGAGGCCAGCACATTTGCTTCCTCTACTAGAGAGATATCTTCTGTGAGTAACTGCGCCAAAACAATGAAAATAATGACAAAATTCGTTTGTTATAATTGCGTTTTGTTGTTGTTGTTCTTCAGTCTGTACTAGCAATTGAACCGCAACAGGCCAGCTCATCTGCGTCATCCGTAGAAGCACTTTCTCCTGTAAGTAACTCTGTGTAGCTCATGACGGGTGCAGTGCAGTATTACAGTTCCTTGCGTTTACTTATTCTCTTGTTGTTATTTTTTCTTAACAGCGTTGCTTAGAAGGTGAAACTAGTGAGAGTGACAATGTGTCCATCGGGTCATCTTCCGCTGGCCCAGAAAACACCTCGGCGGAGTGGGACCAAACACCCAAGATGCAGTACAAGCTTCACTCCCTCAACACATTCCTGAGGAGCGTGACAGGTGGAGCTGTCGGCCCTATTCGGCTCAGCTGAGATCTGACGTGGACGCGCTGCCTGAGCGCTCTAAACGGTACTGTCGTGGCAAGAGTACTGAGGCTGTCGTAGCAGTGCTTGATATTATTGCTCCTGGACAGAGCGACAAGCTATTCCAGTTAATTCAGAAGCATGCACGCTCAAGAAGTGGAAGCAGAAAAGAGCAATCTTTATTGTCAACCTTAGTTTCCCTGTACGAAGAGGCTGACTCATGGTACACTAGAAAACAGATCCTCTCCATGTTTGTCCAGCTTTACACTAAGTCTGAACTACTTCAACTTGTACCTGGGTTGACAATATGGCGAATGGACGAAGCAAGGAAGCCCGCTTCAGTTACCGGTCCTGGACAATTCGTTGAAACTCCGCCCATACACCCCACGCGAATGGACCCAGTGAAAGTGTACCACTTTCTTGATTTTATTTCAAGTCCACTTTTCCTGTAGGATGTCAGGATGACACATAAACACTAAAGCTTTCAAGTGGAGAGCAGCTTGAAATCCCGAGTGTTGTTAGGACGGTGATTGCATCAAGAATAATAAAACTTTGTACCACTAGGACGTACAACACTTTACAATATTCTACAGGTCAGTTATTAATTTATCTGTCCGTCTGTCTGTCTGCAAGTCTTCTTGCCTGTCTCATTATTTGTCGATCTGTCTGTCCGTCCATCTGTCCGTTCGTCTTTTAGTTTGTGTTAATGTACCATGTACAATTTTTGTTTTCATTATCTAGGTGTGTGCTGCCTCGCAAAAAAAGTCATTGGCAGGAGTGGATTCAACGACTGCCGATGGCGTGACAGCCTTTGATACATTAGAATCAGTCACCACTTCACTTCTTCAGTTTGGTGAGTCATATAATAGTATCTAGCTAGTTTCACACATAGGATTTTTCATCCCTTTTGTGTTTTGAACAATATTTTATTCTTTTAGGATTCGCAGCGACCAGAGCCAAGGAGATCAAGGCTGTTCTTCGTGCTTCAAAAATCTACCTGAAGAGTGACTTCAAAGTGCACGTGGTCTCTAACAGCCCCTGCGGAGATCACTTCCGGACATCCGCTCTCAGCGCCCCCGAGAAGGAATTCACTGCAGATTGCACGCATGAGCATGGCCTTCTCTGTGAGCGCTGCAAAGCTTTAAAGAGCGTTCTGTCGGAGCTGGATATCTTTATCACTACAAAGTTTACTCAGCTACAGTACGTAGTTTTAATGCTGTTGCATGTGGCCAAACATTTAGACTGCTAAGACTTTTTCATACATGCAAACAAAAATGTACTATGACACAGTCAGATAATATGTAATGCCACTCTGTTCCGCTTCAGGGGGACCGGCAATTCAGAGGCGCTTGAAGAATTATATCACGACTTCAACAATGATGTTGCTATGATAGAGGACTGGAAAGCGCACATTCTGAGAGCGGTTCACCAGGACTCTGCAAAAAACATCATTCTCGTTGTTGGATACCCAGGTGCTGCTCATCATAGATTGGGCGATGAAGTTCCTGCCACGTAGCTTCCGAGAGACTCAAAAAGACTGGTATGGCAAGAAGGGCAAGTCATGGCACGTGACGGTCGCAGTAACAAGGGGCGAGGACGGTGAATTGCAGGTGAGCCAAAATTGGTTATTAAGTAGTATGTAACAGTTACACAAATAGATGTCTTTACTTTATGACATAATTTGTTCTACTCTTGTCAAAAAAAAATATTCTGTATTGTTTTTCTCAGACAAAAACATATGTCCACGTGTTTGATCAGTGTACCCAAAACTGGTTTGCGGTACATTCCATTATTGAGAACACCCTCACCACCATCCGGCGCACGAGCCCAGAAATCACCGAGGCATTTATAAGATCTGACAACGCTGGATGCTACCATAGCGGCTTTCTGGCGGTCTCAATTCCAAGCATCAGTCAGCGCACCGAAATTGTTATTTGCCGATACGATTTCAGCAAACCACAGTCCGGCAAAGATGTTTGTGATCGTCGGATTGCCGCTATGAAAGCCCACATGAGAAGATACGTGAATGAGGGCAATGACATCCAGTCAGCCAGTGACATCAAGGCTGCCCTTGAGACGTTTGGAGGAGTGAAAGGCTGTTATGTCGCTGTCGTTGCTGTGGACGAGACCCAGCAAACTACGACGAAGCACGGATTGAAGGGCATTCAAAGCTTCCATAACTTCCGCTTCGAAAGCTCTGAGATGACTGTATGGAAGGCATACGAGATTGGCCCTGGAAGACACTTCACTTAGTCTCAGATGTCAAAGATGGGGTCACCTCAAGGAAGGACACAGCTACAAATTCTTGAAGACTTTGGTGACCCAGAGCATGATTTTGGTATCTTCCGTAAAAAAACACCTGCCCATGTAGCTTCCGAGACTACCCACGAGGAGGAGGAGATAGAAGACAACGATGAAGATGAGGACAAAGATGAAGATGAGGACGAGGAAGCTGAAGGCGGGGACCGAACTGCCTTTTTTTCCTGTCCAGAGAAGGGATGTACTAAGCAGTTCCTCACTCATCGCAGTCTTCTGAGCCATCTCGATTCCGGCAAGCATCACCTTCGACTCGAACGAGAATCATCGTATGACAACATAAAGAGAAAGTGGGCAAAGGCATGCCAAGATGTGGTATCAGCAGCTAGAGAGCTAACCATAGAAAGATCACTCGACCTGCAACTAGCCAGCGGCCAGCCAACAGTAAAAAGAGGATGGGCTTTAAAGAGGTCCAAGAAAGCAGTACGCTTCACTGAAAAAGTAAAGCGTTACCTGACCGGCGTTTGTCTTGAGGGCGAGCAAACAGGAAAGAAAGCAGACCCAAGTGAAGTAGCGACAAGACTAAAAAGTTTGAGAAGCGATGGAAGAAAGAAGTTCGCAAGTGAAGAGTGGTTGACAACGCAACAAATCACAAGCTACTTTTCAAGACTGACTATCCTTAATCGTTCCGGCGAGCTACGCCAGCAAGCGCTTCCGGAGGAGCCTTGGGAAGAAGAACTCAAAGCTATTTGTCACTTTTGTCAGCTCGAAACGCTGTTGTTTATTGTTAGTTTGACACGAATTGTTGAGAGGAAGGTGGAGAACAACATAAATAGTAACAGTGCAACCTAAAAACATTGTTTATTTCTAGCCTACTTGTAGGCTTTGATAGTTTTTCCGGCACGAAAACCCCGAAAACACCAAGTTCGCATACCATGGCCCCCATCTTGGATAACGCGATCCGCAGGGGGAGTGGGAGAAAAAATGCGCGGCGAATTTTTTATATACTTTCTGAAGTTCTGTAATGGCGCCCTTTATGAAGTAGTTTTTTTGTTTTGCTGGACTCATCTTCATCATTATCAGTCAGATCTGTTGTATCATCCTCGCTTTGGTCTCTGACCCGTTCTTTCTGTGATGCTTTATTTTTGTTTGCAGCAGTCTTTCTTGGACGTCGCTGGCGTAGAGTTTTACGACTGAAATAGGTCAGGTATTCCTTCCGGAGTATCTTCATCACCCTGATTGCTCTGCTTGGCAATGCATCATATCCGAGTTCCTGAAATATTCTGCCCTCAACCAGAGAGGTTGACAACCGCCAAGCATGCTTTTTTGCATACTTCCTTTTCTGAAGGATCATTTTTTAGTAAAGTGGTATCATATGGGTCAGTTTCCAATAGTATCCTCACATCCATTCTGCTTGAGCATGGCTCTTGACGCATTATTTTCAGGGACTGCAAGACCACTGAGGGTGCTGGCTTTGGCACCTTGATAGCCAGGGTGATGTCAATGTTGATCTTTATTTCCTTCTCCGTCCTATATATCAATTGGAACATGGTGGCTGGACCATGTTTTCTGTGTCCACTGAACTGGGGCCGGTTACAGCCCCCATGTTCCCAGTACTTGGGAAGGAGCAGTTTTTCCATCACCTCATCAGCTATCTTTCTAAACACATCCTGTACTTTTTCTGGGTCAAGAATGCGTTGGTACAACTTCGAATATGAACATAATGGGCAGATACTTTGTAAGCTGAATGGCCGATTGTGATCAGTGCAAAACAGCGAGATACAATCTTCCCATTTCTTGGAAGCCTTAGAATAACCATAGAAAAATCCGGAATCTGTCGTCGGCCTGAAATCAACCATCGATTGTTTTGACAATTCCTCCATCTCTATCAAATAATCAAACTCATCAGTTGCCAAAACTTGTAAACCTTCGTAATGGCTTCCAGAGTTTAGGATTTGTCCCTTAAAACGAGCGTCAAGAGCTGCGACCTTCTTGGCGAATTGACTAGCAATATATTCCATGTCTTTCCGTAGATTTATCACCTCCTGGTCACTCAAATTCACACTAAATTTCCGGTCCAGCTCATCCAGGTAATGATTCAGTTGGGAGCGGCATCTGGCATTCTTTAGAACTTTATCTGTCTGCTCTTGGGTACTGCCATGCTTGGATGCTAACTCTGCGTCTAAACTGCAACACGTAGACATTATTGACACCAGAGCCGATTCACTGAAAAGCTGCAAAATAACAACCATTTTGGGGGAGTGTTCATTAATATCCTGAGAGGGGAGGGGGGCTTCAAAAATTTTTAAAAACCTGGCTGTGAAAAATAAATGGCCCTCTACGAGGAGGGCTCTCAAATCCTGGATGTTGTTAAAGGGAGGTGGGGGGGGGGGGGGGGGAGTGGGATAGGACCAAAAAGATAAACATATATATATTTTCCTGACTGTTGGGTATTTAGCCACTGCAAAATATTTTATTGAAATTTGATGTTTAATTGAGATTTGTAAAAACAAATGGGGAAACGGGAAATTCGAAATCGCTCGTTGCGAACACCAGAAAAACCCGAAAACTTCTATAACCAAAATATATCTCGCAGAGCCAAAGATCAACCCTTCCTCTTCAATGATAATGTGAGTGTGTCACAAAGATATGGCAGAACTATGAAAACAGGGCTGAATACAAAGGTTTCTCGTATGCCTTCTAGGGTCTTTATGCCGAGGTTAAGCCCTCAACTTTTTGGTTTGGATCGGGTATTCGTACCAAGACGTAGGGGCCTAAAGTGGTGTGGTAGTGGGGTTGGTGTGATCATATGGTATGGTGATGTTGGAGGGTGATGGTGAAGGATGGCTAGTAAGATAGTGTAGAGTGGAGATGGTAGTAATGTATTAACGGTGAAAAGGTGGATTGGTTCGACTAGTAGGTGGTGGAGGGTGGTGAAAAGATAAAGTGGGACTATAGAATAGGTTGTGGTAGCGTGTGGTGGGCAGGCGAAAAAGAAAAAAATAATAATAATATGGTGTGGGGTGGAGATTGCTAATGGCTGTGTTGGTGGGAAAAAACCGGCACGGTGTATAGGCGAGAGCGGCGGCGAGGGGGATGTGGAGCAGATAAGGCCCACAACTCAGTGTGATGGGTATATGTGTTTTAAAATGGCGGTGGTGCGGAGGACGATCTAAAATCTGCGAGGCCACGGTGCAAATGTGGGTGATGATGTATTGTTATGATGTTAGGTGATCGTAAGGTGTTGGTTTGTGGGTAGGTAGGGTGGGTTGTAGGGTGTGGTCGTTTGTAGTTGGGTTTTGTGCTGTGGGGTAAATGTTTGTATGGTTGGGGAGGGGGCTGTATGTAGGTGTTTGTAAGGGGGGGAAAATTGGTTGTGGGGTAGTGTCTGGTGTAGGGTGTGGCTGGTTGGTGTGTTGTGGGTTGGTTGGTATAGTCGTAGGATGCTATGGTGTGTATGTGGTAGGCTATGTGTGGAGGGGTAGATGTGTGTGTGGTGGGAGGGGGGTTGGAAAGTATGTAGGTTGTGGTGTTGGGGGGAGCGTTGGTTGTAGGACTAGTGGCTGCTGTAGGGTGTGGTTGGTTTGGTGTGTTGTAGGGTGAGTAGTGTTGTGGCCATCGGGGGGGGGGGGGGAAGGGGTGTGTGGTTTTTGTGTTGGCAGGGGTCTGGCTTGTGTAGGGTGTGTTAGGTGTGTATATTTTAGGTGAGAGTGTAGGAAAGTGTGAGGGGGGGGAGGAAGTGTATGTGTAGGTGTGTGGGGCTTAGGTGGGTGTTGGTGTTGTGTTGGGGTTTTGAATAATCGTGGTGGGTTGTATGATGACGTGGTATGGGTGAAGTGGGTATGGGGCTGTTTGTGGGGTGAGGGATGAGGGGGTGCTTGTTGTGGGGTAGGTGGGTGGTTGGGTGCGGGTGATGTGGGTAGGGGGGTGCTTGGGTGGTAAGCTAGGTTTGAGAGGGGAGAGAAAGGGGGTTGTGACATGTATAGAGCTGGGTGGTAGTAGTGGGTAGGTATGTTGTGTGGTAAGGATAGAGTAAGATTTAATTTGTGAGAGGGATGTGGGTATGTATGTGTTTGTACTATGTGTAGGAGGGAAGGTGGTTGTAGGCGGGGTGGTTGTGTGTTTTTTGGGTGTGTGGTGTTGGGGTAGTGGGGTAGTGTGGGGGTCTGTATGTCTAGGGGTGGTGGTAGTGGCATGTTGGGGTGTAGTTGAGGTGTGTAGGTGGGGTAATGGGTGTGGGGTATAGGGGAGGAGTGTGCTAGTGGTGTGAGGTGGGTGTGGGAGGGTGTGGGTAGTGGAGGGTTTGGGGGGTGAGGTGTGTTAGTGTGGGAGTAGGTGGGGAGTGTGGCGGTGTGGTGGGGGGGGGGGGGGTCGGGGCGTGGAGGTGTGGGAGGGGGTACGTCTTGGGATCACAGATTGTGATACAGCACTTTCCCCGTATGGTACATAACTTTTTGGTTTGGATCGGGTATTCGTACCAAGACGTAGGGGCCTAAAGTGGTGTGGTAGTGAGGTGGGTGTAATCGTATGGTATGGTGATGTTGGATGGTGATGGTGAGGGATGGCTAGTAAGGTAATGTGGAGTGGAGATGGTAGTGATGTAATTACGGTGGGGAGGTGGATAGGTAAGACTAGTAGGTGGTGGAGGGTGGTTGAAAGATAAAGTGGGACTTTTTGGTTTGGATCAGGTATTCGTACCAAGACGTAGGGGCCTAAAGTGGTGTGGTAGTGAGGTGGGTGTAATCGTATGGTATGGTGATGTTGGAGGGTGATGGTGAGGGATGGCTAGTAAGGTAATGTGGAGTGGAGATGGTAGTAATGTAATTACGGTAGGGAGGTGGATAGGTTAGACTAGTAGGTGGTGGAGGGTGGTGGAAAGATAAAGTGGGACTATAGAATAGGTTGTGGTAGTGTGTGGTGGGTAGGTGAAAAAGAAAAAATTAGTAATAATATGGTGTGGTATGGAGATGGCTAATGGCTGTGTTGGTGGGGGAAAAAATTGGTATGGTGTGTAGGTAAGAGTGGTGGTGAGGGAGATGTGGAGTAGGTGTAGTTGTGGGAACTATTAGGTATGAAATAGTATATCATGATCGTTACTATGACAATATGGAGTATGAATATAATGCCTAAATGATGTAAAAAATAAACAGGAAATATGTCCAAAAGGTGTCGAAAGATCCACCAAAAATAATAGAATAGTTTACGTTACAGCGGAAGTAATTGTAAAATAAATTGTAGCGCAGAAATATTATAAGAAATAATATAATGAGACTAAAGAAAACAAAGAAAACTGACTTTTTGGTTTGGATCGGGTATTCGTACCAAGACGTAGGTGCCTAAAGTGGTGTGGTAGTGAGGTGGGTGTAATCGTATGGTATGGTGATGTTGGAGGGTGATGGTGAGGGATGGCTAGTAAGGTGATGTGGAGTGGAGATGGTGGTAATGTAATTACGGTGGGGAGGTGGATAGGTAAGACTAGTAGGTGGTGGAGGGTGGTGGAAAGATAGAGTGGGACTATAGAATAGGTTGTGGTATTGTGTGGTGGGTAGGTAAAAAAGAAAAAATTAGTAATAATATGGTGTGGTATGGAGATGGCTAATGGCTGTGTTGGTGGGGGAAAAAATTGGTATGGTGTATAGGTAAGAGTGGTGGTGAGGGAGATGTGGAGTAGGTGTAGTTGTGGGGACTATTAGGTATGAAATAGTGTATCATGATAGTTACTATGACAATATGGAGTATGAGTATAATGCCTAAATGATGTAAAAAATGAACAGGAAATATGTACAAAAGGTGTCAAAAAATTCACCAAAAATAATAGAATAGTTTCTGTTACAGCGAAAGTAATTGTAAAATAAATTGTAGCGCAGAAATATAATAAGAAATAATATAATGAGACTAAAGAAAACAAAGAAAACTAACTTTAATGGGTTAAGAATAGAACGGAAGTGACGTAGCAATAATGCATATACGGTAAGTTAATTATGCGACCAAATTTAGAACGAACTAACGCTTTGACACAAGCCGATGCGTTACCATGAAATAGATAAGTACACGTGAATGATGCGAATTTGCACGGAAAATATGTGTATTGATGGAGTTACATGAAAGACAAAGGGTTCTAACAGCGATGGCAAAAGGTTAGAGTGTAGAATGATGCCGCACGTGTAATAGGAACGGAGATAATTGCTTGTTAAAACTAGAGTTACCTAGTGCCTGACCCGATGAGTGAACTGTTAGTAAAGCAATTCACAAAGCAGAAACTAGCTTGGAGTGGTGTATAAGAACAAAATAATTCTCCAGAAAAGAATGTAAAACAGATCTAACAGATCTCCCCCATTCATAATGAGGTCGTATGTGTTATAGGAACGGAGATAATTGTTTGCTAAAACTCGAGTGGCATCGTGCCTGATACGATGAATAAATTGTAAGTGAAGCAATTAACAAAGCGGAAACCAGCTTAAAAATGTGTATCGGAACAAAATCATTCTACAGAAAAGAATGTAAATAAAAACTTAAATGATTGTAATAAACGGAGAAGTTATTGTGTAAGGTTATGTTCGGGTGGTTAAGATTATGGGTTATGAGACTACGGGTTAAGGTTGTTATGAGAGATGGGGTTGATAATAAAACGACATGAGAGTTATGAATGAAGGGTTTTTTTGTTTAGTAGAGAGGGTGGTTAGTGAATATGGTATTATGTGGAGATTAAAACAGTTAAAATCGGAAGCTTGTTGCTAGTGTTGTGTAGCGGATGTGAAGGGGTGATGGCGGCTTAATAAAATCTGATAAAGGGGGATAATGTGAGTGTGAACAGAATGATAAGCAGGGATATTGTGAAAAGACTGTGTAGTGTTTATGGGAAAGTGTGTTGTGTGTAGGGTGGGAAAGTAATGTGTAGGATAAGAGAAAGAAAAGTGTTTGGATTGTAGGGGGGAAAATGGTGAGCGGTAATGGGGAGGGTGAGGTATGTGTGGAGGTATGTATCTAATGAAGTGTGTAAATGGTATGACTGACAGGCGAAATTAAACAACAACAGAGACCGAATGAGTGTTGCGAAAACGCCGAGAAAAGATAAAAAATTCTGTAGCGGTGAAAGGGTGTATTGCGGACAATGGAAATTGATGCTAGTAAAACGGCGAGAAGAAGATAAGTAGGGGCGCGGGAGGCGACAAAGGAAGCGCGGTGAGAGTGGAGATGACGCTGAAACGTTAACAAGACAGGAAGGATAGTTTTCCCCAGATGAAGCGATAATCGGTGGTAAGAGATAAGGGGAAAAGGCAAAGGCACGAAGAAAACAACCGGCATGTATACGCAAAATGGACATAACAAAATAAACCAATAAGACAAAAGTGTGTAGGTTTTTTTTTTTTTTTTTTTTTTTTTTTTTTTTTTTTTTTTGGTTTGGATCGGGTATTCGTACCAAGACGTAGGGGCCTAAAGTGGTGTGGTAGTGAGGTGGGTGTAATCGTATGGTATGGTGATGTTGGATGGTGATGGTGAGGGATGGCTAGTAAGGTAATGTGGAGTGGAGATGGTAGTAATGTAATTACGGTGGAAAGGTGGATAGGTTAGACTAGTAGGTGGTGGAGGGTGGTTGAAAGATAAAGTGGGACTTTAGAATAGGTTGTGGTAGTGTGTGGTGGGTAGGTGAAAAAGCAAAAAAATAATAATAATAATATGGTGTGGTATGGAGATGACTAATGGCTGTGTTGGTGGGGGAAAATTGGTACGGTGTATAGGTAAGAGTGGTGGTGAGGGAGATGTGGAGTAGGTGTAGTTGTGGGAACTATTAGGTATGAAATAGTATATCATGACCGTTACTATGACAATATGGAGTATGTGTATAATGCCTAAATGATGTAAAAAATGAACAGGAAATATGTCCAAAAGGTGTCGAAAATCCACCAAAAATAATAGAATAGTTTCTATAACAGCGAAAGTAATTGTAAAATAAATTGTAGCGCAGAAATATTATAAGAAATAATATAATGAGACTAAAGAAAACAAAGAAAACTAACTTTTATGGGTTAAGAATAGAACGGAAGTGACGTAGCACTTATGCATATTCGGTAAGTTAATTATGCGACCAAATTTAGAACGAACGAACGCTTTGACACAAGCCGATGCGTTACTTTTTGGTTTGGATCGGGTATTCGTACCAAGACGTAGGGGCCTAAAGTAGTGTGGTAGTGAGGTGGGTGTAATCGTATGGTATGGTGATGCTGGAGGGTGATGGTGAGGGATGGCTAGTAAGGTGATGTGGAGTGGAGATGGTAGTGAGATAATTACGGTGGGGAGGTGGATAGGTTGGACTAGTAGGTGGTGGAGGGTGGTGGAAAGATAAAGTGGGACTATAGAATAGGTTGTGGTAGTGTGTGGTGGGTAGGTGAAAAAGAAAAAATTAGTACTAATATGGTGTGGTATGGAGATGGCTAATGGCTGTGTTGGTGGGGGAAAAAATGGTATGGTGTATAGGTAAGAGTGGTGGTGAGGGAGATGTGGAGTAGGTGTAGTTGTGGGAACTATTAGGTATGAAACAGTATATCATGATCGTTACTATGACGATATGGAGTATGAATATAATGCCTAAATGATGTAAAAAATGAACAGGAAATATGTCCAAAAGGTGTCGAAAAATCCACCAAAAATGATAGAATAGTTTCTGTTACAGCGAAGGTAATTGTAAAATAAATTGTAGCGCAGAAATATTATAAGAAATAATATAATGAGAGTTCTACATTTCGCAGAGCTCTTCGAAATGACCTACACACTTTTGTCTTATTGGTTTATTTTGTTATGTCCATTTTGCATATACATGCCGGTTGTTTTCTTCGTGCCTTTGCCTTTTCCCCTTATCTCTTACCACCGATTATCGCTTCATCTGGGGAAAACTATCCTTCCTGTCTTGTTAACGTTTCAGCGTCATCTCCACTCTCACCGCGCCCCCTTTGTCGCCTCCCGCGCCCCTACTTCATCTTCTTCTCGCCGTTTTACTAGCATCAATTTCCATTGTCCGCAATACACCCTTTCACCGCTACAGTATTTTTTATCTTTTCTCGGCGTTTTCGCAACACTCATTCGGTCTCTGTTGTTGTTTAATTTCGCCTGTCAGTCATACCATTTACACACTTCATTAGATACATACCTCCACACATACCTCACCCTCCCCATTACCGCTCACCATTTCCTCCCTACAATCCAAACACTTTTCTTTCTCTTATCCTACACATTACTTTCCCACCCTACACACAACACACTTTCCCATAAACACTACACAGTCTTTTCACAATATCCCTGCTTATCATTCTGTTCACACTCACATTATCCCCCTTTATCAGATTTTATTAATGCCGCCATCACCTCTTCACATCCGCTACACAACACTAGCAACAAGCTTCCGATTTTAACTGTTTTAATCTCCACATAATACCATATTTACTAACCACCTTCTCCACTAAACAAAAAAAACCCTTTATTCATAACTCTCATGTCGTTTTATTATTAACCCCATCTCTTATAACAACCTTAACCCGTAGTCTCATAACCCATAATCTCAACCACCCGAACATAACCTTACACAATAACTTCTCCGTTTATTACAATCATTTAAGATTTGTTTTACATTCTTTTCTGTAGAGTGATTTTGTTCCGATACACAACTTTAAGCTAGTTTCCGCTTTGTTAATTGCTTCACTAACAATTTATTCATCGAATCAGGCACGAGGCCACCCGAGTTTTAGCAAACAATTATCTCCGTTCCTATAACACATACGACCTCATTATGAATGGGGAAGATCTGTTAGATCTGTTTTACATTCTTTTCTGGACAATGATTTTGTTCTTGTGCACAACTCCAAGCTGGTTTCTGCTTTGTGAATTGCTTTACTAACAGTTCACTCATCGGGTCAGGCACGAGGTCACTCGAGTTTAAACAAGCAATTATCTCCGTACCTATAAGACGTACGACCTCATTTAACACTCTAACCTTTTGCCATCGCTGTTAGAATCCTTTGTCTTTCATGTTACTCCATCAATACACATATTTTCCGAGCAAATTCGCATCATTTACGTGAACTTATCTATTTCATGGTAACGCATCGGCTTGTGTCAAAGCGTTCGTTCGTTCTAAAATTGGTCGCACAATTAACTTACCGGATATGCATAAGTGCTACGTCACTTCCGTTCTATTCTTAACCCATAAAAGTTAGTTTTCTTTGTTTTCTTTAGTCTTATAATATTATTTCTTATAATATTTCTGCGCTACAATTTATTTTACAATTACTTTCGCTGTAATAGAAACTATTCTATTATTTTTGGTTTTTTTGTACACTTTTTGGACATATTTCCTGTTAATTTTTTACATCATTTAGGCATTAGATTCATACTCTATATTGTCATAGTAATGGTCATGATATACTTTTTCATACCTAGTAGTTCCCACAAATACATCTACTCCACATCTCCCTCACCACCACTCTTACCTATACACCGTACCAATTTTCCCCCACCAACACAGCCATTAGCCATCTCCATACCACACCATATTATTATTATTATTTTTTGGCTTTTTAACCTACCCACCACACACTACCACAACCTATTCTAAAGTCCCACTTTATCTTTCAACCACCCTCCACCACCTACTAGTCTAACCTACCCACCTCCCCACCGTAATTACATTACTACCATCTCCACTCCACATTACTTCACTAGCCATCCCTCACCATCACCATCCAACATCACCATACCATACGATTACACCCACCTCACTACCACACCACTTTAGGCCCCTACGTCTTGGTACGAATACCCGATCCAAACCAAAAAGTTATGTACCATACGGGGAAAGTGCTGTATCACAATCTGTGAACCCAAGACGTACCCCCTCCCACACCTCCACGCCCCGAGCCCCCCACACCACACCGCCACACTCCCCACCTACTCCCACACTAACACACCTCACCCCCCAAACCCTCCACTACCCACACCCTCCCACAACCACCTCACACCACTAGCACACTCCTCCCCTATACCCCACACCCCTTACCCCACCTACACACCTCAACTACACCCCAACATTTCACTACCACCACCCCTAGGCATACAGACCCCCACACTACCCCACTCCCCCAACACCACACGCCCAAAAAACACACAACCACCCCGCCTACAACCACCTTCCCTCCTACACATAGTACATACACATACATACCCACATCCCTCTCACAAATTAAATCTTACTCTATCCTTACCACACAACATACCTACCCACTTCTACCACCCAGCTCTATACATGTCACAACCCCCTTTCTCTCTCCCCTCAAACCTAGCTTACCACCCAAGCACCCCCCTACCCACATCACCCGCACCCAACCACCCACCTACCCCACAACAAGCACCCCCTCATCCCTCACCCCACAAACAGCCCCATACCCACTTCACCCATACCACGTCATCATACAACTCACCACGATTATTCAAAACCCCAACACAACACCAACACCCACCTAAGCCCCACACACCTACACATACACTTCCTCCCCCCCCTCACACTTTCCTACACTCTCACCTAAAATATACACACCTAACACACCCTACACAAGCCAGACCCCTGCCAACACAAAAACCACACACCCCTTCCCCCCCCCCCCCATGGCCACAACACTACTCACCCTACAACACACCAAACCAACCACACCCTACAGCAGCCACTAGTCCTACAACCAACGCTCCCCCCAACACCACAACCTACATACAGTCCAACCCCCCTCCCACCACACACACATCTACCCCTCCACACATAGCCTACCACATACACACCATAGCATCCTACAACTATACCAACCAACCCACAACACACCAACCAGCCACACCCTACACCAGACACTACCCCACAACCAATTTCCCCCCCCTTACAAACACCTACATACAGCCCCCTCCCCAACCATACAAACATTTACCCCACAGCACAAAACCCAACTACAAACGACCACACCCTATGACCCACCCTACCTACCCACAAACCAACACCTTGCGATCACCTAACATCATAACGATACATCATCACCCACATTTGCACCGTGGCCCCGCAGATTTTAAATCGTCCTCCGCACCACCGCCATTTTAAAACACATAGACCCATCACGCTGAGTTGTGGGCCTTATCTGCTCCACATCCCCCTCGCCGCCGCTCTCGCCTATACACCGTGCCGGTTTTTTCCCACCAACACAGCCATTAGCCATCTCCACACCACACCATATTATTATTATTTTTTCTTTTTCGCCTGCCCACCACACACTACCACAACCTATTCTATAGTCCCACTTTATCTTTTCACCACCCTCCACCACCTACTAGTCGAACCAATCCACCTTTTCACCGTAATTACATTACTACCATCTCCACTCTACACTATCTTACTAGCCATCCTTCACCATCACCCTCCAACATCACCATACCATATGATCACACCAACCTCACTACCACACCACTTTAGGCCCCTACGTCTTGGTACGAATACCCGATCCAAACCAAAAAGTTTCTGTGTCCACTGAACTGGGGCCGGTTACAGCCCCCATGTTCCCAGTACTTGGGAAGGAGCAGTTTTTCCATCACCTCATCAGCTATCTTTCTAAACACATCCTGTACTTTTTCTGGGTCAAGAATGCGTTGGTACAACTTCGAATATGAACATAATGGGCAGATACTTTGTAAGCTGAATGGCCGATTGTGATCAGTGCAAAACAGCGAGATACAATCTTCCCATTTCTTGGAAGCCTTAGAATAACCATAGAAAAATCCGGAATCTGTCGTCGGCCTGAAATCAACCATCGATTGTTTTGACAATTCCTCCATCTCTATCAAATAATCAAACTCATCAGTTGCCAAAACTTGTAAACCTTCGTAATGGCTTCCAGAGTTTAGGATTTGTCCCTTAAAACGAGCGTCAAGAGCTGCGACCTTCTTGGCGAATTGACTAGCAATATATTCCATGTCTTTCCGTAGATTTATCACCTCCTGGTCACTCAAATTCACACTAAATTTCCGGTCCAGCTCATCCAGGTAATGATTCAGTTGGGAGCGGCATCTGGCATTCTTTAGAACTTTATCTGTCTGCTCTTGGGTACTGCCATGCTTGGATGCTAACTCTGCGTCTAAACTGCAACACGTAGACATTATTGACACCAGAGCCGATTCACTGAAAAGCTGCAAAATAACAACCATTTTGGGGGAGTGTTCATTAATATCCTGAGAGGGGAGGGGGGCTTCAAAAATTTTTAAAAACCTGGCTGTGAAAAATAAATGGCCCTCTACGAGGAGGGCTCTCAAATCCTGGATGTTGTTAAAGGGAGGTGGGGGGGGGGGGGGGGGGGGGAGTGGGATAGGACCAAAAAGATAAACATATATATATTTTCCTGACTGTTGGGTATTTAGCCACTGCAAAATATTTTATTGAAATTTGATGTTTAATTGAGATTTGTAAAAACAAATGGGGAAACGGGAAATTCGAAATCGCTCGTTGCGAACACCAGAAAAACCCGAAAACTTCTATAACCAAAATATATCTCGCAGAGCCAAAGATCAACCCTTCCTCTTCAATGATAATGTGAGTGTGTCACAAAGATATGGCAGAACTATGAAAACAGGGCTGAATACAAAGGTTTCTCGTATGCCTTCTAGGGTCTTTATGCCGAGGTTAAGC
Source organism: Nematostella vectensis (assembly GCF_932526225.1). Lineage (NCBI taxonomy): Eukaryota > Metazoa > Cnidaria > Anthozoa > Actiniaria > Edwardsiidae > Nematostella > Nematostella vectensis. The sequence goes on along the minus strand of NC_064040.1, from coordinate 10,405,192 downwards.
CCTCAACTCTTACCACTCGTGTCAAATTCCGGAGACGAAAAGTAGGATAAAGAAGTGCTGAATCTCTCTTTGCACAAGTCGAGGGGATAAATACGGCTTTACGAAGTATTGGGTTCAAGAGAGAGAAGATAAGTTAGCCATGACACTAAGCTACACTTAGCAACCGAGAGAACAGAAACTACAACCGACAAATCCGAATTTAGCTTACCGTTTGTGCTTGTTATTGACAGTAAATGCCAATAAAGGAATGATGAAGATCGATATTGATCATTTAAGCGATGGTAGGTATATGGTTCTATAAGCCCAAAGCCAGTGAAAGTGAGCTCCGCAAAACACCCAACACCCAAACAGGAAACAGGAAATTCTACTAGCGAAAGTGAAAGTCAGATTGGCGGGGACTCCCCTTATTAACTCATTGACTCCTGGCTATTTTTGAGCTGAATTTACAAAATCAGACTGAAAACAGATACCTCCCCCCCCTATTTTGAGTTTTATACAGCCCGTCAAAGTCAAACACAGCTGCACCTAGTCAGCGGTATCCAAGCTTTCCAACAGTGCTTTGCGGTCCCCACTTTTAATCTCTCGTCGTTGTGCTGAAGCCAGCACAAGTTGATGGTTGCTTGTATTTTTCATCAAAAATACAGCTATGAACATATTAGGAGAGTGTCTCAGGACATCATGAAGTCTATTGGGGCATAATTGAGTGCTTTGCTTATGGATTCATGATGATATTTTTTCTTGTTTGGCTTTGCCTGGATGAGAAAATAATTTTCTAATGAATCACCACAGCTCTCCTAAATGCTGTCTTTTCTGAAACCAAATTGATTCCAAAATTGTTTACACTGCTATTCTGGGTCTGTATGACCTGGAATTGATTTGTTTGGCTTCGGGGTTAAAAAACCATCTGACTTTAGGGAGAGAAGTGTTGACTGGCCCTCCCCTCGTGAATTTTTCCCTGGATCTCCCAGAATGCTTTCCAATCCGTAAAGGCATCTAAGTGGTTTTACAAGCCTTCAAGGAGTGGACATTGTGTTTTTTAAGGCCATGGAAATGAACCTGGAGGATCAGAATAAAGGTATCTATTTGTGTCTTGAGCTGTGTTTGCTGATCTCTCTCCCTTGTGTTGTATTTTGAGCGTTTTATTGAGAGGGGTGATTCTGCCTTTCTTTCCTTGTTCGATTTGAAATTTGTCAAAGAACCTGTGCTATTATTTGGCTTAAGAGTAGTTGCCAACACCTTGGTTGGATGCATATCTTCAAGACCATTTATCCCTTAGACTGATGCCTGAGTATCTTCATCTTGTTGTGTTTAGTTTGCATTTATGAATTTTTTGGGTTGTGGGTACTTCCCAAAGCCGGTACAGGCCGGTTGAGGGGTCAATGTGTTAATATTCATGTTAGTACCAGGCTTTCTCAAGAATAAAATATTCAGGTATCTTACAAAAACAAAAAAGGAAAAGGAGGTTATGAGCTATGAGCTTTATGGGACTCAGATTCTTGTTTATTACTAAGCAATCACGTGGCATTGGGAATAATACAATTATCTTGCCAGCAATTTGCTGCACATCAACCAAACTTGGGTCTAATAATGTATAACGGTAGATGGACAAGTCACAGATCGCGTGACCGTGGGAAAATTACGAATATCTCACCTGCTGCTCATCAACCAAAAATAAATTGAATTAACTTCAAAATATGCTGACTTTATCTGTTGAATAAATGGTTCACTTTCTAGTATAGAGCTTTTTTAATAAATATCTTTATTATCATCGCTATATGTTAAAAAGTACCCTATTAATAACATTTTAAATACAAGATTAAATTTATTTGAAGTATATATTGTCTAATGTAATAAGGCGAGGCGAGGGGTATACCGGAAATTTGTTCCGCTCAAATGGAAAAACGAACCACCCCACTCAAAATCCTGGCTACGGGCCTGTTTAATAAGTCCAATGGACAGCAGGATCGGATCTGGACGACAGGATCAAAAAATGTCACGCATGCGCAGTTGTCAAAGCGCGACTAGCGAATTCGAGAATGGCGGATTTCACGATTGTTGGCCGGAATTTGGCTAATTTTTTGCTGATAAAAAGCAAATTAAAACATAACGAACTAATATTTCCTATGTGATTTAACTAAGAAACGCCTTGGAAGGATTCTAAAGGCAATCTGCTACCGATTCGCTAAACATTTTCCGGATTTTCTGCTATCAATGAGAAGAATGACAGCAACATGGCGCGAAAACAAGCATGAAGACATTGTTTCGTAAAGAGAATAATCAAGATCAGCTTAACTGTTCCTATGAGATCACTCTGAAAATAGTTCAACTTCATTATAACTTCATTACTGACTAGCTACTACGGCTATGGACTTTTTGGCTCACCTGTTGGTATCAGATTTTGAAGTGAACAGCGGGTGAGATTTCCGTAACCAGCCGAGGTACTGTTGTAGTAAGCAATTTCACAAATTGTCTGTATCGTTATTATTATTAAAATCGCTGACTTTATAAAACCTCTAAGGTCGCCAAAGATATTGACCAGCTTATCTTGTGAAATGAAGATTCGGAAATTTTTGCGAACGCAGCTTCTAACTGTTCTTTTCAGAAGAGTTGTCTCCCTCCCTCTACTAAACTATTAGTACTTATTGAATAGGAAAAAAAAGGTTACTGATATGTATATTCAACTTCGGTTGAAGCTAGTTACTTACACAGTAATTCATGTCATTTTTTAAATTAATGTTTAGATGTTATAACTATTATTGTTGGGATGATAAAACTCTTTTATTAAATTTTATTGTTGTTACTGTTAGCTGTTTTTCTGACCCAGGTTCTTGGTGCTTGTGTATTGGTTGGTAAAGTTTAGCTATATCAAGGTCTACAGTTCAATTAAATGTTCATTATCACATTTTATTCTAGGTATGATTACTGTTTTGGCCTCTCTCCCTAGGACCAATGCTTTATGTGGTTGTGGTGGTGATACCCCAAGATTTTGGTTTTGGAGGGATCATTGCAGAAATAACCCTAAATACCTAAATGGATGTGTCTCATACCCTTTAAAGATGTCAATAGAAAACAGAGCAAAACACTATTATATGAACTCTTTACAATTTACTCATTTTTTAAAAGCATCTATCAACAAACAGGAACACCCAAATGATAATAAACCTGATAATTTGACCCAAAAGGCAAAAAAAACAACCCAAAAGATAACACACATTCCCTGAGTTGTTAATTATATTTATAATAGTTCAATCTCAAAAGATTTGTGGAGACCAAAATCCTAAATGGAGTAGCTCCACCCCTCCCCCCAAGTGAACTTGCAAATCCCTATGTCCAGAAGCTTGGTGGCCATATGATCTTTGGGGTCATTGAGTGTGTAAGTTGCATGGAAAGCTGCCAAATCAAACTTCTGGTTCAGTGGAAAAATGTAAATACATGAATAATGTTGCTTAAAATTAACTAAAAAAGCTGGAAAGTTCTTAGTCGAGCAAAGCTTATGACATACAACGTTTAAATGAGAATACAGTAGCATTGTGTAATGAATATACCAGATTGTTCTCCCCTGCAACTTTTCTAATCCTTTAGGTAATGTTGAGGAACAATTTACAACCATACTGCTTTTTTGATCTATCGCTGTTTTGTTATGTTAAGCAAATAACAACACCTTCCTACCATCAACCCCTTGCCAGACAAGAGGGCATTATCTGTGAGGAGAGCTTTCAATTATTACTAGTCCCCCTGGCCCTCCTAATATGATCTGACTGTAGTAAACCATGCTAGCAGAGGCCCTTTTCTCTGTATTTCGCTGGGCTGGCGTACGCGGGGTATAAACCAATTAAAAATCTGCTTATACCCCTGGTTATTTTTCTAAAAAAAAATGCTTTTATGAGTAAAGATAACCTTTTATTCATACCAGACTGCAAAATGTTTTACTATTGAGTAATTGAAGGAAAAAATAATAGTTGTTGTGGAAACCTTTTCTCACAGAGTGGCATTATTTCAATGGCTGTTACACTCTGTATTTATTTCATAGAACAATACTAGACATTTCTTGCATATATTGTTATTTCTCTAGGTTGTTTTTTTAAAACAAATAGTATAAGTACAATATTACAAATTTTTTGTTACTGGTTGACGCAGAAGAAGGGGGGTCGTCACCTCCCCCACCCTCTTCGCCCTTCTTTCACCAAATAACGTCGTTTCCCTATTAAAACATCGCCGCTTTTTACACATATTTGCGTTATATCTATGTCTATACATCCCTTTCCCCCTATAACATCTCTTGCGCTTCCACTACCCTCGGCAAATCTTGGCTGTGGCCTTATAGCTTATTAGAGGTCTGCCCACTCTCTTAGTGTAGAGAAATCTACTCGGGAGTGTGGAGAATTTAATAAGAAGCCTTATGGTTTATTTCAGCGGGAGGTTCCATTCCTTACAGTCACAAGACGGCGGAAAAACAACCCTAGTACTTACCGTCCTTCTTTTGGTGAGAGGATGATAATTGTGATGATAGTTAATGGTGAGGGTAGTGGTGTTGATGATGATGATGGTTGTGATGGTGGAAGTGGTGATGCTGATATTGATGGCCATAATAATTATTGTAGTAGTAAGGATGATAGTGTTCCTGGTGATAAGAATGGTAGTTGGTGATGATGGGGGTAATGATGATTATGGTGATGAAGATGATGATAATGATAAAGATGATGGTTATGACGGTTATAGCGTTGTTGGTTATACATGTTGAGATAATTAATCTGTTAACTATGCTGACTAAATATCGCTTGTAGCTCGTGGAACGCGACAAGCCGTGGTAGAAGCCGCGCCTCTCCTCACATCAAGACTTACATGCGCACGTCGCCAGATCACAGCAGGCTGGCATGGTTCATGGTCACCAGGTATGGCGCACCAAAACCGCGGTGTATCTACCGTGAAAGCAGAGATTTTCTTTCTCTTTCTTGTTAAACCCGCATTGTCACCAGTTTACTTCCGGAGGTCCGACGGAAACGATTGACGGATTTCTAGTTATCTCTTGGTGTAGAATGGAAGGTGGAAGTAGAAGGCTGTTGATGACCAAGGACACCTCCGGGATCCAAAAACTGCCCTCATTAACGAGTTGTCCTCATGAGGACATTTATGGAGCCTTCTTTCATTGGGGGTCATTATGTCCTTATAAGGCAGGTTAAGATGAACAGAACACGTACGGAGCTTTCTTTTATGGACTGCAAGTAATAACGAGATATCCTTATTAGGCAGGTTGAGATCGGACCTTTCTTTTATCGAGGCCAGGTGCGGATCCAGACCTATTTAAACGTTTTTTTTTATGTCAAAATGTTTAGAGTTAGTACGATGCGTATGAGATGCATGTCTTCTGAGGCTACAGTGTTCAGCCCATTTTTTCGTAGAATTATTACTTGGTCCTCGCTTGTCCTTATAACAAGGTGTCCTTATTGTAGGGTATCACTGTATACCGATGTATACCAAATTTCCCGTTACTCTTTGTTCCAGTTCGAACTTGTCCAAGGCGGCATGGGGGGTGCTAGAGAAGGGCGGTTCCCAGCTCATGATCCGCTCGTACGAGATCGGCGTGCTCTTCCTCCCAGCCGATCAGGTAACCGACCGAGAAGCAATCGATCAATGTCGGGATATACTCGGGGGTGTTAGAGAAGGGCGGTTCCAAGCTCATGATCCGCTCGCACGAGATCGGCGTGCTCTTACTCCCAGCCGATCAGGTAACCGACCGAGAAGCAATCGATCAATGTCGGGATATACTCGGGGTATACTCGGGGGTGTTAGAGAAGGGCGGTTCCCAGCTCATGATCCGCTCGCACGAGATCGGCGTGCTCTTCCTCCCAGCCGATCAGGTAACCGACCGAGAAGCAATTGATCAATGTCGGGATATACTCGGGGTATACTCGGGGGTGCTAGAGAAGGGCGGTTCCCAGCTCATGATCCGCTCGTACGAGATCGGCGTGCTCTTACTCCCAGCCGATCAGGTAACCGACCGAGAAGCAATCGATCAATGTCGGGATATACTCGGGGTATACTTGGGGGTGTTAGGGAAGGGCGGTTCCAAGCTCATTATCCGCTCGTACGAGATCGGCGTGCTCTTCCTCCCAGCCAATCAGGTAACCGACCGAGAAGCAATCGATCAATGTCGGGATATACTCGGGGTATATTCGGGGGTGCTAGAGGAGGGCGGTTCCAAGCTCATGATCCGCTCGTACGAGATCGGCGTGCTCTTACTCCCAGCCGATCAGGTATCCGATCTAGGCCCGTACCCAGGGGGGGGGGGGGGTGTGCAGAGGGTGAGAACGCACCCCCCAACACACACACACAACGGCAGAAGGTCCACTTTCGGTTCTTAATAGACGTGCTATTTCTAGACAAAACTAAAGCAAAAGCAACATCACTGGGATGTAGTCAAATCCGACAATAAACGTCCCCTGGAGATACTTCAAACAAAGGCATAAAAAATCCCTTTTTGTTTTTTCGGGGGTGTTGAGAATTTTATCAGAGAACTAGCACCCCCGCACCCCCGGAAAAATTAAATTGCTGTGTGATTTAAATTTTAGTAGCAAATTAATCCACTTGAATCACTGTGAAATTCAATCCATTCTACAATAAAACCAGCTCCATTCCATCACTGCCACGAAATAGTCTATGAATGATAACATTTTCCAAGATGATAAGATATTTCGATATCCAAAGAAACAGTGCCACACATATAGGTTTCAGAGTCTTTTCAGTATGGTGAATGCGAAAGCTTGAATCTTTTATATAAAAAGCTCGAAGACTATCGCTTGGTCTAATATCTACAACCTCTTTTGTTTAAGAATTAAACATCTATGTCTCGTTTAGAAAAAGCGCGAAGTCAATCCAACCAAATAATCAAACCGTCCCCAAAGCTATTCCTAGACGATATAGGGATTTAAAAGTCTTGGCAGACGCGATGCTACGTATTTGACTATTACTGATTCACGATAGCTTTTTATTTAATATTCCAGGATGACAACAAGACGTTCTTTGGTATTGCCGGACAGAACCGCTTGTCAGACGAACCTTGCACACACGTGCACGTGCCCTTTGATCTTCCGCCCTCTCCGTACAGTGACGACGGTAGGTCTCGATATTCGAAGGGAAAGAAGTTTATAAAACAATGACGGCTCAAAGCTTAAAAAATAAAAACAAAATACCTACAACCTTTTAAAAAGTCGCCCTGTTGTGAGAGTGTTTTGTATTACGCCCGTTAGCTAAAGAGGGTTGAGTAATGTGTGGGAAGGAAAAAGGACGGATATACCACGGCCAACAAATGATGTTGATTCATTTTCAGAGAAACCTTGGATGTGGGATGTACGATACCTCGATAAACCGGACACAAATGGCAATATCTGGTCACCTTCCTGATCCTACTTGGCCTATGCCACCTCGATAAACCGGGCACTAATGACAATGTCTGGACCCAAGTTGGTCTATTCTACCTGGATATTCCAGACACTAATGGCAATTTCTGATGACCCTCCCGATTCTACTTGCCTATGCCACCTGGATATACCGAAATCTTATGGCAAAAGTTACCCTTCCACACCAGCTGCCAGCTACCTTGATGAACTTGTTACCTTAGGTGGTATTATAATGGTGTATAAAAGAATCAATTATTTGTTGTTGTTATCATTTACTGAAAGATTTCCGGTTAAAATGTCCATTGAATGAAAGATTCCCGGTTAAAATGTTCATTTACTGAAATATTCCCGGTATTAAAATGTTCTTAGCCCTCACAGCATAGTTAACATAGCTGTCTCGGTGTTGCACATTTCTCTCCTTAAAAACGATTCAAAAAAAGATAAAAAATTCTGGATCAAATGACATCAGGTTCGTGTGCGCGATCGCCATTTGACTTGGAATTCATAATGACGTAATATTTTCTCCCGCGTAAGTCTGGACGAGCGCTTCCATCTTCGCATTGGAGCGAGCCTGCAAGTCCTCCAGCGTCGGTCGCGCATGCGCTTCGCTATGTAAGCAGTCTCTTACAGTGAGCAGCATGTCCTCAGAGTACCCCCCCTCGAGTGATGTAGGGATCTTTCCTTCCATGATGTTAGCCATGGCGCCAAACATGTCTGTTCCCTCATTGGCGTACGCAGGCTCCCGTGCGGCCATCTCGTACAACAGGCAACCCAAGATCCAAACCTAGATGATTGCAACTGGTTAGTAAGAATAGACGCAGGCGCTACCATACAGTTCTTGGCTCGCACTGTAACGCAAGCCAAAAGGAACTACCTGACTTTAAGTGTATGACCAGTATGTTGCCTTGTTTATGAACGGTGTATATTTATACTTTCTTTTCAAAGCACAGTTTCCAAAAGTAAAATAAAGCTTATTTAAAATGTTTCTTCAAAACGTTTACATGTTTCTTTTAGTTTCAATGCAAAACAAACAAACACAAAATTACTAAAGCTATACCTTCTTTACAAGCTTAATCAACACAAGGTTGAAAAAGTATAATGGTACGCCTCTGTGAAACAGAGTAGTTGCGCTGACGTTTCAAGCGTTAGCCTTAACTAACGCTTACGCCCCCAAATCAATTACATATCCCTTTAACAGACTATACCCTTAGCACAATTTCTTTTAGGACTTTTTTTGGTTTTCAGTGTACACTCCGGCTCTCTTCATACCCCTAAAGCGTCAGACTTGCCTGGTTTTTCACTGTTATTTCCTCGCCCTTGAGGGTCTCTGGAGAGGTGTACACTCCGGTCACTCCCGAGTCCCCAACTGCCGCACCCTGCATCATGTCCTGACCGGGGGAGGGTAGGTACAACAGGCCGCTATCAAGCTTAAGAACGCCCTCCTGTCAATCATGCATCGTGGTTAGTTTGCTACTCTTTATCTACATATACATATTTCAAAAAAACGTTGTTCAAAAGCGCTCAGCCGTACGCGCCCATACCGTGACGTGGTATGGGTAATAGGTTTCTCAGAATTTTTATTTTATTTTCAGGATTTTATTAAATAGACTCGTTCTGCTATTCTGACCGCGCTTAACGAGTTTGCGCCGGTAGTGAAGAATGGCATAGTCTAAAACAACATATATTTACCATACTACCCCGCAGTATGGGCGCGTGCGGCAGAGCGATCTTGGACAATCTTTTTTTGAAATAGCTGTATATGCCTACATGATTCAACGCGACGAATGAAATCGTGTTTGAGGCCTAGTTTCTGTATACCTGTGTAAATGCAACGCGCTCGGGTTTGAGGCCTGTGTAGGACATTCCCTGATCGTGGAGATACTTCAGTACTGAGCACAACTCGTGGAATGCTTTCCAGATGAGAAACTCCGGGATTCTTTTGTTATCACGGCGTAGTTTATCGAGGATGTCAGGCAGTGCAAATGGCGGGTATTCAAACACCACAATTTGAGTGCCGCTCTGAGCAAACCTGGGGAAATTTAGAATTTTTGGAATTAATCCCATTTGTGTATGTTCTAGAATCCATACTTGTTCATTTGGTCTTTTTACAGACTTCTTTTTAAATGATGCAGTGTAGTTCATGTTGACAAAAAACATTGAGCAGCATAATTAAAGGCGTGTTTATACTTGACCAGGAAAAGTGGAAAATACTTCGTCTTCGAATACTTGAGATCCCACAAGAAAACATCTAAACTGACATAGTCTATCGTTAACAGAGTATCAGATCAATCGTGGGTGGTTATTTTGAAGTCTTGCAAATAGGAGGTTGCATTCAAAAAAGGTTGCATTAATAATTGGATGATTGGCGTCCTTTAAGGAAGGCCAATCACGCCGCCATTTTATGCTCCCGAAGAGTCACACAAAGCATCCAATTGAAGCGAGTTACCAATATATTATCGTCAATATTATTGTCAACAACACACAAGACTTCATGCGTAGACATTTATTTTGAAGTTTCCTTGCGAATAAATCGCTGTATTTTTAACGATAAGCAATAACAAAGGAGTAGGTGATCGACATTCTTTAATATTGCAGTCATAAATTTTGCCGGTACTTACTTAATATAGTATGACATGAGGTTAGGGTGCGCGACGCCGGTCCATTGCTCCACCGCGGCATTCACCTCCTCGCTCGCCAAACACTCCGGCACACACTTCAACAAAACGTCCGACATGTCAAGCAAACACTTAGCGGGGTACACGCAGTAATTCCTGTGGTCACCATCAAGGTCGTTACGATTCACGAAAAAGTCATCCACAGCGAGCTGATTAGACAGCATGTTGATCATGGGCTTCGGCAACGGAAGCTCTGCAATGCGCCCGAGGTACTTCAGCCCCACTGATTGGAGGATCATTGTGCGCGCGCTTTGTTGAAGAGACGAAGGCCCATCTGCTGCGGCCTCGCTCCCACCTGCTTTACTTGGGTCTAGGATGTCAAAGCGAAGTTGCTGGTTGATGTCTGTCTGAGAGCGCGTTCGTTTTGCCATTCTTTGCTCGGTACTTGCAGCGCGCAGAGAGATGGAAGTTGGTAGTTCGAAGGTGGAGTTCGAAAATGATTATGGGGTCTGATTATGACGTAGATAATGAGGTCATTAATTGCGTGAAGCGCAGAATATAGGATATTTCCTTCTAAAAAAACACGAAAGAATTGAAAGGAGATAATTAACAGAACGTTTTTTATCAGAATGGGATGCCTGTGTGCATGCGAATTCGAGCTCGGAGCTCCAGCTGCACTTTGACCCACAATTCGGCGCCAACGCCCCAACCGAAATGAATCCAACAAATATTTCACCCGTTTACGGTCAACTCACAACCAACACAAACTCTTCATTTACTTTTTTAAACTATTTAAAACGACCAGGCTATTTCTAGACGCAGCATTCAAAACAAATTCGAGGAGCTATCCAGATTAATAAAAAAACTGAATGTGCATATAATGTTCGTAAGTGAAACAAAGATATATTCTTCCTATACGAACAACTGTTTCGCACTTCCCGGTTATTCTATCCACCGTAATGACCGAAAGAAGGGCGGAGGGGGAGGGGGAGGGGGGGGGGGGTGGTGATGGCAATTGTCTCAGCTTGTCTGACATACAAGCGGCTTAATATTACGAAAAAATATAAAACTATCGAACCTATAGCCATACAGACGAAAATAAAATCGGAGACGGTAACAATGCTTTGCCCCTATCGCCTTCCGAAGCCACTCACTGGTAACTATCAAATCCTTTTAGAAAATTAACTAAGTGATATTTGTAGCTGGGCTAGCTTACAAAGCAACAATGTCATCCTAGTAGGTGACCTCAACCTTAATAGACTCAGACCAGACAAACCGGAGGGGAAATTGCTTCTCGACAAGAACTTAAATGCGTGCCAACAAACTTACACTGTCTTTGATTGATGTACTCATTGTCAACAAGCCAGAGACAATAAAACACAGTGGTAACTACTATCCATCGCTCAGTGACCACACGCTTGTTTATGGGATCTTGAATGACCGAGTTAACCCTAACAAACCTAAAGTTATCTCTTTCAGAAGTTATAAATTCTTTGACTGTGATGACTTCAAAATGCAGTTGAATGTTTGAATGTTGCGCCCTGGCACGTTGGCAATATCTATGACGACGTTGACGACAAGGTCTATTTCTGGAGTTCCCTCTTCTAAAGCATCACAGAAAAGGCTGCTCCAATGAAGCGAATGAAAGTGCGTGATAAAGACGTCCCTTTCATGACGTCCGAATGGAAGCAGACTATTCGAGCCAAACGCAAGGCAACATCTAAATTCTTAAAAAACAAAACCCCTGAGAACTGGGAAAATAAAAGGGCAGCCCGTAATGAGGCCACCCGACAAAGAAGAATAGCCATAAAGCACTACTGGAGGAAACAATGTGAGCATCTTAAAGAGAAACCTAGGGAGTTTTTCAAAACGTTCAAACCTTTACTCAGCTCTAAAAATACGACTTGAGACAATGAAATTCATCTCAACGATGTCGATAGAACACTTGTTAAAGACCAAAGTCGCGTAGCTGAGATACTGGTAGATTACTTTTCCACCATTGCAGACGGTATCGGTGGCGACAAGGCTAAATTGTCTTCACCTGACGATTTCATGGATCATCCCAGCACAATACGCATCTTGGATGTGTGTTCTAACACCACTCCTTGCCGTGAGCTGCGACCTGTCACGGAAGGCCAGGTTTAAACCTAGAAAAGCAGCTGGGTGTGATGACATTCCCCCTAAACTTCTAAAAATAGGTGAAACGGAGCTTGCTAAACCTCTTACTTCTCTTTTTAATTCATGCATCAAGTCAAAGGTGTGGCCTGGCTCATGGAAGCTCGGTGATTGGACCCCGGTATTTAAGAAAGACGAGAAATATTCAAAGGAGAACTATAGACCCATTACTGTTTTGCCTTGTGTAGATAAGGTCTTTGAAAAGCTTATATGCTCACAAGTTGCAGAGGGTTTTGAAAGACACTTTTTCACTAACTCCTCGGCATACAGAAAATCACACAGCTGTGAGACGACCCTAATCAATCTAATAGAAGGCTGGAAAAAAGCAAGGGATAATAAACTGTCAGTTAGCATCCTTTCAACAGATATGTATAAAGCCTTTGATTCACTTCATCCACCACTGCTTCTGAGTAAGCTTAAAGCTTACGGCTTCCAAGAGAACTTGATAGCACTACTGGGTAGCTACCTTTCTGAAAGGAATAACCGGGTGCGCCTAGGCCGCCATGTCAGCTCATACAAGAATATCAATCGGGGATGTCCACAGGGTTCTGCTCTAGGTCCACTATTATGGAATATTTTCCAGAACGACCTATGCTATCACATTGATGGAATTTTATCCATGTTTGCTAATGATCATCAGATTTATCACACTGGAAGATATCTTAGCACCGTGATTTCAGATCTCAGAGTGAGTGCAGACCATGCTACTCAGTGGTACGATTCAAACCTCCTAGCCGGCAAACTAAAAAAAGTATCAGGTTTTACATCTTACTGGTAATCGCCGAAAAAACTCCGACGCTAACGCAGCTCTTTATGTGCATGGTGGAATAATAAATGACACTAATGAACTCAAACTACTAGGTGTCACGATTGACTACCAGTTAAATTTTAGCACCCATATCAATGAAATTTGTAAAAGAGCCAGTCAAAGAGCTGGTGTTCTAATGCGCCTCAGGAATCTTATCCCCACCAACGCCAAACTACAACTATTTAAATCGACAGTTCTGCCTCACCTCACCTACTGTCACCTTGTGTGGCACTTTTGCCGATCAAGTGACAAGCGCAAGCTCGAAAGGGTACAAGAAAGAGGACTTAGGGCTGTTTTCAAAGACAAAAGCTCTAGTTACGCTAACCTCCTTGAACGGGCTAAGCTACCTACCCTCTTAAACAGACGGCTGCAGGACATTGCTATACTAATGTACAAGGTGCACAATAACTTGTGCCCTCCTAATATCTTTTTAATAGACACATTGCCAAAAGGCAAGCAGATTTCTCCCTTCCAAGGTACAACACCACTACTTATGGAAAGCACTCTTTAAGGTACCTTGGGCCAAAGCTTTGGGGGAAACTGTCGGTCACTATAAGATCGTCACCGAGTTTAAATACTTTTAAACGCAAAATAAGAGAAATCGACATTTCCCTCCTAATTTACGATGGGACAAAATGCTGCTCTTTGTGCAAAAATTAATAACTATTTTAAAATTCTACATTTATACGAATATTTTTTACTTTTTTTACATGACAGAGACTTCATTTATACTTATTCTACTTGACATGTAATTTACCATATATTTTACATGTAATTGAACATAATAGTTAAATCCTTGGGTAGTCGGAATGTATTTCATATGTATGTATGTAAGCTGTATTTATACAATATTAGGTAAAGTGACCTGTTTACGTGGTAAATGGTATTGTTATGTTTCTGATATCGGATGGCTCGGATGCAAGAAGATTTCACTCGAGATGTAACACAACAACTGAGGTTTACTAGGACGCCATCTTGGCTGGTTTACATGGGTCTATGCTAATTATTACACAGGGATACCATAACATATTATAACACAGGGATACCATAACAGGTAAACTTAATTTGTAACTGAATACTACTTAGTCTGTATTTATCTAGTAAAATACATATTTTAATTGGATTTAAAAATCAATCAAATTACAACTATCGGTTAAGGTACATGTTAAGTTGTATACTTGATATATACTCCAAAGCTATTTAACCTGTATTTCTTGGGTTAAATACATATTAAATTTATCAAATCATGAGCATCAGTTAAGCTACATACTAAGTAGTATACTTGATATGTACTCCAAAACTACTTAACCTGTATTTATTTTAGTTGAATACATATTCATTTCATCAAATCATGAGCGTCAGTTGAGCTACATGTTAAGTAGCATACTTGATAGCAGTAATGTGATCTCTAAGCGCAAGTCCCCTATTCACATAGCAACACATATATCTGAGGGATTCATGGTTGTCTGATGTCCCTCGTCTCTATGTTTTTTTGCTGGCAACTTCCACCAAATGCGACAAGAGTTTGTTGAGGGCCAGCTTTGCTCTGTTCGTTTTCTCCGAGCTAGGCAATGTACAGACCTCACCACCACTAAAGACATTCTCACCCACCCTTCCCTGAGCCATGTTGCTTTTAAACACTTGACACAGATGTAAAACGGTGCCTGCTAGGTCGATAGTTGATAAACCAAGCTCGGAGTCCTTTAGCACAAGTTCCAGAATGGCCATTTTGATCTCAATGGATGCCACATACTGTTTTGCTCCATAATATTCCCCAGATCCAGGTTTGGGCAGATCGGACATCAAACCAACATCTTGTAATTGATACTGCTCGCGTTTCATTACCACAGGGTCAAAAGTAACATCAAGGTCTTCAAATACTTTCTGAAGTTCTGTAATGGCGCCCTTTATGAAGTAGTTTTTTGTTTTGCTGGACTCATCTTCATCATTATCAGTCAGATCTGTTGTGTCATCCTCGATTTGGTTTCTGACCTGTTCTTTCTGTGATGCTTTATTTTTCTTTGCAGCAGTCTTTCTTGGACGTCGCTGGCGTACAGTTTTACGACTGAAATAGGTCAGGTATTCCTTCCGGAGTATCTTCATCACCCTGATTGCTCTGCTTGGCAATGCATCATATCCGAGTTCCTGAAATATTCTGCCCTCAACCAGAGAGGTTGACAACCGCCAAGCATGCTTTTTGGCATACTTCCTTTTCTGAAGCATCATTTTTGAGTAAAGTGGTATCATATGGACTCCTGGGTCAGTTCCCAATAGTATCCTCACATCCATTCTGCTTGAGCATGGCTCTTGACGCATGATTTTCAGGGACTGCAAGACCACTGAGGGTGTTGGCTTTGGCACCTTGATAGCCAGGGTGATGTCAATGTTGATCTTTATTTCCTTCTCCGTCCTATATATCAATTGGAACATGGTAGCTGGACCATGTTTTCTGTGTCCACTGAACCGGGGCCGGTTAAAGCCCCCATGTTCCCAGTACTTGGGAAGGAGCAGTTCTTCCATCACCTCATCAGCTATCTTTCTAAACACATCCTGTACTTTTTCTGGGTCAAGAATGCGTTGGTACAACTTCGAATTATTAGAACATAATGGGCAGATACTTTGTAAGCGTAATGGCTGATTGTGATCAGTGCAAAACAGCGAGATACAATCTTTCCATCTATTGGAAGCCTTAGAATAACCATAGAAAAATCCGGAATCTGTCGTCGGCCTGAAATCAACCATCGATTGTTTTGACAATTCCTCTATCTCTATCATATAATCAAACTCATCAGGTGCCGAAACTTGTAAACCTTCGTAATGGCTTCCAGAGTTTAGGATTTCTCCCTTGAAACGAGCATCATGACATGCGACCTTCTTGGCGAATTGACTAGCAATATATTCCATGTCTTTCCGTATATTTATCACCTCCTGGTCTCTCAAATCCACACTAAATTTCCGGTCCAGCTCATCCAGGTAATGATTCAGATGGGAGCGGCATCTGGCATTCTTTAGAACTTTATCTGTCTGCTCTTGGATACTGTCATGCTTGGATGCTAACTCTGCGTCTAAACTGCAACACGTAGCCATTTATTGACACCAGAGCCGATTCACTGAAATGCTGCAAAATAACAACCATTTTTGGGGAGTGTTCATTAATATCCTGAAAGGGGAGGGGGAGCTTCAAAAATTTTTAATCACCTGGCTGTGAAAAATAAATGGCCCTCTACGAGGAGGGCTCTCAAATCCTGGGTGTTGTTAAAGGGAGGGGGGGGGGGGAGTGGGAAGATAAGAAAAAAAACATATATATATTTTCCTGACTGTTGGGTATTTAGCCACTGCAAACTATTTTATTGAAATCAATGTTTAATTGAAATTTGTAAAAACAAATGGGGAAACGGGAAACGGGAAATTCGAAATCGCTCATTGCGAACCCCATAAAAAACCTGAAAACACCTATAACCAAAAAATTATCTTGCAGAGCCAAAGATCAACCCCTTATCAGGCGCCAAACGTTTCAAAATTAATTTTCGCACTATAGTATCAATTTGACAATCAAGTTATGCCAAACTATCCGTGCAACTATTAAATAATCATTGCAAGTATACAAATTCTCAAGAGTATGCAAAAAACTTTGCTAGTAAGTAAAGATTCCGTGAGTTTACAAATTCCATGCAAGTATAAAAGCCATGCAAGTATAAAAAATCCATGCAAGTATACAAAATCCATGCAAGTATAAAAGAAAATCCATGCAAGTATACAAAATCCATGCAAGTATAAAAAAATCAATGCAAGTATACAAAATCCATGCAAGTATACAAAATCCATGCAAGTATAAAAAAATCCATGCAAGTATAAAAAAAACCATGCAAGTATAAAAAATCCATGCAAGTATACAAAATCCATGCAAGTATAAAAAAATCCATGCAAGTATAAAAAAATCCATGCAAGTATACAAAATCCATGCAAGTATAAAAAAACATGCAAGTATACAAAATCCATGCAAGTATACTGTAGTGTTTGTCGGTATAGGATTGCCGAGAAACAAGACGATTCTTCTAAGAACTCTGAACTTTTTAATAGACCGAAGCCATATTGAACCGAACACAAGTATACTTATAACGAAATAACACAGGGAGCCCAACATTACATCTCCCTTTCTGGGTGTCTACCTAATGTAAGACAGAATGTCCTTGACAATGTCAATGTAAAATGTAAGTAACACTGGTAACTTAGGCTTATGTTATCAAATACATTGCCTCATAACAATCAAACAGAACTGCAGTGTTTATATTCAGTCTTTCAACCTAGCCGGTGTTTTAACCACCCGGCCACTACGGGTAGTGGTTACTGGATCTGGTGCTTGCACTTCCGGTGTTGTTGTTCTAGCCGCAGGCTCTGGAGTGTTCTCCTGTGATGACTCGGTTGGTGTTTTGGGGTCAGGTTTTGGCAGCTGATAGCTTCTTGGTTCATTGGTTTTCCCAATCACTGTTCCTTCCTGTTTCCGGTCCGGAATCCAAACCTTATCTCCACACTGAAGAGGTGGTAGAGGGAGAACACCATGACGTCTGTCATAGTTTTGTTTCTGTCTCTAAGCTCCATCTTTGGCTCTTAGATGCTCATAGTCCACATAGTCTGGGGCACGCTGGTCCTGAGTGATGGGGATATTCGTACGCAGCTTTCTCGACATCAGCAATTCAGCCGGACTATAGCCTTGTTTTTTAAATGGGGTCGTTCTACAGGCCAACATACCCTTGTAGGGATCTTTAGACTTGCTTAACAGACTTTTCACTGTCCCTACTGCACGTTCAACCCTCCCCATTAGACTGAGAGTATAAGGGGCTGCTGAGAATATTAGTGAATCCGTATTCCATCGAAAAGGTTTCAAACTCTTTTGCTGAAAACTGGGGGCCACCGTCTGACACTAGAGTTTCAGGAATCCCATGTCGACTGAATAGAGACTTAAGGTGGCCGATAACAGCTGGAGCAGTTGTACACGTAAGTTTCTCTACTTCTACAAAGCGAGAGAAATAGTCTACTACTAGCAGATGTTTATTGTTCTTCAGCTGGAACAGGTCCATGGCGATGTGCCATGGTAATTTGGGTAAGTTAGACACGATCATAGGTTCTGCTTTGTTACTCTTGTGTTTGCAACAGATCCCACAGTTCTGTACAATCCATGATCGATTTGTAAATCGTCGCTTGGCTGTTCTAAATAATCGTAGAAGTGTTTCAAAGTCAGAAACTTGTTATTTAGGCTAAAAATCGAGAAAATGGGAGACAGCCATGCAGCTAGTTTTTTTTCCTCCTTTACCGGAAGCCGTGCAAGTAGACACAGCGTTTTTTTTATACTTGCATGGATTGTTTTATTCTTGCATGGATTTTGTATACTTGCATAAGTTTTTTTTAAACTTGCATGGATTTTTTTATACTTGCATGGATTTTGAATACTTGCATGGATTTTGTATACTTGCATGGATTTTTTATACTTGCATGTTTTTTTTATACTTGCATGGATTTTGTATACTTGCATGGATTTTTTTATACTTGCATGGATTTTGTATACTTGCATGGATTTTTTTATACTTGCATGGATTTTCAACTTGCATGGATTTTTTTATACTTGCATGGATTTTGTATACTTGCATGGCTTTTTTCATACTTGCATGAAATTTGTAAACTCACGGTAGCCTACTTGTAGGCTTTGATAGTTTTTCCGGCACGAAAACCCCACGGCCGCCATCTTGGATAACGCGCTCCGCAGGGGGAGGGGGAGAATGGCGGCCATGGTATGCGTATGGTATAACTTCGTGTTTTCGGGGTTTTCGTGCCGGAAAAACTATCAAAACCTACAAGTAGGCTAACTCACGGAATCTTTATGTAGTGTTTTCTTAACGACGATGGAAGTAGATTCCTGCACACTGACACAAGCCAACACGACACGGCCATATTGGATATCAACAACCTCTTTATTACCTCAAAACGAGGCAGGTACCACAGGGTACCCAAAATGGCTAACACTACACTTTACTTACTAGCAAAGTTTTTTGCATACTCTTGTGAATTTGTATACTTGCAATGATTATTTAATAGTTGCACGGATAGTTTGGCATAACTTGATTTGCAAATTGATACTATAGTGCGAAAATGAATTTTGAAACGTTTGGCGCCTGATGACCCCTCCTCTTCAACGACAATGTGAGTGCGTCACAAAGCGATGGCAGAACGATGAAAACAGGGCTGGATACAAAGGTTTGATGTTTAATTGAGATTTGTAAAAACAAATGGGGAAACGGGAAATTCGAAATCGCTCGTTGCGAACACCAGAAAAACCCGAAAACACCTATAACCGAAATATATCTCGCAGAGCCAAAGATCAATCCCTCCTCTTCAATGACAATGTGAGTGTGTCACAAAGATATGGCAGAACTATGAAAACAGGGCTGAATACAAAGGTTTCTCGTATGCCTTCTAGGGTCCTTATGCCGAGGTTAAGCCCTCAACTCTTACCACTTGTGTCAAATTCCGGAGACGAAAAGTAGGATAAAGAAGTGCTGAATCTCTCTTTGCACAAGTCGAGGGGATAAATACGGCTTTACGAAGTCTTGGGTTCAAGAGAGAGAAGATAAGTTAGCCATGACACTAAGCTACATTTAGCAACCGAGAGATCGGAAACTACAACCGACAAATCCGAATTTAGCTTACCGTTTGTGCTTGTTATTGACAGTAAATGCCAATAAAGGAATGGTGAAGATCGATATTGATCAAAGCGATGGTAGGTATATGGTTCTATAAGCCCAAAGCCAGTGAATGTGAGCTCCGCAAAACACCCAACACCCAAACAGGAAACAGGAAATTCTACTAGCGAAAGTGAAAGTCAGATTGGCGGGGACTCCCCTTATTTATATTCATGTAGTACCAGGCTTTCTCAAGAATAAAATACACAGGTATCTTACAAAAACAAAAACAAAAAAGTAAAAGGAGGTTATGAGCTATGAGCTTTATGGGACTCAGATTCTTGTTTATTACTAAGCAATCACGTGACATTGGGAATAATACAATTATCTTGCCAGCAATTTGCTGCACATCAACCAAACTTGGGTCTAATAATGTATAACGGTAGATGGACAAGTCACAGATCGCGTGACCGTGGGAAAATTACGAATATCTCACCTGCTGCTCATCAACCAAAAATAAATTGAATTAACTCCAAAATATGCTGACTTTATCTGTTGAATAAATGTTTCACTTTCTAGTATAGACCTTTTTAATAAATATCTTTATTATCATCGCTATATGTTAAAAAGTACCCTATTAATAACATTTTAAATACAAGATTAAATTTATTTGAAGTATATATTGCCTAATGTAATAAGGCGATGAGAGGGGTATACCGGAAATTTGGTCCGCTCAAATGGAAAAACGAACCACCCCACTCAAAATTCTGGCTACGGGCCTGTTTAATAATTCCAATGGACAGCAGGATCGGATCTAGACATTTTCGAAGGGAAGGAGAGGGGGCACTGGTATGTTTAACAGGTAGCGGAGGAAAATTCGTGGATTTATGTTATTGATACAATTTTAAGGGAGATGTTTATACCGTTAAACATTACTTGACCCACGTTTGGTTGATGAGCTGCAAACCGCTGGCAAGATATTTGTATTATATATATATATATATATATATATATATACCCTGATGAGTGGGCAACCACGAAACAGACCTGTAGGGAAACCTATGTAGTTTGTATTTTTCTCAAACCAACACTATATATCTATATATATATATATATATATATTGAATTATATATTGAATTATATATTGAATATATATATATATATATATATATATATATATATATATATATATATATATATATATATATATATATATATATATATATATATATATATATATATATATATATATAGGTTTGTAGGAAAAAAAACACGCGAACTACCGTTTTATCATTCTCGGGGACCCAGGCATCGGGAAGGTCAGCGGAGGCGAGCTCGGCGGAGAGGGAAGGGGGAGAAGTTAATTTAAAAATTACGGTGCTATTCAAAATTTTGTTTGGATTTGTTCTGGCAATTCACACATTGCATTTTGAGGACAACTAATATCAAATATACAGCTCTCTTTATTTCATGTTGAAATTGGCTATGTACTTTAATCTAATCAAATACAACTTCAATCTATGACATTGTTGTTTTCTTTTTTAATATTTGATTTTCCTTTTAATTGCATGAAGACAAATCAGGTCATTTTTTGCGAATTTAAGGCCAACCTTTTAGAATACACCTATTACCTAATAACAAAAGTAAATCTTCCTGTATTTGTAGAGCTACATATTATAAAACATTGATCTTTGCATATTTCTCCACATTATATCAAATGGATCTGCACTTCTGTTCATAATGTCTATTCCAAACCCAGGATTCCACCGCCTGTGCACAAACCAATCATCATCAAAGAATTCTGCCAAAGTTGCATGTCTAGGAAAGGCGCGGCCATAGAATGGGGTGCTGTCCCACACATTGGGTGCTGCCATGGTAACATCATCACTGTCAGACTGCTGGGAGTCATCTGAATTACTCTGGCGCAGACAGGCATCTTGATGCTCAATGAGCCGATCAGCGGGGCAGAGCTCTCCACATACCTCACATGGCAATGCACATACAGGACTTGGGGATCTAGACCTCACTTTACCACCCTCAGCACTGTCAGTAACATCTACATTATTATCAGTCAAAACTTCTTCCTCTTCTTCTTCTTCAGTCAAGTCAACAATATTATTAGATAGCTCCCCGGTATTGTCTGCATCTTCGGTTAAATCAATGATTTCTGGAGGTAGTTGCACTTCTGGGTTTGCACATGATTCTTGGTGATATAGCAGATCCGCTGAGCGTACCAGTTTTTCGCAAAACTCGCACGGAAGCAACACATCATCTTGGCTCTGGTTCGGTGTAGAGTTCTCGATACAGCAATGATTTTGCTGGTCTCTCAGCAGGACAAATTTGTTGCAGGACGCACATTTCTCAGTCCTGGAACCACAGAAGTCTTCGTGTTCCTCCAGTTCGTTTCTATTCATCGAAAGTTCACAAAAAGCGCAGCAAATCTTCCGTTTCGAGCAATGCGATTCGTGCTCGGTAAGTTTAGCTTTTGATTCCACTACGTCCCCACACAATTCGCAAGAGATTTCTTTGTGATACTCATCTATGTGTTCCTTGCTGCTAGATTTTGGGTAGAATTCGCCACAAATCGGGCATATCTCTGTGTTTCTCGTACAGTGCGCAATATGCATCACAAAATTCACCCCCGGTACTTGTTTCTTGCATCGATCACAGGTCTCCATTTCTCAATAATTCGCTGTCATAGTATTTCGTCGAAGAGATATTTAGGCTGCGCTGCTCAGGCCGTGTCTCGTTTATATACCTTTTTCTGCCTAATTTCAAATTCTTATGTAATGGTTCTATTTTTTACTGCAGGGAAAATCCTTCGAATCATCCAGAATGTTCTTTCACTTTCGAATGTTTACCTTTTTGCTAGTTCCAGTCGAGCGCGGTCGATTTTTGGCACACAGGAGTACCAAATAAAAGCATTATTCTGGTTTATAATGCGAGAACATTCAGTATAAAAGTTCGGACGACGCAATTACAAGTATGGATGATGCAAATTAAGAATCTGGCAGTTAAAAAGACTACACTTTATTAAATTTTGGGGGTAAAATTGATGAAAACGTGCTTCGCTGCACTCAGACAGTCCAGAACGTTCCACGAATGCTAAGTTCATAATTCTAGCAAATTCTATGTGTTTACGACAATAATAAGAGATCGCTTAAGCAAATTTACAGCTCATGATACCTCGTTTTTTTCCACAATACTTCCAAAACACAGATGGCTTTAAGGTTTATTATTTCCAATGACGTTTTTGTACAATATTTCTACAAACCAGTGTGTTAACTATGTACAATGCAAACAGAAAGAGTTCAATACACCAAAAACTGGAATTTCGACTCTGCCATCCCATTTGGCAGAGTCGAATTCTAGTTTTTGGTGTATTGTATTCATTCTTCTGGTTCACGAACACGACTATTTGGGCTTTTTGTATTTATTTGCAAACAGAAAGAGGATATTACAAATATCATAGTTTCCACTCAATACTCCACCCAATACAAGACACAGCAAATTTGTGTTGTTATTTATAGAATATAAAGATTTCCGATCTTTTACTTCTTGTTCTTCTTGCTTCACAATATATATCACAACATATATAAGATTATTTACAGAAAGGGGAAGAATATTGTTATGTTTTCTTTCCTGACTAGCTCTTCCAGCAACCAAGGCAGCACAGCACATCTCCCATATCGCCATAACTAAAAAAAAAAAAAAAATTGAAGTAGAGACATTAATACATCACAATATGTCATTTGTTCAGATTACAAACAATTTTTGGATGAGGGTTTAGTGATATCCAGAATAATCAATGTCAAAAGAAGTGGAATTAGGAGAGGCTGAAGACACATACTTTCTCTAAAAGAAAATTTATTCCTAATTTGCACAAAGGCCACCACTTCTCACAATTGGATCTTCGCGCCCTCGCATAGCTTTCAAGATTTTAGAAAAAAAGGTAATTATGTGGCGGGGTATTTCGAAGTTTCCCTGCTTACCAATCCCCCCCCCCCCCCCCCCCACCAACGTCAGCATACACAAAGAATGTTGTCTGAGTATATGGGATGTCTTACATTTTAAGCATTATTTAGTATTAGATGGCTTTTATCTGTCTGTCTTGTACTTCAGTAATACTGTTGTCTTTTCACATCTATTCCCCCCCCCCCCCCCCCCCCCCACCTAAACACACAATTACATCCCTCGCTCGTCTATTCACCCACCGAGGCTTATTTGGTATGAATTGTTTGTGTTTATCCTTTTAGCTTTATAATGTTCCATACTTACTTGACTATTGAACAATTCCTACAGAATTCAGCTCCACACGCGAAGCATGTTCCATGACAGGCCGCGCAGACCCCCTTCTCACAAAACGAGCATGTGACCATTGCTTCTCTCCTTAACTGCTTGCACTGGTGACATTTGAACTCCTTTGCAGGCTCTGCATTCAAAACGTAACCATTCTTTTGTACTTCCTCTGCTCCTTTGAGTAGTAAATCTTTAGTTCTTGCTGTAGAAAGGACAAATACATTTTGCAAATTTAAAGATCAATCTTCTAAACGAACTGCAAATTCAAAGTTTAATGTCGCACCGTAAACTTTTTCCATGTAAACGTCTTTTTCTACGTGCATTGGAGTAACGTGTGTTTTCATCAGCTGTGCTGAGTTGTTATAGAATGGGAATGACCTCTTTGGCATAGTTGAACTGCGAAGGACAGAAGCAATCGAAGACTTTATCAAACGATGATCGTTTCTTGAGTCTGTCCGTCTTGTAATAGATGATTATAAATTCATGATACCATGGCCTGATTTGCTCCTTTTTCCCGCCAAAGTTTGTTTGTTGTTATTGCTCATGCGCACGCGAGGGAAGGCGCTGATATTATCGTATGATAGTTGCAAATGGCCGCCGCTCTCTTGGCGAAACTTTTGGACGGGGCGATTTTGATAGATGATTTTGCTCAAAACTTCATAACAACAGTAAATACTGTAAGTATGATCTAGAACTATTGTTTGATTGGGTTCAAATCAGAAATTATAGGTATTGAGCTATGTAATCCTTTGAAATAGCATTTAGTATTTTGATATGTACTAATTATCATCGAGCTGTCATCTGCCGAAAACGTCTATAACAAATTGAAACAACAACAAATGAACAAAAATTACTTATGCTTCTTTTATTTCAATATAAAGAAACATGTATTTAATTCCAGTATGGTAGATTGAAAATAAAGTGATTGTTTTTAGGATACCCAATCATCCATCACATCCGGTTATGGAACAACCCTGGCTGAATTTGTCCCCTTTTTCTTGGATTACCTCCGTGAAAGCACAAGCCATCACTTAGCCTCAAGACAGAGTGCCCTCACACCCAAGAAACTACCCGTCAGAAAAGCAGACAGATGCAATACCCCACAAGATACTCCCCAGAGGAGCTCCTCAAGAGGACTAACATTTCAGTCACATAAGACACCGTCTCCAAACCCTGCCTCTCTTTCTTCACATAGTCGGAGAGAGAGGCATCAGGGAAAGGGATCACCTATGTCGTCTCCTGCAATGCGACCGAGGTCACCTATGGTTACACCTGGTAGTCATAGCAACCATGATGCAGGAATTGGTGGGAAATCTAAACCAAATCTGGACAATTTTGAGGAGTTCCCGCCTATGGGTCTACCATCTACACCCAAAAAGTAAGCAAAATGCAAGCAAAATGGCAAGCTATCAGAAGCATGTAATCACAATGATTTTTTAAAATAAATTATTTATTAAAATTTTTTATAGGTGGGTTGAAGTAAGCAAGCACAAAATTGCATTGTCATAAAATTCTCAGCTCATCTGTATTTTGTGATGCCATGCTTTTGTAATATTTTTTTTTAAAATGGCATTCATTTTTGTGTTTTTTTTTTTTTTTTTTTTTTTTTGCAGCAAGAAGGGTACTTCCCGACGTATTGCTCCTACACCAGTAAAAGGCAGTAAAAGCTCTCTGTCACTTTTACAATCAGAAGTATACATGGTATCCCCAATAGAACCTGACTCGCCTCTTAGTCCAGCCTCACTTCAGGAGGAGAGAAACATGCTCAAGTCAATTAAATCCAAACAGCAGCGTAAAGGAGCTTCTCCTTGGGGAAACCGGAACAGTCCTAGCCCCCACAGGACTCCGCCCTATGCTAGTCTGGGTGACTTTATCGTTAGCCCCAAATCAACTTCTGTTAGGAAGTCTCCTATCACAGAGAATGACAAAAAAGAAGGCAATGCTGCAACAACTCTTCCACAATCCCCACTTGCAATTGCTGATACAAGTGTTTCTGGACAAAATGTTTCTGATGGGAATAGAAACTCAAAGAATTGTTCTGATAATGATATATCAATGGTTGGTGGAGATGAAAAATTGGAATTAAAACACAACAAATCATCTGAGAACTCTTCAAATGCAGCACATGTGCAAGTTTCTGCAGAACTATCTAAAGTAACAGACAAACCTAAACTTACTATTTTGGCTGTGTTATATGTCAGTCTGATACAAGGTATGTTATTTGACCAACTTTCTTATTTTAACCCATAATTTCCCTTGAAACAGTAAGAACGATTTTTGAGAGTTAGCGTAAACATGCTCTTGTTTTTATAATGTTAACAAAAAAAAAATTATTAACGTATTTCTGTGCAAATAATAATAATAATCAACATAATTTTCTAAAGTCAGTTCTTATTTAAACAGGGTATAAACAAAAAAAATGTTTGGCTTAAAGCTTCTAAAAACTTTTACTTATAAATTTATATAACAGCACATATTACAAAAGGTGTTTTGTCTGTTCCAGGAAGTCTTGTCCCAAATCTCACATCTGAGTTATATTTTGTGACTCAGCTACTAACTACAAGGGTGTGCTCCCAAACTCCAGGTGGGATATTTTTAAGTGGTCTTGGCATAGCTGTTGCATTTAGTAAATGTGCGAAAAATAAAGCAGAGAGTCTAGGCAGAGAGTCTAAGCCTAAGTGCTTAGCTGATTTTGTTCAATATAGACTTTTCAAATCAAGGTTATAGCTTTCTCAAAGTTCAACACATCTCAACCACTCAAATTACTTTTTCCTTATATTTACATTAATTGTCATTCTGTTCTTTTTTTGTTCTTTACTTCTCAAAGCATGAAATATTTTGTTTTGTTTCTTAGATTCTGTTGAGGCAGAGGTGAATATCCTCTACTCCTTGCACAATTGTGTCCAATTTTCGGTCTTTGTTTTAGAAAAGCTACAAAGGTAAGTGTTTGTGAAAGCCTTGATAGATGGGTAGCCTGTGGTTACCGAACCTTGATGGACGGGTAGCCTGTGGTTACTGAGTTACCTCATTGTAGTTTTATTAAGCCGGATAATTTAATGTTGATTCATAAGAGCCTGGATATATGGTTTTCCTGTGGTTGCTTTGCAGATACTGGCCCTTGATTGTGTATGAATGCCTAGATAGTTGGGCTTCCTGTTAAGGCTCTGTTGGATTTTGGTGTATGTCATAAATATGTGGCAAACTTTAAGCAGCTGGGTGTTTTGTGGTGAATCTGTTATTAGAAATGTATAATATCAATAAATAGAGTATTTGAAATATTCTGGAAATATTTCAATACATCCTTGAAATATTCTTGATGTATGGATGCTAGGGTATAGTATTTTTTCCCTTTACTTGTTGTGTATCAATAAGCTGAGCTGACCCTACTAATGAGCTGAGCTGATTAAACAATGACTACAGTTATCATGTTACTTCCTCAGAATTATTTCTCTTCTGGATAAAGGAACATTACGGTTATTAGCAGAAAATACTAGAGTGAGTCATTTATCAGAACATTTCAAAATATACCATTTTTATTTATTCTTTTTCAGCGAATTGTTTTATAGGTCATTATTTTCCTTTCAGATTGCTGAATTTTCACCTGATTTCCATAACTGGTTAGTCAAGCAGCATGAAACACATTCACATACTAAGGTATGCTCTGTTTTTGTGGGTAACACAATATCTATTGTATACAATATCTACTCCGTTTGCCAAAGATAGAGTAGGAGAAAAAGTCTTGGAAACCAAGACTTTTTCTCCGGTTGTCACAGTATCTCCTGGCTCTCTCAGCGAGTTCAATGTGGTATGCAGGTGTTGGTCTCAGATTTTAAATTTCTCAACCACAGATTCTTGACATATATTGCAGTTTGATTTCTAATTTCCAATCCCTGATCTCACAATTTTGCATTAACCATTTGTAACCTCTCAAGAAAAAAAGTTATGAGGTTGAGCTTTTCAGTGCGTTTCCTGATGAGCTCTCTGAAAGAATGCCAGCATCAATATTTACAATTTGGCAAAATAAATGGGCTGCATAGAGTAAGCAGATGTACAAACTCTTGGGGGATTTCCAAAGAAAAATGTGTTTGTCAACAATATTTGTTGGTTCACAATTTTCAATTTGCATATACGGTTGTCAACAATTCATTGATGGATTTCAATTGCTTTTACTAAACAGGCTGTAGATGTATCCACCTCCTCCCCTATCGGAGGAGTACCGTTCAGTGCGGACAGAGACAACAGAACTAACTTTCCATCAGACAGGGCATTCCAGAATTTCAGGAAACAAAGGTGTGTATGCCATATTTAAAAACATTATTATAACTGAATTTTCGGAAAAATTTCAAATTTATTTAATAGTTTAGTTGGGTGTTTCTTGTTACTGTGTGTTTCATATGAACTATGTAAAGATGGGGTTTCTTGTAGTTACAGTATGTCCCATATGAATGACATGACAGAAAAACCTGGAAAATGCACAATTCCAGATAGAGAAGACACAATTTCTTCACTGGCTAAAGGTTCCTTGTAATACAGACTGATCTTAAAAACAAAAATAACCTGAGGCCAAAGTGCACATAACCAGATTTTGGCTTTTTTTGATAATTTTTCCTTGATCATCATTGCCCTGTGTATAAGCTCAGGGACGAAAAGCTCAAATTTCAATGACACTTCACAAAAAGTTGCATCAATTTAAACAAAACTCGCACTTGATATTTTGTTTGCTATAAGTTACTAATAACTCCACCTTATTCGATGTAAAATGGGCTTTTTTGAAGCGTCACGTCATGTTTTTCCGTCATGTCTATATGAACTAAAAAAGGGTTGCTTTTTGTTATTTTGTTGTGTTTTAGAGATGCATTCTATGAGTTGGTGAGAGAATGGGAAGACTCACATGGCAAGCCAGGCTGGAACATGGAAGATAATATGGGAAATAAAATAAGGTATGAGAAGAAGAAGATGTTTGTCAGGAAATTTTCATGGTTTAATGGTGATAAATAGGGTGAGGGTAGTTTTTTGATGGTGATGGCGATGATGGTGGTAGTAATGGTTACATACTGATAGTTACTGTATGGTATGATGATCATGATAATGATGATAATGATAATGATGATGCTGGTGATGGTGATAATGGTGATGATGATTAAAGTGGTGGTGTTGTCAACGATGATTGTGATCATTACAGTGATGATGGTGATGATCGTTATTATGATGATGATATGATGCTGAATGCAGTGATGATGGTTGTGGTTGATGGTTATGATTATTATGGTAATGACATTTGCTGTGAGGATTTTATTGTGATGATGGTGGTGATTACAGTAAAAAGATGATATTACTGTGATGGTGGCTTCACTAAGCCTGCTCTGACTTGGATGAACTACTTCCTCTTCAGATTACTTGTCCATCAAAGGTCAGATCAAGCTAATTATGTTCCATTTGCAAGGCTCTTCCAGTCTCAGCTATTACAGGTGACAGTGTACATACAGAGAACATAATTGCAACGTTTTCAACTGCACAACCATGGTGACTGCGTCCAATATCTTTCTGCAAACCTTGATTTTGCCTCAGTCAGCCACGCTGACCTTGGTATTCCTATAACTGAACTGCAGCAAAAACCCAAAGTTACAGTGCATTGGGATAACCAGGCTATTCTTAGGGGGCACAGATATTTAGTGGAAAACAGGAAGAAGACCACTTTTGCCAGCCAGAAGGTCAAGAATAATTGTTTATCTTGCTTTCAGATGTGCAAAGGCGAGTCTACCCATGATCCTATGCTGGCAAACCTTCGCAGGACAAACCCTGACAAATTCCAGAGGTAAAAAGCTAGGCTTATATGAAAACTAACGACTTAGCCAAAGCCGAACCATGAGCAAGTATAAAATAAAAAAGTGAATTCCTGATCTGAGGGTGTATGCATCCCATTGGAAAAATCATCCTTTCTAATGAAGAATTAACAAATCTTGCACTCTCCACTTATCTTTCCTCAGAAAATCCTGGCAGGTTCTAGTACTTAGACTTTCAAGACCAATGAGGACAAATTTTGAGAATTTTCAGATATTGTATGATTGCTTTACTCTGGATTCTTATTTCCACTTTCTGAAATAAAAACCCCCCTGCTAAATTGCCATGTCTATCTAACATTGCTAGTAATATATATTTCAAATACTTTTTATTTACCTTCCTGCCTTTGTTTTGATCCTATTTTTGCTTACCCTGTATTTTGCAGGTTGCAGGAGCGATTTGTCACCCCTCTCTCCCTGGGGGGGCCATGTCCACCACCGACATTCACAGAAGTACAAGAGTTCTTCAAGGGTTTCATCCTATGTGCAGAAAGGTGTGATGATGGCATTCGATTGTCTTCTTGATTCAGTTTCTTTATAGTTTAATTTTTGATGTGATAATTGACTATAGCAATCTAATCTGTCAATGATAGTACAATAGGTGGTGCGTTTGTTTGTATGTATGTGAAATGATGACAATGATATTGTAATTGTTGCTTTTAGTCATTCTTTTAGTCGCCATCTTATGGATCACCTGATACTCAAGATTACAGAGGTATGGTATGGATGTATCGACCTTCACAACTGTTGCAAAAGTTTCAAAAGAGCACTTGTTTCAACAGTTCCCTTTTATTTTGAAACTTGATTTACCTGCATTGATAACCTGCTATCAACAGGTAGCTTGGCCATGCTATTCCACATTAATTCAATGTTGCTAATCATTATTTCTTTCATTTGTCAGTTAAATGAAACAGTTTTCCCACTGAATGACCCCAAGGAGGAAGCTTGTGCTGAGGGATCACTACAACACAAGGTGAGCCATTACACATGACAGTCTTAAGGTTCACAACTAAGAATCAATGATCATGCAGTTTTGATCTCTTTTAAGTTACTTTTGCTTCCGTTACAGGACATCAGGCAAGGGTTTGGTACTTGCCTGGAAAATCTGCGCATACTGGCCAAGTTTCTGGGTTTCCTGGTCTTTGAGCCATACCATGGTGCCGCTAGCAGCACCCATGAGTCACAGATTGCCATGGCTGTCAAAATGAGGGATAAGGTACAGTTTAGTATTCTAATAAAGAAACCTTACAGTATAAAACCGCTGACATACATATTGACAGAGGTTGCCATTAGTGCAATTCAGACAGTATAGACACATATTTTGCCTTTGTATTTTCAAGCTTCTGGCCAGGAGGAGAGGGGTTTCTTCTATTTATTTAGTGGATCCTCTATATTAGGGCAGATTATAATACTTATCCTGGTTGTACAATGGAACCTGGATATAACGTTGTACAATGGAACCCGGAAAGAACGCAATGCAATTATTTTACCTAATAATTGAGAGTATCATTATGTCAAGAGTATCATTGATTATATCAAGTATCACAATATTAAGGTCCCACTGTACTTAATTTCCTTTCATTTAAGTTGACCTTTCAGTCTAGTGGGGTGGTCCTTCTGTACCCCTCTGGGTGAGCTATTCAACCTGTTGTTGCATTGTTAAAGGTGTATGCTGTGTGTATCATTTGTCTTTGTGTTCCCAGGTCCCCCAGCCGTTTGATGTCCTACAGTGTATACAAACAGCTTACAAGCAGAACAGACTTGTGGTGACCCTCCCCTGGGTAGTGGAGTTCCTTAGTATGATGGATCCAGTAGCACCACACACACAATACTATGGAAGCACTTTAAGGATTCTTTTCCAGGTCTACAGGTAGTTCTTAAACTCTTAGGGAAAGATCAATACATGAAGATGGACTGATGCTCAGTCGGACAGGGATACAGCGGACAGTCAGATTAGTAAACAGACTAACAGATGGCGGACAGACAGATAGACAATTAAACAGATGAGTAGAAAGACAGATAGACAATTAAACAGATGAGTAGAAAGACAGATAGACAAGCACATACAGGCGTTTACCCAGGATTGGCT
This sequence comes from Nematostella vectensis, assembly GCF_932526225.1. Classification (NCBI taxonomy): domain Eukaryota; kingdom Metazoa; phylum Cnidaria; class Anthozoa; order Actiniaria; family Edwardsiidae; genus Nematostella; species Nematostella vectensis. Next base: position 10,373,294 of record NC_064040.1, on the reverse strand, counting down.
GAGGGGGGGGGGGGGGGTGCGCAGCCATAGGTATCATATTATAAAAGCATAGTATTTGAAGATTCTCTAATAAGGAATGACCCATTTTTTGGCCGCCAGGGGGGGGGGGGGTGCGTGCGCCCTGCACAACCCCTGTGTATACGCCTGCACATATGCAAACAAGAAGAAAAATAAACAACAGACAGGCTGCTGGTGCTTTAAGGGGTAGCTTGGGGTAGCTCTTTATTGAATTAAGACACAGACAGGCTGGCAGATTTTGATTGTACATATATTACTATTTATAGCTTGTCTGCCTGCAAATCCATGTATTCAGCATTGCTCCAATGGCTCAATTCACTCTGAATCAAGGGAACAATGTTCTTAGTAATGTATTGTTACATGTACAGGCATTCACAAGAGGTCTCTGCAAAGCACAGTCATTTGCTGATCAGTGTCTGCTTAGGGTGGCTATTTGAGGTATGCAGTATATTAAGTCTTAGCTCTGTGATACCCTGTTTGTTTTTGTTGAGTCTTGTCTTGCACAAAGAGCAGCACTTTCCGAACCTGGCCACAACAGTGATAATGTGCCACCTATGAACATAACGGAAAAACCTGGAAAACGCGCAATTCCAGATAGAGAGAGAAGACACAATTTCTTATAATGGCTATAGGTTCCTTGAATTACGGACTGATTTTCAAAACACAAATAACGTGAGGCCGAAGTGCACATAACCAGATTTTGGCTTTTAAAGGTAATTTTTCCTTGATCATCATGCCCTGTGTATCAGTTCAGGGACGAAAAGCTCAAATTTAAATGACACTTTACAAAAAGTCGCATCAATTTAAAAAAAGTCGCGCTTGATATTTTGTTTGCTATAAGTTACTAAGTACTCAGAGAAATTCTCCGCCTTATTCGATGTGAAATGGGCTTATTTGAAGCGTCACGTCATGTTTTTTCCGTCATGTCCCACCTATGACTCTTGTAAATAATGATTACCTATCCATATTTTTTTTTATTTCTAATGTGTATTCGTACAGGTTTTGCCTGTGGAATCACTTTTTTTCAAGTCTCTGACCAGCGAACCACTGGAGCAAGAACCTGTATCAACAGAAAGAAACATGAATCTTGTAAGTTTAAATCTTTGATACTTAGAGAAGAGGCTGCCGGGAAGAAAAATTACAGCTTCTGTATACACCTATGAAACGATGCCACTGCAAATGGCGATTGGTAAATGGAAAATGGCAGCTCTAATATTGCCTGGTACTTACTAATTGTTTGCAATGTAATTAATAATATATATCATATGATCTATCCTCATTTTCATGTTTTACTCAGGGTATTTTGTTAATAGAACTACAATTTCCATTATCCATTTTCACTGGCAATAGTTTTTAAAATAGATTGATTCACCTTTTTCAATTATGGTTGTATTGTCAGAATCCACCCATGTGTCGTAACCCATGTAACCCACATGGGTCAGGATCTCTTCGGAAACCATGCAGGAGTTAAGGGACAATCAATTATGAATATACTAAAGTTCATTAACCTGCACTTCTCCAATCATATTTATTTACTTATTTGAAATACAGGCAACCCAAGTTACTATGGGTTTTCTAGTGTGACCTTATTGAAAATAGTTGTGTATAATATCTTCCACTTTTGTGTATCTTTTTTTAACAGGACTCAGCTGAACTTGTTGAGCAGCAGATGATTTACTCCTGGTATCCATTCCTTGGTAGGTCGCACTAGTTATACTAAATATTATAAGCCATAGGCTATTTGTGTGTGTGCGTGCGTGCGTGCGTGTGTCTGATTCGTCATACTATTACTATACTGTTTCTGACAATGCTATAGAAAAGTTTGTCAGTGGATTGGACAACCTTCCCTTTCCCCAACACCTTTTATGCCGCCCGCGTGAGTTCATGGCATGTTAACTTTTTAAAGATTGTCAATCACCCACTCCTTTGTTATTTTTTATCATTGATAAAATAAAACGGTTTTTTCGCAAGGAAACTTCAAAATAACTATCTACGAATGAAGTCTGAATCGAAGGGTACTATCGTTTTCTGTTTTGGCAAAGAAATCGAAACAACGCTTTTAAATAATGTCGGTCGACCACTCCTTTGTTATTGTTTAATATACAACAGTTTATTTGCAAGATTTTATTTCATTTTCAAAATAACAATCTACGAATGAAGTCTGATGTGTTATTGACGATATTTGATTAAAAATATCTTGCTTACTCGCTTGAATTAGCCGATGGAAACGGATGATTGTGTGACTCGGCATTTAGCGGGAGCGTAGAATGGGGGCGGGATTGGGCTTCTGTAACGCATCATTTTAATGTATGTTTCCTCGGTAGACAACAGTGGCAGTTATTAGTGAGTTATTTGTATTTGAATCAGCTCTTTTCTGTTTATATTCATTCAGTCTTTCATTCTTTCAGTCTTTCTTTCTTTCTTTTTTTCTTCCATTCTTTATCAGGGGAGATGAAGACTGTTCTTACCGACTCCTGTATGGGGCTGTCTTCCAAGTCAGGTGTGTGCAGACGATCAAATTGATGTTCGCGCATTACACTATATTAGATAAGAAGTTTAAATTCCTTTATTTTTCAAAGCGTATAATGTTTTAAAAATGTTTTAGGGAAAAGGCGGGGATCGTTATTACGATAAAATTCATGTTAAGATGTCAGAATAACTTGTACCCGAGCTTGTTAGCTTGTTAGCACACAAGGCACAATGGGAGGGGTAGCGAGTGGTAACCCTTCCCATGATCCTATGCGTGAGCATGGATCCTTCCCATGATTCATAGCGTACAGCGCTACGCGATAGCTCAGTGGCATGGGCCTCGTTTCTCAAGCCAGCTCAACCCAGGTCAGCTTTATTAAAAAGGTGTAAAAACCTGGCTCTCTACATGGAAGACTGTGAATCTCTCGTCTTCCAGATAGCATGCAAGTACAAGAATAGCGTGGAAGTTTGTATGGTATCAATTATATGGTTTGTTTCTTTTTGTCATCACAGGACCTGTGAAAAAGATTACCCCTGTGTCTACTGAACCGCCCACAAAGATTTCGTCTGAGAGGCGACAGCTACTGGTACGACAAATGTCGCAAATCATTGTCTTTTCTGCAAAAAGCGCATAGTTAATGAACCATCTAAGCCATCAGTGAAGTTTTCTCTAAGTGCATACTGCAAGGAATTGGTTGATAAAAGTGTTATGATTGAGTATTTCCAAGAAAAAAAAATGATAGATAGATATAGATAGTCTTTATTTGAACACGGGACAATTCATCAGCTACTGTATAAATATTTGAATACTAATAAGATATAATAATTACAATTACATTTCTAAAAATTAAAGCTGCTTTCCGTGAATGCCGTGTATTACAGAGAATCGTTGACTGTGCGTTTAAATGTTCCTATAGACCCAATGCTCCTTAGACATGTGGGGAGATTATTACACAGTATGGCCCCACTACAGCTAAATCTTTTTTTGAAGTAGTTGGTACGTTGTAAGGGGACATTGAGTCTATATTTTCTGAATTCCTAAGGTCATATGTAGAGACACGATTTGGAAATTTTGATTTTAGATATTCAGAAGGTAGCCCGTGAAGATATTTAAAGACCATGATAGCCTTATGAATTTGTTGCTGACGACTAAGATTTTTCCATCATTAGATTGTATGGAATGGATTTTGGGGTGGTCGCTAAGCCCCGAATTTGTCAGTAAGGATTGACCTACATATCATTTTATTCTTTTTTACATGTTATTTTTCTTTTGCAGAGTCAGTTGGAGGAAAACTTTTTTCGCATTCAGCCCGAGTCTTTGAAGCGCACATCTGATTTTGTGATTGAACGGTGAGGAAAGAATCTCTCCACGCCACCGCCACCCCCTCCCCTCTATTCTCTCCAATAACCATCTATGGCACTTTTATCTTGCCAGTCATAGAATTTGCCTATATCCTTTCGACATAATATAAATGTGATTTCTAGTGGCTAAACTATGGAGACCATTTGTGTTACACTTCAAAATTTCTTAACATCAAAACGTGGCTGAGCGTTTCCTAAGCTAGAAGCTTCGCCTATTGTCTCGCATTTCATTAAACTGTATTGAGGGACGTAAAAGAACCACTTTGGACGCCGGGCATGGTACCATATATTCATTGACAGTGCTTACACACATGCTCGCACTCATTTATAGCGCTGGAACCAAAAGTATGGACAATTTTAATGTATTCGCATATTTTCAAGGCCTTCCACAAATGACCAACGACACCGACGAGTATCGGCTCACTCTTTCAAGATTTTGCTCGAAGAAGATGCGAAGCATCAAATAACAAACAAGCGAGTCTTCAAGCATTTTCCATGTTGTAATGCTTTTATTTGATACTCGTGAGATTTTTCTTCCCATCTCGAAACAAAACGTAGCCCTACAGTAAGTGTGAGTTTTCCAAGACAGATAGAAACTTACATTGAAATGAATCTGTCTCGCTAAGGTCACGCACGAACTAAAATACAAATACGATTGTAGAGAATATACTGCTGTTGTTTTGGTTTATATGAGGTCTACAAAATATACGTACAAGTTCGCTTGTACAGCATTTATTCACGAGAATCGCTGAACATTCATCGCGGTTATTGGTGGAGGGCCTTGAAAGTATGCGAATACATTAGAACTGTCCATACTTTTGGTTCCAGCGAGCAGTCCATATCTACACGCTGACGAGTAGAGTCAATCACATGTGAAGCGCGTTTGGTCATGTGTTTTTCTCTCTTCAGTTTCTGCTCCAACATTCTTGTGCACATCAAAAGTGCTGTGGTGCCTACTGCTCTTCAGAGTGGCGCGAAACAGGTAGAAAGCTACCTGGCCTCCACAGGCTTCCCACAGGACGTAAACTCCGATCAGGCCAAGGTAGAGTCTATTGTTCAGAGCACGTGTTTGAGTCACGGTGTATCCACCAATTGTGCTTTTAACAGAATGTGCGTACTTTTTATCGAGCTCAGTTACAAGTGGACCGTATGTAGATATGGCAGATGTGCTCGTAATTTTATTGGGCTGCTTTGAGCTCACGTGACGCCACGGGACACAGTGGAGGAAAACGGCATAAATAGACAGAGCAAAAAAATGGCATGAAATTGTCCAATTCTCAACATATAAGCTCAAGATTCCTCATACAAGGAGTTCCTTTGACCAAAAGCTTAATTCCAAATTTTAAAGAAATTTAGAAGATATGAAATTTAGATATTAGCGAGAGCACAGTTGGCTTAATTTCTGATCAGAGCCCGACTTCTCCCTAAAAACGAGGAGAATTCATACTTTGAACATTTGAAAATTGCACTTCAAGCCTCATATCTCGAAGACGAATCCATTAGAAAAAAACACTTTTTGATATGTTGGTTTGCATAACATAAGGAACCTCTATGCAAAAATTCAAGCTTACCAAAGTTAACCAGACCTTATTTTGGGAAAACTTGCCATTTTTTTCCTCTGGCATAAATACATAAACACAGCGTGTTAACAATAACTTTGCTGCTAAACAAATGCTCTCACCGGCATGTCATGTCACTCGCCTAGTAATGCCATGCCAATGACGTTTTACTTGCGATAACAGGAGAAATGTCGACCCCAAGTGCTACGTCTCATTCACACGGTGACCAGCGATGCTGTTCAGCAGGCTCTTAAGTCACTGGAGTGAGTATCAACGGAAATGGGAAAATAACCGCGCGCTGATTGCTCGAAAGCAGTGCAATTTTTTCTCTAACTCAGAAAGGTAATTCAGTGCAGCAAAAATGCAATGCAGTCCAAAATATTGATACTGCGCAGTATTACCCTACGGGCTCGTGCGATAACGGACTTTTGAAATTACTCGTTCAAGTTATTTTCGAAATGAACCTGAAACGATTTTTCACAGGTATCGTGCTTGGTTCCAAGCCCTTCACCGTTGGTAACCGTGCCTACATATTTGTCATCGTAAAAAGAATTTACGAAAAAATGGAGCCCCACGTCATTTAGACTCCGATTCTGACTCGTTGATACGGCCTTAAACCATTTTCATTAATAACGCGTCCTTTCAGGAGCCGAAGCAGAACTTGTCAGAACGCATTTGAGATTCTCTGTCCAGACGACACAAATCCTAAGGTAGGAAGTAAGCGTTTTTTTTTTTTTTTAAGAAAGGATTCTATCGTGGATGGTAGTAAAAGAAAGGATTCTATCGTGGATGGTAGTAAAAGAAAGGATTCTATCGTGGATGGTAGTAAAAGAAAGGATTCTATCGTGGATGGTAGTAAAAGAAAGGATTCTATCGTGGATGGTAGTAAAAGAAAGGATTCTATCGTGGATGGTAGTAAAAGAAAGGATTCTATCGTGGATGGTAGTAAAAGAAAGGATTCTATCGTGGATGGTAGTAAAAGAAAGGATTCTATCGTGGATAGTAGTAAAAGAAAGGATTCTGTCGTGTATGGTAGTAAAAGAAAGGATGTCTTGGATGGTAGTAAAAGAGAGGATTCGGTCGTGGATGGTAGTAAAAAGAAGGATTCTATCGTGGATGGTAGTGGAGTCTCAGCATCCGACTGTGATACTTTCTTTCAGGTTCTATTGACTGCTGCTAGACTTTCCTGGCGTCACATCGAAGAGAAGTCCGCAGATTGGATTCGAATTTCCCTCCCAAGTAAGTGAACATGGGTCAACATCTTTCAGTAATTCTTCGCGTTTATATATCAATTTTTGGATGACCTTCAAACCTGCTCGGTCAATCTCTTGAAGGTCTGGGTCTAAGGACATTATAAGATTAGTAAGAAAAATATTTGAACAAGCGAGCAAGTGTTTTCTGGAGATCACGGTGGGGGCAAACTTAAGCTCTTCTAAATATGGGCATCAATGCCCATATAAGGCAATACATACGAAGGACACTATCTGTGGGGAATATGTTTGATATTTTCATTTAATTCCTCAGAGACTTTTTTCTAATAATTTCTTATATGTTTTTTTCTTTAATTCCTAAAATACTTATTATTATTATTTTTTCATTTTTAATCAATTGAAATTTACAGGGCCGGATCTAGCTTTTTTCTATACGGACGTTTGGCCACGTGACAAGGGATGGAGGGGGGGGGGTATTTTTATCTGATAAAATTGGCTCTCTGGCAGCCCAAGATGGGGTTAAGCCTCATAAGCCCACCTCCTAGATCCGCTACTGATTTACCAATCTCTACAGACTCTTTTTTGTTTCATGTCTTGATCTTAGATGTTGTTGAAAAAGAGTTATTTGCGCACTTCGACAAGTTCACCAATGCTGTCATCCACGCCAAATCCAAGGAGGAGCTCTTCAATGAAGCCTTCAAGCAAAAGAAGGACCCGCCTCCCCCTGCGGCCCCATTAGATAACAACAATGAATCGCAAGCTGACAATGGGTTGTCAGTTATACGGAAGTTGCAGGTAGACATAATTTAAAAATTCCGACTGACTCTAGCATTTATTGTCTTACAAACATTTCATGTAAGATTACTTGACCCTAGAAGACTGATTAATGTATAGTCGAAGCTCTCTGAGCGACCGCTATCGTAAACGACCAGCTCCGATAGCGACCGCGATCACGAATTACCAATTGAATTTCCACACAAACTCTGTAATTCTAAGCTCTCGTAAGCGACGAACTTATCGGTGCGACCAGCTCCGTTAACGACCACAATTTCAAACCACCAACTGAGATTTGTTTTATTTTTAAGCTCTAGTAAGCGACGACAATGATTTTTGGCTTTACAACATCAGTCAACACCTGATAAACATCATATCCAATGCATGCTGAAATCACATATACAGCGGTAATGTTGTAATGTTTCACAAAAGCTGCCTTTCCAGTGGGCAACCATTAAATAATTTCATAATAACAATTTTCTAACGTTGATTTCAACCATGGGATTGACATTCTTTGTCTCCAGAAAAAATGCAAGGAATCTCTAGTCCATAGCCAGCTCTACCATTTATCCTTTTAGTCGTCCCCTTTTTTGTTGCACGCTTTAGAAATCAGCTAACAAAAGACGCCATGCGTTTGTAGAAGCCGGCCAAAGATATTCGCATTGACGAAAAGCTTAAAACGAGCATAACGAGCTACTTTGCTTATAATTGATTGCTATGATATAAAACAACTGATAAGTTAAATACCTCGTTTTGCGAACATTTTGCCAACATGCTTCCATGTATTTATGAGTCAGTTATTTAAAGTTTGTTTTGTTTAAAGTTACAGTTATTAGTGATTGTATAAATATTCGGAAAAAAGAAAAATGAATCTGTAGAAATATGGTTGCGTGCCGTTGAAATGCACCTTCTTTGTAGATGTTTTGAGCCAAATTTCTCATTTAAATCAAGCAATAAACCAAAATATTACAGCGTTGTTATTATCACGATAACTTAGATTCCATTTTAATTAAACTCCCGTAAGCGACCAACACCTATTGTTCAAGTTTTTGGCGCCCAGTGATCGCTTATGAAAGCAAGCTCTCGTAAGAGACCAGCTCCGTTAACGAACACAATTTTCAGTTCTCAAGGTGGTCGCTTACGAGAGCTTCAACTGTTCATACTGTCGTTTTTAACCAGATACTGCTTCTAAAGGGGTAGTGTCATGTGTTTTCCGTGGACCACGATTTACTCAGCAATGTGCCATTAGAGAAGAGACGGATTCTAGCCTTAATAATCTCCCACATTCAATCTTTAAGGTTCTCTTATTTTAACATAATTCTTTAAGGTTCCTCTTGGTTATCCCAGGATATTTTAACGTAAATCTTAAAGGTTATCTTGGTTACCCCATGATAAGATTAAAAGAGCTCATTTATCCTTAACTTAAAACTCATTGTGCAAACTACTGCGCAACTGATAAAATAGCCCTTAAAATTATGGATTCCTTATTTGTAAAGTTGTCTTCCAATGTTTTTTAGAAAACCCTTGCAGAACAGACACGTCACGTGACTACGCATTGTTCTGAAGGTAAGCCTGTCTTTCCCTTGACGAGTCACGGTCTAAGGGATAAAACACGTGATCATGTGATTCTATGGCTAAAACATCTCACATGCGATTCAAATGCTAAAACATCTCGTCATGTGATTCAAGGGCTAAAACGTGTGTTTATCTTTCTAGATAATAGGACAGAAGTAGAATGGTGCCTAAAGGAGGCCAGCGACCATGTAACGAAACACAAGGTTTGAACAAGTTATACAATCGCTCTGTAATTAAAACGTTACAATAGCTTAGGTTTTGTAGGTCTGTCAGTTGTCATTTTCATTGATTTCCACATTGGTGCTAGTTTGGGCTCGATACGTAGTTCCCTACATAGTTGGTTTATAGAAAATCGTTTCCATTTCTGAAGCTTTGGCTGTATTTTCTCTAAGCTGCTGGTTTTATTATAAAGCTCTAATTCAGTAATTATCTATGTCGATACTTCTACCCTGAACATCGTCGGCGAAGTATCACTTCATTTGTGAAGCTAAGGATGCGCTATGCCCTTAGTTGCAAGCTCTCCAGTTTGGTATTCGTTAAAGCCGCATTGTCACCAGTTTACTTCCGGAGGTCCGACGGAAACCTCAACCGTTAAAAGACAAAAGAGTCTATTAGAATCCGAGATAATTAACAGGCCATCCGCTCTAAATTATCAATCACATCCTAAAAGAAACTTCCAATAGACACACCGCTTTCAATATTTTGAAATATTTTTCGCGTTTTCCGTTAAAAATAATCGGATATTGTTAGGTAATCGATCGGAAGTAAACTGGTGACAATGCGGCTTTAAGTCTCGATACTTAGGTCCCCGTACTTCAATGTCTTGTAAAAGAAAATATAACTTTATTCGTTAAGCTAAGGCTGTGCTCTGGCTGATGGTATTTCTCCGAGAATAATAGCATGACACTCTCTAAAGGGGCAGCGTCATGGTACTGCGCATGTCTGGAGTCAGTGTTTATTGTAGGCTTTTAATTGTATACAAACAGTCGAACAAGCTTTATTGACAGTTTGTGGTCATTTCTTTTGAATTTAAGTCACCCACATGTACCAAAGGCTCATAAGTCAATGGAATAGGATTTGATCGAAATTCATTGTGTCCGGGCCGGAGAGCTATTTCAAAGCTCTTACCACGACACTGCCCCTTTAATCAATCACGTTTTAAATATTACCTCTATGCAGCTATCAGAGAGTGAACTTCTTCAACTCGGGCAGGTGACGGTGGAGCTGGCCTTCATGATAGGTGAGCAAAGTCTTGTTGCATAGCTCTCAATAGTTTTTGTTGTGTATGCACAATTTATAACTAGAAGACTACAGACAATTACATAGCTATAATACTCTTTGTTGTGTACGCAAAAGAATAAATAGAAAGACTACATATAAAGCTGTAGAAAAAATAGATGGTCTTCGTAGGCCTGATGTAGACAAGCTATAAATCAACACGAGGTTGAAAAAGTATGGTGAACACCTCTGTGAAACAGAGTAGTTGCTCTTCGTCGGAGCAACGACGTTCAAAACGTCAGCGAAACTACTCTGTTGTGTACGGAGTCAGCTATGTGCTGATTACGATTTTGGAGATCAACTTAAACTTTATTATCTGCTGCGAGAACGAAACGAAAGTTATCAGCTTAGAAATAGGTATGAGAATTTGATGTGAAGAGAGGCGTGAAACACGATAGGGGAGGAGGTTAGATAGGGGGTTGGCTAACACCGAAATAAAGATTAGTGCGTGTGTGTGTGTAAGTAAACTCTCTAGCGTTACAGTGGTTCTGAGTATTCTGGAAACTGCGGGACGAAGGTCTCAGACGCAAAATGGCTTTTTTGACGGCCATCAATCGAATTTCCGAAATTAGACCTGATCGTCCAAATAACAGGATATTGGCCAATAAAGCGTCGAATGTAAATAACTGCATTTCTTGCTGGATTGTATTCAAAAGAAGATATGAGATAAAAGAAGATATGTTAGCTCAAATAAATAGTCCTTCCGCGATCAAGATGATCGCTAGGATCGACGCAGAGGAATTCTTATTACAAGTTGCAGAAACATGAAGTTGGAAAAAACCTTAAAGAGCACTTGTCAGCCACACGATTCTTTTTGTTTTTTCTTCAATATCGAAAGAGAAATATTTGATGAAATCTCGAAATAACCTTTTTTGTTAACTTAATAGCTTCATTCGCCAAAAACAATCGAAAATGTCTCAATAGATTCCCCAAATCCGCCGATGTAAATAGATGCTTTCTCTTACTTGGTAGCTGCTGGGATAACAAAATGGGGGCTGGCAAAGACTCTTTAAGTTTGTGTTTGTTTGTTCTGTACAGTATGCCGGTCAGCAGATGGTCTAGACATGCTTGGCCCTGACACAATGATAACGGAGCATCTTCTGGGGCTGTGGACGCGGTTAAAAGGTAAATGGAACTACCTGAGTGTTTCATGGGTAGCCTGCAATGCAGGCATTAACTTGGTGTTTTTATAGCCGCCATCTTGGATTTTGAGCAAAAATGAAAAACTCCTTCCCCGCCCCATCCCCCCGTTCCTCATTTTTGCTCAAAATCCAAGATGGCGGCTACAAATAGCTCGAGGCCGGTTTTTCGCTATAAAAACACCGGTCAAACGCCTGCATTGTAGGATAATGGGCCAGGGTTTTACAAAACAATAAACCAGAGAGAGAAGAGCCGAATGCCTAAACTGACATATTAAAAGAGTAGAATTTCGATCATTTCTGTGGCCCAAGGATAACTTCTTACGGAGAGCCGTAGCACAGCTGATGATCCCTGATGATGAGTGTTTAAACCTAACAATGGCCCAGTAGTGCTTGCGCTATTGTATATACAATGTTTGGGAGGTGCTGCGCTGTAGTTCGTCGACATTTCATTTTTGGTGTGATCAGCCGAGCGAAGCAGCGACAGCAACTCCGATCGATATTCACAAAGTGGCATTTTTGGTGTGATCAGCCGAGCGAAGCAGCGGCAGCAACTCCGATCGATATTCACAAAGTGGATTTAGTGAGGGCTCCAGGAAATCTAAATAGTTATTAAGCAATGCTGATCGATATTGGCAAAGGGGTTTTAGTAAGGGCCTGCAGGAACTCTAAATAGATATGAGTACATAGATAGACCGGACTCTATTTTTTGTCTATATATTTTTTCCTTTGTTAACTCTAACAACCGAATTTGAACAACTCGATTCAGCTGTACAGAAGGCTGTAATGCCTTCAGCTCTCACGCAATCCCGACCGCTATACTTTGCTATATGTGGGTAAATAAACGCTGATGCTCTTGTAAAAAAAATATCTTTCCAACAGCACTTGGATTTTCCGCCAAACTTGGTCAACTCCTTTCTACTGCGCATGTCCAACTCATCTTAGCATTTCCAAACATTGAGGTAAGTCCAGGGATACACAAAGTGCGCTAACAGACCTCTAATATGCAGTAGTTCTAGACTTTAAACTTCTTTGTTTGATTGACAGGTTACGTGGTCTGCGGTTGCTAAGTTACTAATGATTATTATGAGTCGCGAGCTCGTCTTACCTTGCTCGGTTGAGGACAGTTTTCTAGGTCTTCTAGACGCCTTCAAAGATCAGGTATCGAGATGTTAAAGAATGTCCATCAGCCTTTCCTTTTTCTGTTTACATTTAAGAAAAAAACAGAATATTCGCAAAATACTTTAAAGTAGTCATCCACAATTGAAGTCTGATTCTTGAGTAACAATTTTGTTGAAACTATGTCTCATTCACTTGTCGATCAGCCTTTTCTTTTTTAATGTTTACATTTTAGAATACAACAGAACATTCGCCCAAAAAATCTCATTCACTTGTTGTAGAATGGTAGAATGTTTTATGTGACTCGGCATTAAGCGGGAGCGTGGCGGTGTGGTTGGCTTTTTCAAACCCTGTTCAATTAGCAACAACATAGCTGGCCCAACATGGCAGTTGCCGTTTGCACACAATTTATTTGGTTCTGCTAAGAAGTTCGCCAATATTTCCCTAGTGTTCAGCAAAGCATGGCGACGCCAGCCATGCTTTGTGATGTTGTTGCTGTCGTACAATCTTTCTCAATTGCTACTTTTAGGACGAATCCGTTGTCATCGCTAAGGGTGCTGCCAAGATGGTTCTCTCACACAAAACAGGTACAACACTTGTATCAGCTACGATTTACTTTGATTAAAGACTATTTCACAAACCTGTTAAAGTACCGTTGACACGTGGTGTTAATTGCTATAGAATTCTCTTCGGGAGTGGACTTTGCCGCCCTTTTGGCTGTTCTCAAGAAACGCTTCTCCACTCACGATGACGTCATGACATGTGTCAATCGTTGCTTGGAGATATCTTCTGAGTCAATAATCTCGCTGCCAGATAAGTGACGTCACACATCACGTCAAGATACTTCAATCAATGCTACGAGATGTCTTAACAATTCAGCATCCTACCCGCAAATAAGTGACGTCATATCCGTCGATTTAGTCACGACGTGGTAGATGCCAATCATCTTGTTGTTAGACTAATTCTATGGTCAGCGCCTTCAAAACGCTATGACGTCATGACTATGAGGCTGTCAATCGATCATCTTGTCTGGGAAGAGAAATTAGAATAATTATTTGGGTATATAGATTCTACATTCAAGTCTAGGTCCCATGTGTCAAATTATAAGAATATCGCTAAAATCTTACTGGTATCGATGGTTTGTAGAACTTTATTGAAATAAAGAATATTGTTACTTTTAAAGAAGTGAAGCAACCCTTCCCCCCTCCGCATGAGCTAACTACTAAACATCAAGTTCTATTGAAACGCAACTAAGCATATAGCAAGTCATTCTTCTGCAATAGCCTTTAGTTATTTTTAATTTGTTAGTATTTTAGCTATTTCATCGTCACATTGACTCTCGATCATATTAGGACCAGTTATTTGCTAGCTGTAGCATAGGACATTTATGAAAACTTTCTCTCTTTTTCCGCGCGACTTGGTCACCAATAGAGAGTATCTGAGAACTACCATCGCTTGAGTTTGTTGCTCGGGTATTCTGAATCCCTATGCAAAAACTATACATGTTGTTTGCTGTTACTTAGAGATTTACACATGGGTAGCAACAAAGTGCTGATGGTACTTGTTCTCTTTTTATTAAAACGGATATTTACAATATAAAAAAATAGAAAGCTAAAGTTACGACTGCTGTGATATTTATTACATTATGTCTATTATAGCTATACACAAAATAGGATAAATATCACGATCAGCTATTCCTGGACGACAGAAAAACATGACATGACGCTTCAACTAAGCTCATTTCACATCTAATAAGGCGGAAAATTCGCCTATATACTTAGTGAGTAATATCAAACAAAATATCAAATGCGACTTTTTTTTTTAATTGATGCGACATTTTGCAATGTGTCATTGAAATTTGAGCTTTTCGTCCCTGTGCCTATACATAGCCCAAGGATAATCGAGGAAACAATATCTTAAAAAGTCATAATCTGGGTATATGCATTTCGGCCTCACGTTATTGAAAATTAGTCCCAAATACAAGGAACCGATGGCCATTGTTAGAAATTATGCCTTCTTTCTTTATCTCGAATTGCGCATTTTCCCGGTTTTTCCGTCATGTCCTATTCCTCATGAAAACACTTTCCTGCCTTTTGATTGACAGCTGTAAGCAAAAAAAAATGTATGCAGTAGGTTATTATTATTATTATTATTATTATTATTATTATTATTATTATTATTATTATTATTATTATTATTATTAGTCAAGAAGACGGGAAAAATGAAGTTGGTTTTGTATTAGCCACACCTACCGTAGGTGTACCCTGATAAAAGGTTCTCTTTGGCATGAATTGTAATCTTGACGTTTGTCAAAGAAGGGTCTGATTAAATATAAACATAGATAAACCGAGGAAGTCCGTAGCTAATGGGCCTTGTAGAGTTAAACATTTTCTTTCTGCAAATAAAAGAGGAATTGCATAAAGAGGAGACCATTAGTTAGGGGCTTATTAGCCCTGAACAACACTGCAGCGGTGATATACTGAGGATATTTGCATCTAATGGGCCTTGTAGAGTGTTTTTTTCTCCTTTCTTTCAGGGGGGCTGGCCCTCGAGGCTAAAACTCAATGTTTAAAGGGCAGGGAACATTTAAGCATAGGGGATGGGGGAAATTCTCCTGGCCACTCCCCCAGCTACGCCTCTGACCTTATGATATCATAGTGTTTTACAGCTAGACCAAGTCTTACAATCGTAGCCATCTTAAAGAATGTCGATCACCCACTCATTTGTTATTGTTTATCATAGAAAATACAACGTTTTATTCGTAAGGAAACTTTAGAATAACAATCTACAAATGAAGTCTCATATTTTATTGACGATATTTGATTGAAAATATATTGGTTACTTGTTTGAATTAGCCGATGGAAATGGATGTTTTGTGTGACCCGC
Source organism: Nematostella vectensis (assembly GCF_932526225.1). Classification (NCBI taxonomy): domain Eukaryota; kingdom Metazoa; phylum Cnidaria; class Anthozoa; order Actiniaria; family Edwardsiidae; genus Nematostella; species Nematostella vectensis. The sequence continues at coordinate 10,357,904 of NC_064040.1, read as the reverse complement.
CATTGAGCGGGTGTATAAAATGGCGGCGTGATTGGCCTTCTTTAAAGTTTTGCATTCAAAGCATAGGGGATGGGGGGAATTCTCCCGGCCACTCCCCCGGCTACGCGCCTGACCTTATGATGTCATGGTGTTTTACAGCTAGACCTAGTTTTACAATCGTAGCTATATTAAAGTTTTGCGAAGAAGGCCATTAATGGTAGTACTATTTGATTGACATGAACTTCAACAGCTAAACAGCGGGGCGAATGTGGCAAGGAAATGCTTCAGTGCTCATCAGAACACGACAGGAGAATCCTAGCTATAAAGCTCGTTAATCTAAGGTATTTTTCTGGTTTGCTAATTGGCTAACTTCCTTAAAACTTTGTCTTTTGGCCGCGGTAGAACGAAGTTGAAAAGAAACAGGAAATGTTTAAGAGCACAATGATTCCGCACCAAACAGCTCTTACTGCTAAGTTTAAGTTGTGTACCTTAATAAAAGCTGACACTTGAGAACGAAAATTATAATTTACTTTAAGGAAGACATGCCATCGAAACCAAACTCAAACAATCCTATTAAGAACAAGCTGGCGTCTTTAACGACACGATATTCCACACATTTTCGGTCGCTGAAATGTTAGTCGTCGCTTCCCATGTATTTTTTCTCAGTGCTGCCTTTGCATTACACTCGATCACGATTCAAAACCATATTGGTCCTGGAATCCCGTATCAGTCCCTCGCTGTAGATTGGTTAGCATGTATTATTGCTTGCGAAGAAGACTCAGAATGCGTCTCTTATAACTACCTTCCTGCCTCCAACGGTGGGAATTCTTGTGAGCTCAGCCATTGCGGCATTGAACACTTCGAGAGTGAGGAAGGTCTGGTATTTTCACCTGGTGCTGTGTTTCACCAGATTCGACAATACAAGGTAGTGTGAGCTGTTGTTTATAGACGGTTTAGATATGCTTGATTCTTTTTTGAAATCACCTTATTGTAAACATGTTTTTCCCCTATAAAAATATTTATTCTAAAATAAAAACTTCGCCCAAACATTGATTTTTCGAGATTTTTTTTCACCAATATATTTCCTTCAAAAGTTTTAAAAGAACCGAAACCCTTATTTCAATTATCTCTTTAAGAAGATGGGTCAAATATGGGTCAAATGAAATGAAATAAAATCACGACGTATATCTCTAACCAAGTCAATCCTAAAAGAAATCACATAAGATAATACATTAACTTTATTAGAATCTGTAAAATTGATCGGGCAAGCAAAATGTTTTTGTGTAAATTTATCGAAAAGCGCATTTGATGTTTCTATGGTAACAAGCCAGTGTTTACAACAGGGCAGGATGCTTTGCCATCTTAACCTGACGTTCTGGTTATACATTTTTATTCTACGGTTCCGGCCACGGTTCACGTCTAATAGGCCCTTTACTGTGAATATTTGTTCTGCTTTAAGTATATTATGGAGCAATGTGCTTTAAAGATTAGTTGAAATAATGTGTATGTGTGTGTGTTTTTACTATCTTTTATTAGGATTCACGGCATTGCCATAAGCCAAAGAACACGGAGGGTGAGTTACCAAAAATTATTTTTGATAGTGATAATGCTGACAATGATGATAATGATGTCAATGATGATGATGATAATGATATCAACGATGTTGATAATATCAACGACGATGATTATGATATTAACGATGATGATAATGATATAAACAATGATGATAATGATATCAACGATGATAATGATATCAACGATGATGATAATGATATCAACGATGATAATGATATCAACGATGTTGATGATATTAACGATGATGATGTAATATATGAAAAACGAGTGCGAGGGTTTCATCAGGGATTCCAAACACCGAGAGAGATGAAAGCACGATGCCGTCTTTTATCGTGTCGAGGTGTTTGGAATCCCTGTTGAAATACGAAGCACGAGTTTTTTATGGCTTCTAAAAAGTGTTCAACAAAGACTGTCACTATGGAATCGCAATTTTGCCCTTATTGTAAAAAGCGGCATGAACGGAACGCAAAACTGCTTTTCAAACTATTGACCAAACAATGCCGAGAATTTGTGTCCAATCAAAACCTGCTATTTCTCAAGGGAAATACAATTAGAACATTTTGTTGTTTATGCGACGCAAGATTATTTATTCGGCAACAGAAGCTTGAGCTATGGGCGAAGGTTTAGCGGCCAACTGTTTCTGTTCTCTCAAGTGCGGAGAGGACGAAAAGACATTGGTTAAAGCCAGCATCCCAAAGTCTACAATGTACATTAGTACAGATTAGCAAGTCAATATCCGGAGTTTGGAGGAGTGTAATAAAGTAGACCAAGGCTTAATTTCGATTTTACACTCTGCATCATTCATTTTTAAATTGTAAGGTTAACATAATTGTATACGAAAAAAGTAGGACTACCTGCTGTTTCCTAGGCCTGATTTGGTTTCCTTGATTTACCAATTGCCCAATTGTGTGTTTAAAATTATGATAAATGAAGTTGTCATTGATGTTATTGTTTTATATGGGTCACACGCATATGGATGTTGATATCCAATGAAAACCCAGATGAACATCGCTAGTGGTTTGTATCACATATCCAAATCACTAGTGATGTTCATCTGGGTTTTCATTGGGTATCAAGACCCATGCATGTGACCCATATCCTCTCCACTCATTGGCTAATGCATAAATGAGTTTGAGAAATTGATATCAACGATGATGATAATGAAATCAACGATGAGGATAATGATATCAACGATGATAATGATATCAACAATGATGATAATGATATCAACGATGATTATAATGATATCAACGATGATGATAATGATATTAACGATGATGATATCGATATCAACGATGACGATAACGATATCAACGATGATGATAATGAAGAACTTCCCCCCTTTTGAATCTGTTGTCATTTTAAAGCCCCCATCATCACATCCCATCTCGTCTTTGTTTCTTGTCCTCCAAAATTGCCCATTTTTCCTCCATCATATTGTGCCGTAATTGTGCCGTAGCAGACCACGAAATATTGGGGGGCCACAATACAGGAACATTAAGAAAATATTTGAGGGCACGGCCACGCCCCAACTGGTCATTTTCTTATTACGTTTTAAATATTGGGGGGCATGTGCCCGCAGTGCCCCACCCTCTACTACGATTTATATCTTGCAGATGCAGTTGACTTGAAGTGCAAATCGGGCAATTTTCCCTGCGGCACAAATGCACGTTGTGTGACGTCATTTGACGTAACACATGCTGCTTGTGAGTGCAAAGTTGGTTTTCAAGGGAATCCACAAACAGGGTGTCAGGGTAAGGGAATTTTAATAGGAAAGAAAAACAGAAAAAATTATAGTTTGGAAAAGGGTAGTCAACTGGATAGTACCATAGGCCAGATAGTACCTTTTATCTTTGCACTTGCTACGCGCGCTGTATATCACCATTCAAAACACGATTTAAGCAATTAAAGCCTGATTGAACTAACATGTAACAGATTACTTATAATCAATAAATGATAGGGGTGTTTTGTAGCTGCTTAGCTAAAGCGTTCCAAAATGGAAAGGCTGACAAAGGATATTAATCCCTACATTTTGGTCTGTTCCGCAGAAGAAATTATTATTATTATGCGGTAAACAACGTTATAGAATATACGCTAGTCAATATATTTTGCGATGAGAGGAATTCTGTAACAGCTTGTCCGTTTTTTCCTGATTCCATGGGTTATTTTAGGTATTTCAATCACTGGATTATTTTTTCGCTTAAAGGTTAGGTAGTTAAATCACTGAATTGTTTTTTTTTTTTAATTTTCTCCTTCGCATGGCTGGGCAATCAAATATTCCGTTAAAACATCTTTATGTGCTGTGTAGATATCGACGAATGCACAGAGCGCCGTAATCCATGCCGTGCAGGAACTACATGCAAAAACACCATCGGCTCCTTCACCTGTGAATGTCCAACCGGTCGCTATGACAACGGGGAAATTTGCTCTCGTAAGTATCACGTGGAGTAAAAGATTCCTAGAAAACCACTCCTTTCTTTTTGTTCAAATTGTATATTAATAACACATCATGTGAAGAAATCGGGAAATAGCAATTACACCATTGAATTTATAACCAGATATTATACTTGATTCGCGATTTTTTTTTAGAATTTTTAAGAAGTTCTTGTTCTCGGATTCTCAGGCCCTCTCTCCATCTCGGAATTTTCTCGGATTTACCATTCGCCACCCCTCTAATTGGCTTCAGCTCTAATATATGGTGCAAATCGTATCATGTAGTGTTGGAGAAAAGGGAAATACGAAATGGCGCGAAATGAGGCTCTTCTGTCTAAGGGAAGAGCCGGATGAAGTGAAGTGGGGGGGAGTAAATACATACTAAGAAATACTAATTATTGCTATACTCGGTTGCCGTGATGCAGCTATAAAAAAAGGAGTGAAAAGGAGGGGACTTGTATAAGACATGACAAACATGAAATCCATTTATTAATTTTTATATCTCTATAACTTTAAAAGGTTGCCTTGAAGGTTGGGAAATCTACCAAGCTAACCACTCCTGCTTTAAGTTTGTGAGTGAGAAGCGACCATGGACGGATGCAAGCCGTTATTGCCAAAACATTGGAGGAAATTTGACCTCGATACACAGTGCAGAAGAGAACGTCTTTGTTTCTGGTTTAGGGAGGAGGAGAAAGGGAGGTATGCGGTAGAGATATGTAGGACGGAGTTAAGGGAGGAAAGTTTTGATGAGTGGCGGACGGGTGGACGGAGGCGGTTGGAGTGATGCGAGAGAGAGGAAGGTGAAGAAGGGACAAGAGAGACGGATGTCGTTGGGTGTTGAAGAATGGACAAATAAACGGAAGGACAAATGCGAGTGGGTGTGAGGGGAGCAGGGGCGGCGGAGTGGTCCCATAAGTGGGAGAGGGGGGGGGGGGCGAAAGTTGGGGTGGGGAAGTCGTTAGTTGTTTCAGGGGAGGGGTTTGTGGTGGTTTAAATTCTGAAGCGCTATTTATAAAAACGCGGGGATAACCTATGTTTTTATGCACTGGATTTTCATCAGATCAATAAATTTGTTGTCGGTTGCAAATGTACCGCTTGAAACCCGTTGGTTTAAAAAATTGTTCATATATAAAGAAACATCCGCTCAGAAAAGTGTGTGTGTGTGGGGGGGGGGGGGGGGGGGGTGGGGGGCGCTGCAGTGACTGAGACGGGGGTTGCAAAAGTCGACCGTAACTATTTGAAGGATGGAGCGATAGAGAGAAGCAATTGAGGCGTTTATAGGTCTTCTATCGGATGTAGTGTAGAGAGAAAACGTGGCTGGCGTGGCTCTCACTATAATTTACAGAACTCCGACCTTCTTTTAGGAAACGCCTACTGGATCGGCCTCAACGATCTCAAGAACGAAAAGGCGTTTGTGTGGAGTGATGGAACATCGGTAGACTTCACACAATGGGCTTTTAACAAACCAAGTGACAATGGCAAAGATAAGGATTGTACTTACCTTTTAAATCAGTCCAAGACTTGGATCGACTTTTCCTGTGCCAACAGTTACCCCTTTGTGTGCCGATACCCCTTAGAGCCGGCATGAATTAAACCTTATCTTGCATTTAAAATATCATGAGTCTGAGTGATTATGTTTATTTAGACAGCCTTATTGGTCGATATAAATCATCTTGTCTCTGGTGTTCCTACTAGTTTATCCGGGGCCCGTAGACGAACCGCGCGGAAGCGTGGAATCTGGGACGTCACAACTATTACAAGCCACAGGAAACCCGATCAGTATGCTAGGGACATTACATTCCGACCAATCACACAGTCAGGACCACGACACCATCCCCAGCATTCCTTTTGCACTCAAATCCGACGAATATCGCTCCATAGTAGAGTATACTGCAAGATTCATGAGTGGGCCCACCATATGTTAGAGAGAAAGCTGCTGTATATACCTAACCAACACGGAGCTCACCTTAATTGTTTGAATGAATATAGTTAAAATTGCTCCCGAGCTTCGTGGTGTTGTTGATTGAGTAGTTCGTAATCTGTCTTTTGTCTGCTGTTGCCTAGGACTACTGACTATTGGCTGGATTACCTCGTTGTTCTATTGGCTGGATTACCTCGTTGTTCTATTGGCTGGATTACCTTGTTGTTCTATTGTATTTTCGTTCTATTGTTTTGCTTCCCATTGGTGCATCAACCAATGCGGTGAAAGCTTCTGATAGCTTCTACATTACCCTTACGAGCGGGCTTCTACACTTCTGAGCAAAATCAACTGAAATTGAAAGCGTAAACAAAAGCTACTTTTAACAGTTTCATCCTTAACTTGTCAATCTGATTAGTTGTGATCAGAATGGTGTAGGCGAGGTCATCGCTTGTTTCTGAATCATGTATAGGAAACCGAATAAAGAAAGTATCCATATTTATAATATCCACATTTACAAATCCACATTTAAGATATCCACATTTAAAATGTTCATCATACACAATTGTTCTGTAAAATATACTGATGCAGTCAATGGTAAAACATAAGCATTCCCAGCAAAAATAAAAGCACGCTAGGAAAGATTAGGAACTTAATCCATCTGACCTGTAAACTAGTACCCTGTTCTGCATGATCTTGAGAAAATATTGGTTGTTTATCTTACCCAGGGAGGTTAGCGGGATGGAAATTAAACTGTGTATTACTAACGCAATCCCTGGTTCTTAAGCTCCGAAGTCTAGCAAACTCCATAAAGTTCAGTTTTCGATCCAAAGATTTAGAGAGTAAGATGTTTGTAAGATGTTTTCACTTCATATCATATCCCCCCCCCCCCCCCCCACACACACACACACACACAACATCTGCACACACATAAACTAATAGAGGTGCGCGATAAATAAGTCGAGTCTACGAAACGGGAAGTTGAATTGAAATAGGGACTCCCCAAAATATGTCTAGAGAACAAGCAAAATGCAGTCCCGTACCCGGGGGGAGGGGGGAGGGGGGATGCAGGGGGTGCGAACGCATACCCCCACAACGGCCGAAGGTCCACTTTCGGCACAGGTAGCCCAGGCAATGGTTGCTTGTCGTAGCTCGGAATTCGGCTGTTCTGAGATCGGTCGAGTAAAGCGTTTTTTTTTTTGTGAAATGTTGTCAATAAAATTGCCTTAGAACTTAGAACATGCCTTGTTGTTGTAAAATTCACGTGTAATAAACGATTTGGGGGGGGTTTTCTCAACGGAATCTATGATTTCTCTCCCCTTACTAAAGAAAGATACAAGGTTGGAGGCGCCATTTTCGGTAGCACTCAAATACCGTCGAAATTCGAGAGGAAACAACAACAAACTAAATATTTTTATCTTGCAGACCTATGCCAGGGTACACTTACATTCGATATGTGGCAAAACATCCGAGCTAAACTATATTCCCTGGCCGCTAGCCGTATTTTAAAACGAGAAAGTAGCCACAATTATCCTTGACCGATGCCGTTGGACAATTAGTTACGCTTGACCGCGCTGGGAAGGTGAGCAAACTATATTACCCTCCCCGCCAGGTGGGAAAATGTCGCACTCGGCCGGTCTGGGAACTAGGGCAAACTATTTTACCCTCCCTACCCAAGAGAGCAAACTTCGCGCTCTGCCATTGTTAGGCCATCCAATCCGAACGCGAGTTGACCAAGACTCTCAAGTGGAAAACCCGCGATGCTGTCAACGGCGCATTACTAACTGTAGTAGATAGGGATTTCACACTTTTTCACGATCTCAAATTCAGTATTATCAGTTTGTGGAGCGAGATTGTCCGGAATTCAACATAAACAGGTAAGTTTTAAGGTGACAGCATTTTTTATTTTAAAATCTGAAGTATAAACTCGGCCAAGACGAACAACAGAGAAGGCAAAGAGACGGACTCAGATTGCAATCCTTCGGATTTTGTTTGTAGGTAGCACACTCGAATCTTTTGAAGACTTTCTTCACAAATGGAAAGCGCGATGTGAATCTCAAAATCGCTGTAGGATATCACTAGGTAAGTAATCTGTTATCGTTTATTTCAGTCTAATTTATTTGAGTTGCCCTACTGAGAAGCTAAATGTGTGAATTCAAAATGTGTGAATTGTTGTTTGAAAATTCTCCCGTTCTACAAAACGGTGCTATGCCAGCAGAGCTAAACAGGAAGGTTTTTATTTATTTCCAATAAAACAAAATCTCTATATGCCAGACCATTACAGTTACTATCATAACTTTTCCTAAAAATAGTTATTGCCGAAGTTGGCAACTTCTTCATTGCGAACCTACTTCAGCATGCTTTAAGTTCGAGAAATTACCAACATTTAATAATCTAGTTTTCACATCACGAAAAGGTTTTTAAGAGTACTGAATTAAAGTAGAAGTCATCTTTTGTTGGAAAACTTCACAACTGTGACCTAACACGATGTGCGGTTCTAATATGAAATAGTACTCAAAGCGCAACACAAGTGAGAATCGGTAAAGCGCAAGAAAATCAAGCAGATGCGCTTCGTCTTGCGCTTGCATTACAGTGAGAATCAGGAAATTACTTGCTCTGCGCTTGCGCTTACCCCAAGTGAAAAACAACCTTTAGTCTATTCTCTCATTGCCCGGAATATGATATATGTGTCAAAGGAAAAAAATAGAATGATTCTCTATTAAAAATATATAAATCATAATTATTATGAAATTTCACGGGAGGTGGTTGAATGCTTTTCTATACCATATATTTAACTGGGACATTATCCGACGGGTATTTAACCTTCCTGATCACAGCTGTGTGCACCTTTGATGCTTGAGCAGCTTGTTTGATAGGTATAACTTAAACAGCAGGACAGCAGCAGCAGCAGGTTAAATACCTGTCAGATAATGGGTGTTTAATTTCTATAAATGAAACTGATCTAGTGATTTTGTTGTATGAACATCAAAGCTAGCTAGAGTTATCTTGGCACTGTGCACGATTGCGTCTTTTAGGTCTTTATTAGAATATAGAAACTATGATAAGAATGCATTGCACCTGGTGCTATTGCATTGTGATTCCTTTAGCTATTTAGTAATTACTTGATTATACATTGTATTTCAGTTTACGTTCGTTTATCGTCTATCAAAATACCCCTATTGTAAAGATTGTCACGAAAACCGCGGAATACCGGAAGTCCTCTCCCAAGAAATACGAGACCAATTGTTATAAAAATGCCGTGGCTATGCAATGTTTTATAGCGAGAAAAAAGTATAAAACTAATTTGGAAATCCAGAAATCATATTTTCGATATTTCAGATGTCTCTATCGACTCTCGGCATTTCAGTCGCATGAAAAAACATGACATTTTAAAAACTGATGGGGGTGATGGGCACTATGGGTGTGGTCAACAGCAATTTTTGCCACTAAGAGATAGCAAATCGGGTGTTGTCAGAGGGGTTTTTATCCGGAAGAGATAGCAGAGTCGGAAAAACCATTAAACTTCCCCTAAGGAATAGCAGTATTTACACAATAAGAGAATAGCAGAATTGGGAATATCATGTAAGGAATAGTATTTGGTTGAAACTACTATTCAGGTCGTTTCTCAGTACACTCCAGGGCGGCGACATGATCTCCTCTGCATTTGAATTTAGATGTTCCCACTCATTTACAAACTCGGCTGCTTGCCCTTCGTCTAAAAACTGTTTTTTTCTAAGGCAAGGGTACCCTTGCTCCCGAACATAATTAATCATCCTTTTCACACACTTTACGCCGAAGACTTCGTCAACGGCTCTTTTTACTACGACCTTTCTTGCAGGCGCTATGTTTTCCTTGTTTTCTTCTGTATAGTGGTCAATAATATCGTTTAATTGTGCAAAGCTCTTTTTGCTCTTCTCATAATTTAGCATGACCCTTCAATAGAAATATAGATATCAAAATGTGAATATAAATATTCAAAAGTGCTTGCACAGGTTCGCACCAAGTAACTGAAATACGAGTTTGAAAAGAATCACTCTTACCATGTTTTCGCTCCAGTAAATCCCTTCACGACTTCAGCCTTTTTGGAAGTAGCGCTTAACCTTTCATCGTTTTCATTAGATCGTTTAAGGCCGCCAAGAGGATTAAGTTTAGACATTTTTTGATAACAGACAAGCTCAGGTATCGATCAGCTGGTGGGGTTTTCCCGCCCAACGGATGTTTTGGTCAATTTCGGCAGAGCGCGAAGTTTGCTCTTTTGGGTAGGGAGGGTAAAATAGTTTGCCCTAGTTCCCAGACCGGCCGAGCGCGACATTTTCCCACCTGGCAGGGAGGGTAATATAGTTTGCTCTCCTACCCAGCGCGGTCAAGCGTAACTAATTGTCCAACGGCATCGGTCAAGGATAATTGTGGCTACTTTCTCGTTTTAAAATACGGCTAGCGGCCAGGGAAAATAGTTTAGCTCGGATGTTTTGCCACATATCGAATGTAAGTGTACCCTGGCATAGGTCTGCGAGATAAAAATATTTCGTTTGTTGTTTTTTCCTCTCGAATTTCGACGGTATTTGAGTGCTACCGAAAATGGCGCCTCCAACTTTGCATCTTTCTTTAGTAGGTAGAGAGAAATCATAAATTCCGTTGAGAACCCCCCCCCCCCCCCCAAATCGTTTATTACACGTGAATTTGACAACAACAAGGCATGTTCTAAGTTCTAAGCCAATGTTATTGACAACATTTCACACAAAAAAACGCTTTACTCGACCGATCTCAGAACAGCCGAATTCCGATCTACGACAAGCAACCATTGCCTTGGCTACCTGTGCTTTCGGTTGTAGACAAAACTATAAAGCATAAGCTAGATAACCCTGGTACGTAGCCAAATCCGACAATAAAAGTCCCGTGAAGATACTGCCAAGGCATAAAAAAATCCCTCTTTGTTCTTTCGGGGGTAGTCAGATTTTTATTAGAGAACTCATTTCACTCGTCGTCGCTTTAATCGTCCCCTCTCAGAACAGCCGAATTCCGAGCTACGAACAAGCAACCATTGCTTGGGCTACCTGTGATTACATTTGTCACCTACGCGCGCGCACCAGAGTGAAGTTAGTTCCTTATTCGCAGTTCCTTTTTCGTCTGTTTCCTTATTCGCTCAGTTCCTTATACAAATCCGGGGGGGGGGGGGGGGGGGGGGGTACTTACATGATACCTTTTAATTCGAGTTGAAACAGTATTTAGGCATAACAGTTTATTCAGAACAAGTCCAAGAGCATTTTCGTCGGGTAAATTTGGATGCTTTAACGTGCTCGCTGCTAAGCGAAGCTGTGAACATGAGACTCTATCTGCTACAAAAGGTCAAATTACGCTATGCGTGCAATCGCTTTCACAAATGAATCTAGCAAAAGAGAGGAAATCTACCTCTCATCTGATAAATGTATTTATATCTTGGGCTTTCTTTCCAAACGCATTAATATATTTAGAGGAGAAATATTCACGCTTTACGTGACTACGTACGTATGTAGAAGGAATTTGACCTTGCTAACAAAACCACAATTTGACAGATAGTGCTTGTTGTCAATTAACACCTTGGCTACTAGATATGGCTCTGACAAAACAAATAGATTATTGCAGTGACACGAATAGGGAACTTTTCCTTATTCAAGTTAGTTTTCGCGAATAAGGAAATGGAATCTCCCAACGTCCGATTTCGTTTTACGACTTTATCCGAATAAGGAATAGACTATGAAGAGGATTGTCAGTGTTTGCTCATCATTTCTCAATAAAGGAAAGGAAATTTCATAACTCCCGATTTCGCTTTAACGACTCCTTTCGAAAGAGTTCTCGAAAAAGGAAATGGTATTCCATAACGCCTGATTTCGTTTTAACTACTTATCCGAATAAGCAATAGACTAAAGAGAGGGTTCTTTAGTATTTTCTAAACATTTCTCGAAAAAGGAAATGGTATTTCATAACGCCTGATTTCTTTTTAAATATCTATTCGAATAAGGAATCTACTTTAAAGAGGATTGTTAGTATTTTCTCACAATTTGTTTAGAGGAGTATATTCGCGCTTTACTTGACTACGTACGTATGTCGTGTGAATTTGACCTTGCTAACAAAACCACAATTTGACAGATAGTGCTTGTTGTCAATTAACACCTTGGCTACTACATAAGGCTCTGACAAAACAAATAGATTAGTGCAGTGACACGAATAGGGAACTGCTCCTTATTCAAGTTAGTTTTCGCGAATAAGGAAATGGAATCTCCCAACGTCCGATTTCGTTTTACGACTTTATCCGAATAAGGAATAGACTATGAAGAGGGTTCTCAGTGTTTGCTCATCATTTCTCAATAAAGGACATGAAATTTCATAACTCCCGATTCGCTTTTACGACTCCTTTCCAAAGAGTTCCCGAAAAAGGAAATGGTATTTCATAACTCCCTATCTCGTTTTAACTACTTATCCGAATAAGGAAATGACTAAAAAGAGGGTCGTTTGTGTTTTCTAAACGTTTCTCGAATAAGGAAATGGTATTTCATAACGCCTGATTTCGTTTTAACTACTTATCCGAATAAGGAATAAACTATGAAGAGGATTGTCAGTGTTTGCTCATCATTTCTCAATAAAGGAAAGGAAATTTCATAACTACCGATTTCGCTTTAACTACTCCTTTCGAAAGAGTTCTCGAAAAAGGAAATGGTATTTCATAACTCCCTACCTCGTTTTAACTACTTATCCGAATAAGGAATAGACTAAATCCTCTTCATAGTTTATTCCTTATTCGGATAAGTAGTTAAAACGAAATCAGGCGTTATGAAATACCATTTCCTTATTCGAGAAATGTTTAGAAAACACAAACGACCCTCATTTTAGTCTATTCCTTATTCGGATAAGTAGTTAAAACGAGATAGGGAGTTATGAAATACCATTTCCTTTCTCGGGAACTCTTTGGAAAGGAGTCGTAAAAGCGAATCGGGAGTTATGAAATTTCATGTCCTTTATTGAGAAATGATGAGCAAACACTGACAACCCTCTTCATAGTCTATTCCTTATTCGGATAAAGTCGTAAAACGAAATCGGACGTTGGGAGATTCCATTTCTTTATTCGCGAAAACTAACTTGAATAAGGAGCAGTTCCCTATTCGTGTCACTGCACTAATCTATTTGTTTTGTCAGAGCCTTATGTAGTAGCCAAGGTGTTAATTGACAACAAGCACTATCTGTCAAATTGTGGTTTTGTTAGCAAGGTCAAATTCACACGACATACGTACGTAGTCAAGTAAAGCGCGAATATACTCCTCTAAACAAATTGTGAGAAAATACTAACAATCCTCTTTAAAGTAGATTCCTTATTCGAATAGATATTTAAAAAGAAATCAGGCGTTATGAAATACCATTTCCTTTTTCGAAAAATGTTTAGAAAATACTAAAGAACCCTCTCTTTAGTCTATTGCTTATTCGGATAAGTAGGTAAAACGAAATCAGGCGTTATGAAATACCATTTCCTTATTCGAGAAATGTTTAGAAAATATAAAAAACCCGCTTTTTAGTCTATTCCTTATTCGGATAAGTAGTTAAAACTAGATCGGGAGTTATGGAATACCATTTCCTTTTTCGAGAACTCTTTCGAAAGGAGTAGTTAAAGCGAAATCGGTAGTTATGAAATTTCCTTTCCTTTATTGAGAAATGATGAGCAAACACTGACAATCCTCTTCATAGTTTATTCCTTATTCGGATAAGTAGTTAAAACGAAATCAGGCGTTATGAAATACCATTTCCTTATTCGAGAAATGTTTAGAAAACACAAACGACCCTCTTTTTAGTCTATTCCTTATTCGGATAAGTAGTTAAAACGAGATAGGGAGTTATGAAATACCATTTCCTTTTTCGAGAACTCTTTAGAAAGGAGTCGTAAAAGCGAATCGGGAGTTATGAAATTTCCTTTCCTTTATTGAGAAATGATGAACAAACACTGACAATCCTCTCTTTAGTCTATTCCTTATTCGGATAAAGTCGTAAAACGAAATCGGACGTTGGGAGATTCCATTTCCTTATTCGCGAAAACTAACTTGAATAAGGAACAGTTCCCTATTCGTGTCACTGCACTAATCTATTTGTTTTGTCAGAGCCATATCTAGTAGCCAAGGTGTTAATTGACAACAAGCACTATCTGTCAAATTGTGGTTTTGTTAGCAAGGTCAAATTCCTTCTACACGCGTACGTAGTCACGTAAAGCGTGAATATTTTTCCTCTAAATATATTAATGCGTTTGGAAAGAAAGCCCAAGATATAAATACATTTATCAGATGAGAGGTAGATTTCCTCTCTTTTGCTAGATTCATTTGTGAAAGCGATTGCACGCATAGCGTAATTTGACCTTTTGTAGCAGATAGAGTATCATGTTCACAGCTCCGCTTAGCAGCGAGCACGTTAAAGCATCCAAATTTACCCGACGGAAAATGCTCTTGGACTTGTTCTGAATAAACTGTTATGCCTAAATAAGGTTTCAACTCGAATTAAAAGGTGTCATGTAAGTACCCCCCCGGATTTGAATAAGGAACTGAGCAAATAAGGAAACAGACGAAAAAGGAACTGCAAATAAGGAACTAACTTCACTCTGGTGCGCGCGCTTAACAAATACTCCGGTCGTTAAATCATGATTCACTTACCAGCTCTAGCAAGAAGAAGTTCAAACTCAGTTTGAAGAGACTTGTCTGATATGTTAAGCAGCTTCTTGTGTCCATGAATATCCTCGTTACAGTCTTTGAGAAGAACGCACTTTGAATTGCTCGAGCAATCGACACTAGGGCCACAAGGACCACCCACGCAAACAGCGTAACCACAGGTAGTTATGATCAAGAAAAATATCAAGCATCATCTGATTTACAATTTTATGCTTGCCTGATTTTATAAGAAGCAGCTTCATGTGATCTCTTTGTGTTGCCCTAAAGCCTTTTGTGGCTAACGGAGGTGTTACTGTAACAGGATGCCGCTCTGAGGGAGTGTGACAATTCTTCCAGCTTATGCCCTTATGTCAACGAAGCATGTTTGCTTGTGGTATTTGTGTTTTATTCTTCGATTGGTGTTTCCTATCTAGAATTACGCTTTCACAACATAGGCGAGCCAGCTGAGAAGAGATATCTCCTACTTACGGGTGATGTCCTGCTGTGAGAGACATGATAATGTCCATTATCGCATACGCATATACATATCCCATATTAATTTTTAAAATAATTTTGGCATCATTAATATGTTTCTTTTTATAGAATGAAGAACATAAAAAAAAGAAACAATCTAGAATAAAAACTGCAAGCCGACTAGTTGAACTATTCTTTATATCGGGTTTCCTTTGGAAATTCACGCATTCGCATCTGGTAGACCGCTGATCAGTTGTTGTCATCTGAAACCAGACTCGTACTTGACCTTTGCATTGAAATTAATCTCATAAATCGGCCTTTTCCCCAGAAACCTCTTGGCAGAAGGTCAGAACTGACGTGTTTGAATATCTTTTACTTCAATTGAGCGTAATGAAACAGGCGTTCTGAACTGAAGTCTGTACAAAATAGCAAATATTTTTCATTGTAATGTCTTTATTGACTTCCAGTAACTTCCAAGGATGAACCAAGACAATTATACAGCATCTGAGATTAGTATACAGTAAGGGTAGAGTTTATTATCTGTGATTTGTCTCCTGTACAAACAGGTATGTGTATCTAATAAAGACGTCTGTCAAGAAAATCGCGTTATTTGAGCTCGACAGGGGGGGTTGCGTTCGGCTTCATTATAATTCGGGAATTTGATTCCCCCATTTTTTTATTTGCTGAATCGAAAGAAATAACACCAATGTTTGCTTGAAGTGCAAAATCTCTGCGAAAGAGAACCAGGGGCTAACTTTAAACAAATTTTGAGCGATTTTGAAATGTCTTATTTGGCACTCCTCAGTTGAATCTAAGGGACTGGTGCACTTAAGTTGTGTACCTTAATAAAAGCTGACACTTGAGAACGAAAATTATAATTTACTTTAAGGAAGACATGCTATCGAAACCTAAATCAAACAATCCTATTAAGAACAAGCTGGCGTCTTTAACGACAAGTTCGATGTTCCAAACATTTTCGGTCGCTAAAATGTTAGTCGTCGCTTTCCATGTATTTTTTCTCAGTGCTGCCTTTGCATTACACTCGATCACGATTCAAAACCATATTGGTCCTGGAATCCCGTATCAGTCCCTCGCTGTAGATTGGTTAGCATGTATTATTGCTTGCGAAGAAGACTCAGAATGCGTCTCTTATAACTACCTTCCTGCCTCCAACGGTGGGAATTCTTGTGAGCTCAGCCCTTGCGGCATTGAACACTTCGAGAGTGAGAAAGGTCTGGTATTTTCACCTGCTGCTGTGTTTCACCAGATTCGTCAATACAAGGTAGTGTGAGCTGTTGTTTATAGACGGTTTAGATATGCTTGATTCTTTTTTGAAATCACCTTATTGTAAACATGTTTTTCCCCTATAAAAATATTTATTCTAAAATAAAAACTTCGCCCAAACATTGATTTTTCGAGATTTTTTTCACCAATATATTTCCTTCAAAAGCTTTTAAAGAACCGAAACCCTTATTTCAATTATCTCTTTAAGAAGATGTGTCAAATATGGGTCAAATGAAATGAAATAAAATCACGACGTATATCTCTAACCTTGTCAATCCTAAAAGAAATCACATAAGATAATACATTTACTTTATTAGAATCTGTAAAATTGATCGGGCAAGCAAAACGTTTTTGAATTTATCGAAAAGCGCATTTGATGTTTCTATGGTAACAAGCCAGTGTTTACACAATGCAGGATGCTTTGCCATCTTAACCTGACGTTCTGGTTATACATTTTTATTCTACAGTTCCGGCCACGGTTCACGTCTAATAGGCCCTTAACTGTGAATATTTGTTCTGCTTTATGTATATTATGGAGCAATGTGCTTTAAAGATTGAAGTTTAAATTAAAAGTTGAAATAATGTGTATGTGTGTGTGTGTTTACTATCTTTTATTAGGATTCACGGCATTGCCATAAGCCAAAGAACACGGAGGGTGAGTTACCAAAAATTGTTTTTAATAGTGATAATGCTGACAATGATGATGATGATAATGATATCAACGATGATGATAATGATATCAACGATGATGATAATGATATCAACGATGATGATAATGATATCAACGATGATGATAATGATATCAACGATAATGATAATGATATCAACGATGATGATAATGATATCAACGATGATGATAATGATATCAACGATGATGATAATGATATCAACGATGATGATAATGATATCAACAAAGATGATAATGATATCAACGACGATGATAATGATATCAACGACGATGATAATGATATCAACGACGATGATAATGATATCAACGACGATGATAAGGATATCAACGACGATGATAATGATATCAACGACGATGATAATGATATCAACGACGATGATAATGATATCAACGACGATGATAATGATATCAACGACGATGATAATGATATCAACGACGATGATAATGATATCAACGACGATGATAATGATATCAACGACGATGATAATGATATCAACGACGATGATAATGATATCAACGATGATGATAATGATATCAACGATGATGATAATGATATCAACGATGATAATAATATCAACGATGATGATAATGATATCAACGATGATGATAATGAAGAACATTCCCCCCCCCCTCTTGAATCTGTTGTCATTTTAAAGCCCCCATCATCGCATCGCATCGCATCTCGTCTTTGTTTCTTGTCTTCCACTTTTCCTCCATCCTATTTTAACTGTGCCGTAGCAGACCTCGAAATATTGGGGGGCACAATACAGCAACATTAAGAAAATATTTGAGGGTACGGCCACGCCCCAACTGGTCATTTTCTTATTACTTTTTAAATATTTGGGGGCATGTGCCCCCAGTGCCCCACCCTCTACTACGGACTTAAGCCTCCGGTTTAAGCCTCCGGTTTAAGCCTCCGGTTTTAAGCCTCCGATTTATATTTTGCAGATGCAGTTGACTTGAAGTGCAAATTGCGCAATTTTCCCTGCTGCACAAATGCACATTGTGTGACGTCATTTGACCTAACACATGCTGCTTGTGAGTGCAACGTTGGTTTTCAAGGGAATCCACAAACAGGGTGTCAGGGTAAGGGAATTTTAATAGGAAAGAAAAACAGAAAAAAAATAGTTTGGAAAAGGGTAGTCAACTGGGTAGCTCTTACGCTCAGACCAAGGATTCAAGATCCATTTAAACAAAGAAACCCTTCCCCTTCAATCTTCGCGCGCGGCCAGATAGTACCTTTTATCTTTTCACTTGCTACGCGCGCTGTATATCACCAAACAAAACACGATTAAAAAAGCGTTCCCTCCTTCTCTATACACGGCCCTAGAAGAGCTTATTTATCGGATTGATAAGTAAAGTGGGTTTCATGTCCGTGGCTCGCGGTTATTTATGGTCTTGTAGCCAAGGCTTCCATCCTCACTCTTTCCCCTACCGTTATACAAAAGCCACATCTATTGCTTATACTCGATGTAAAGCCTGATTGAACTAACATGTAACAGAATACTTATAATCAATAAATAATAGGGGTGTTTTGTAGCTGCTTAGATAAAGCGTTCCAAAATGGAATGGCTGACAAAGGATATTTATCCCTACATTTTGGTCTGTTCCGCAGAAGAAATTATTATTATTATTATTATGCGGTGAACAACGTTATAGAATATACGCTAGTCAATATATTTTGCGATGAGAGGAATTCTGTAACAGCTTGGCCGTTTTTTCCTGATTCCATGGGTTATTTTAATTATTTCAATCACTGGATTATTTTTTCGCTTAAAGGTTAGGTAGTTAAATCACTGAATTGTTTTTTTTTTTTTCAATTTTTTTCTTCGCATGGCTGGGCGATCAAATATTCCGTTAAAACATCTTTATGTGCTATGTAGATATCGACGAATGCACAGAGCGCCGTAATTCATGCCGTGCAGGAACTACATGCAAAAACACCATCGGCTCCTACACCTGTGAATGTCCAACCGGTCGCTATGACAACGGACAGATTTGCTCTCGTAAGTATCACGTGGAGCGAAAGATTCCTAGAAAACCACTCCTTTCTTTTTGTCCTCTCTGTATTTTAAATATCGCATCATGTGAAGAAATCGGGAAATAACAATTACACCATTGAATTTATAACCAGATATTATACTTTATTCGCGATTTTTTTAGAATTTTTAAGAAGTTCTTGTTCTCGGATTCTCAGGCCCTCTCTCCATCTCGGAATTTTCTCGGATTTACCATTCGCCACCCCTCTAATAGGTTTCAGCTCTAAGATATGGTGCAATCCGTATCATGTAGTGTTGGAGAAAAGGGAAATACGAAATCGCGCGAAATGAGGCTCTTCTGTCTAAGGGAAGAGCCGGATGAAGAGAAGTGGGGGGGAGTAAATACATACTAAGAAATACTAATTATTGCTATACTCGGTTGCCGTGATGCAACTATAAAAAAAGGAGTGAAGAGGAGGGGACTTGTCTGATGACAAACATGAAATCCATTTATTAATTTTTATATCTCTCTATGACCATAAAAGGTTGCCTTGAAGGTTGGAAAATCTACCAAGCTAACCACTTTTGCTATAAGTTTGTGAGTGAGGAGCGACCATGGACGGATGCAAGCCGTTATTGCCAAAACATTGGAGGAAATCTGACCTCGATACACAGTGCAAAAGAGAACGACTTTGTTTCTGGTTTAGGGGAAGGTAGGTACCGGAGAGGGGAGGAGGAGAAAGGGAGGTATGCGGTAGAGATATGTAGGACGGAGTTAAGGGAGGAAAGTTTTGATGAGTGGAGGACGGGTGGACGGAGGCGGTTGGAGTGATGCGAGAGGGAGGAAGGTGAAGAAGGGACAAGAGAGACGGATGTCGTTGGGTGTTGAAGAATGGACAAATAAACGGAAGGACAAATGCGAGTGGGTGTGAGGGGAGCAGGGGCGGCGGAGTGGTCCCATAAGTGGGAGAGGGGGGGGGGGGGGGCGAAAGTTGGGGTGGGGAAGTCGTTAGTTGTTTCAGGGGAGGGGTTTGTGGTGGTTTTAAATTCTGAAGCGCTATTTATAAAAACGCGGGGATAACCTATGTTTTTATGCACTGGATTTTCATCAGATCAATAAATTTGTTGTCGGTTGCAAATGTACCGCTTGAAACCCGTTGGTTTAAAAAATTGTTCGTATATAAAGAAACATCCGCTCAGAAAAGTGTGTGTGTGTGTGTGTGTGTGTGTGGGGGGGGGGGGGGTGGGGGGCGCTGCAGTGACTGAGACGGGGGTTGCAAAAGTCGACCGTAACTATTTGAAGGATGGAGCGATAGAGAGAAGCAATTGAGGCGTTTATAGGTCTTCTATCGGATGTAGTGTAGAGAGAAAACGTGGCTGGCGTTGCTCTTAATATGATTTACAGAACTCCTACCCTCTTTTAGGAAACGCCTACTGGATCGGCCTCAACGATCTCAAGAACGAAAAGGCGTTTGTGTGGAGTGATGGAACATCGGTAGACTTCACACAATGGGCTTTTAAAAAACCAAGTGACAATGGCAAAGATAAGGATTGTACTTACCTTTTTAATCAGTCCAAGACTTGGATCGACTTTTCCGTTGCCAACAGTTACCCCTTTGTGTGCCGATACCCCTTAGAGCCGGCATGAATTAAACCTTATCTTGCATCTACAATATCATGAGTCTGAGTAATTATGTTTATTTAGACAGTCTTATTGGTCGATATAAATCATCTTGTCTCTGGTGTTCCTACTAGTTTATCCGGGGCCCGTAGACGAACTGTGCGGAAGCGTGGAATCTGGGACGTCACAACTATTACAAGCCACAGGAAACCCGATCAGTATGCTAGGGACATTACATTCCGACCAATCACACAGTCAGGACCACGACACCATCCCCAGCATTCCTTTTGCACTCAAATCCGACGAATATCGCTCCATAGTAGAGTATACTGCAAGATTCATGAGTAGGCCCACCATATGTTAGAGAGAAAGCTGCCGTATATACCGAACCAACACGGAGCTCACCTTAATTGTTTGAATGAATATAGTTAAAATTGCTCCCGAGCTTCGTGGTGTTGTTGATTGAGTAGTTCGTAATCTGTCTTTTGTCTACTTTTGCATAGGACTACTGACTATTGGCTGGATTACCTCGTTGTTCTATTGGCTGGATTACCTCGTTGTTCTATTGTATTTTCGTTCTATTGTTTTTTTGTTTGTTTTGTTTTTTTTGTCTGTGGTGCATCAATCCAATGTAGTGAAAGCTTCTGATTAGCTTCTACATGACCCTTACGAGCGGGCTTCTACACTTCTGAGCAAAATCAACTGAAATTGAAAGCGTAAACAAAAGCTACTTTTAATAGCTTCATCCATAACTTGTCAATCTGATTAGTTGTGATCAGAATGGTGTAGGCGAGGTCATCGCTTGTTTCTGAGGAGTTAATATTGTGGTACTATTAGGAATCATGTATAGGAAACCGAATAAAGAAAGTATCCATCTTTATAATATCCACATTTAAAAATCCACATTTAAGATATCCACATTTAAAAATGTTCATCATACACAATTGTTCTGTAAAATATACTGATGCAGTCAATGGTAAAACATAAGCATTCCAAGCAAAAATAAAAGCACGCTAGGAAAGATTAAGAACTTAATCCATCTGACCTGTAAACTAGTAACCTGTTCTGCATGATCTTGAGAAAAAATTGGTTGTTTATCTTACCCAGGGAGGTTAGCGGGATGGAAATTGAACTGTGTATTACTAACGCAATCCCTGGTTCTTAAGCTCCGAAGTCTAGCAAACTCCATAAAGTTCAGTTTTCGAGCCAAAGATTTAAGAGAGTAAGATGTTTGTAAGTTGTTTTCACATCATCGCTAAAATCCATTTTACCTGTTCCATAGTCGAAAACTGAGGCCTCATTAGCTTCAGTCGCGCCAATGCCGTGGTTTACCCTGCTACACCCTGCCCCCCCCCCCCTCCACCGATCATCATCACTGTACCCTCCCCACCACTCCAGTGTCGCACCAGAATCCAATGTATTTGCTGCCCTGTATCTTTCCATTGCAAGAGTGTTGCGAAAAGCCATCAGTGCTTCTATACAACCCACCATACTTTACACTACAATTGCAATGACATCTATTACTCGCCCAGAAAGCGCCATTCCTGAAGTTCCCTTAGCTCGTTATCTTTTCTCTAAACGTCTGGCCTTCGAGGCAGTTATCGGTGGTGGCGAGTAGAGCAATGTGATTGAAGTCATCACTACGGGCCAACTTGAAATTCTTCCCCCTGAGTAGCCAGAAGGCTGCGGGGTTCATGTCGCTATTGATAGACAGGTATATGACGTCACCTACTGCCGACCGCTGGTCGTACTACCAGGGACCTTCGTCTCGCATCCAGTTTTTACCATCATTGTTTGAAAAGCGCGCTGCAAGCGCCCATCCACGCCTATTAGGGGTTATGTCGCAGTACACCTGTAAGAAGGCCCTATGTGCCACACGGCAGGAGGACAGGTAACAGGTAACACACCTGTAAGAAAAGAAGGTTTCTGCTAAAAGACTCAACATTGTCTCTACGTTCAAGTAATCCTGACAGCAACTATTTACATGCTGGCATTAGAAAATCTTGTAATTAAACTATTTCTAGCATTACTTATTGGTATAATACGTCCTTGCTTGTAGCCGACCTGTAGTTGTTGGATTTTTTTAGGCGAGAAAACCCCGGAGTTTGCTATCGTAACCGCCATTTTGGAACATACGGCGAGTCTCCTTAATACACCGATGAAGGGTGGTACATTTTTCTATATTCCTGCAATGCTCTCGCTGTTGGATGTCTGCATATGTTTGAGTTAGGAACTTCCTATTCTAATGTTTGGAATATGTCCGACCTTCTTTGTGATGTTTCGTAATATCTGTGTATCTGTGTAACGCCATCTGTGGAGGAGTTCTGAGCGACTTCAGTACAACATATTGAGCAAAAATATATATATTCAATGTTTAGCATGCAAAAGTACCCGAAAACGCCGAGAAAAAATTACGTTACCAACATCCGGGACACATCTTTTTCCATCACCATAGTAACCACTTTTACATCTGCACGTGAATGAGCCAATCGTGTTGATACACGTAGCGTTGGTATGGCAACTGTTTAATCCAGTCACACACTCGTCAATGTCTGTGATGTATTGTGATCTCGCCTTTATTTAGTATTGGTATTAGGATTGGCTATTACAGCTAAGAGATGGGTCATTAGATTAGGGAGGGGTCGGGTAGTGTTGCCATATACAATATTTTCATCGCACCAGTTTACGACAGAAACCTCAACCGACAAGAGACAAAGGAAGGATCAACGATATTTAACAGGCCATCCGCCCTAATTTATTTGTCAATACTGTATGGTAACTGTCTTTCTTATGTATTGATTGACCCAATTAAGTCTATTTTAAAGTATATTCTTTTTATGATACCACCCCAACCCCCCCCCCCCCCCCTCAACCCCCCCCCCCCCCCCCCCCCCCCCACGCACACAAACACATAACGGCCAAGAGTCCACTTTCGGCTGGCAAAATACATGTTATTTGTAGACAAAACTATAAAGCATCAGTAAATTAGATTAAAAAAAAAACATACTAGATCACTCTGGTATGTATGTCATAACTGGTAAGTTATAATTTTTTTGTAGCCAATCCGATAATAATCCCGTGGAGATACTGTCCCCGTCTGAATACCGCATGCAAAACGAATAAGAAAAGTAAAATAACAGCCTTATAGTGATTCAAAATCCCCAATATGATGAATAAGTCAAAACCAATAACAAAGGATTCTGCTGTGTGACGACAGGACAAACCCCTCCTTCCACCCTTCTCTATTTCCCCAGGGAATCGCTCTCTTACCGACACGACTTAGTCCATTGCCAGAGAGTATCCAAATCTGTATCCTCTCCTTCCACATTTCTCTATTTCCCCAGGGAATCGCTCTCTTACCGACACGACTTAGTCCATTGCCAGAGAGTATCCAAATCTGTATCCTCTCCTTCCACATTTCTCTATTTCCCCCAGGGAATCGCTCTCTTACCGACACGACTCGTCCATTGCCAGAGAGTATCCAATTCTGTATCCCCTCCTTCCACCCATCTCTATTTCCCCCAGGTAATGGCTCTCTTACCGACAAGACTTAGTCCATTGCCAGAGAGTATCCAATTCTGTATTACCTCCTTCCACCCTTCTCTATTCCCCCAGGGAATCGCTCTCTTACCGACACGACTTAGTCCATTGCCAGAGAGTATCCAATGCTGCATCCTCTCCTTCCACCTTTCTCTATTTCCCCCAGGAAATCGCTCTTTTACCGACACGACTTAGTCCATTGCCAGAGAGTATTCAATTCTGTATCCCCTCCTTCCACCCATCTCTATTTCCCCCAGGTAATGGCTCTCTTACCGACACGACTTAGTCCATTGCCAGAGAGTATCCAATTCTGTATTACCTCCTTCCACCCTTCTCTATTCCCCCAGGGAATCGCTCTCTTACCGACACGACTTAGTCCATTGCCAGAGAGTATCCAATGCTGCATCCTCTCCTTCCACCTTTCTCTATTTCCCCCAGGAAATCGCTCTTTTACCGACACGACTTAGTCCATTGCCAGAGAGTATTCAATTCTGTATCCCCTCCTTCCACCCTTCTCTATTTCCCCCAGGAAATCGCCCTCTTACCGACACAACTCGTCCATTGCCAGAGAGTATCCAATTCTGCACCCCACCTTCCACCCTTCTCTATTTCACCCAGGGAATCGCTCTCTTACCGACACAACTCGTCCATTGCCAGAGAGTATCCAATTCTGCACCCCACCTTCCACCCTTCTCTATTTCCCCCAGGGAATGGCTCTCTTACCGACACAACTCGTCCATTGCCAGAGAGTATCCAATTCTGCACCCCACCTTCCACCCTTCTCTATTTCACCCAGGGAATCGCTCTCTTACCGACACGACTCGTCCATTGCCAGAGAGTATCCAATTCTGTATCCCCTCCTTCCACCCATCTCTATTTCCCCCAGGTAATGGCTCTCTTACCGACACGACTTAGTCCATTGCCAGAGAGTATCCAATTCTGTATTACCTCCTTCCACCCTTCTCTATTCCCCCAGGGAATCGCTCTCTTACCGACACGACTTAGTCCATTGCCAGAGAGTATCCAATGCTGCATCCTCTCCTTCCACCTTTCTCTATTTCCCCCAGGAAATCGCTCTTTTACCGACACGACTTAGTCCATTGCCAGAGAGTATTCAATTCTGTATCCCCTCCTTCCACCCTTCTCTATTTCCCCCAGGGAATCGCTCTCTTACCGACACAACTCGTCCATTGCCAGAGAGTATCCAATTCTGCACCCCACCTTCCACCCTTCTCTATTTCACCCAGGGAATCGCTCTCTTACCGACACAACTCGTCCATTGCCAGAGAGTATCCAATTCTGCACCCCACCTTCCACCCTTCTCTATTTCCCCCAGGGAATGGCTCTCTTACCGACACAACTCGTCCATTGCCAGAGAGTATCCAATTCTGCACCCCACCTTCCACCCTTCTCTATTTCACCCAGGGAATCGCTCTCTTACCGACACAACTCGTCCATTGCCAGAGAGTATCCAATTTTGTATCCCCTTCTTCCACCCTTCTCTATTTCCCCCAGGGAATCGCTCTCTTACCGACACAACTCGTCCATTGCCAGAGAGTATCCAATTTTGTATCCCCTCCTTCCACCCTTCTCTATTTCCTCCAGGGAATCGCTCTTTTACCGACACAACTCGTCCATTTCCAGAGAGTATCCAATTCTGTATCCCCTCCTTCCACCCTTCTCTATTTCCCGCAGGGAATCGCTCTCTTACCGACACAGCTTAGTCCATTGCCCCAGCGAGTATCCAATTCTGCACCCCACCTTCCACCCTTCTCTATTTCACCCAGGGAATCGCTCTCTTACCGACACAACTCGTCCATTGCCAGAGAGTATCCAATTTTGTATCCCCTCCTTCCACCCTTCTCTATTTCCCCCAGGGAATCGCTCTCTTACCGACACAACTCGTCCATTGCCAGAGAGTATCCAATTTTGTATCCCCTCCTTCCACCCTTCTCTATTTCCTCCAGGGAATCGCTCTTTTACCGACACAACTCGTCCATTTCCAGAGAGTATCCAATTCTGTATCCCCTCCTTCCACCCTTCTTTATTTCCCCCAGGGAATCGTTCTCTTACCGACACAACTCGTCCATTTCCAGAGAGTATCCAATTCTGTATCCCCTCCTTCCACCCTTCTCTATTTCCCCCAGGGAATCGCTCTCTTACCGACACAACTCGTCCATTGCCAGAGAGTATCCAATTTTGTATCCCCTCCTTCCACCCTTCTCTATTTCCCCCAGGGAATCGCTCTCTTACCGACACAACTCGTCCATTGGCAGAGAGTATCCAATTTTGTATCCCCTCCTTCCACCCTTCTCTATTTCCCCCAGGGAATCGCTCTTTTACCGACACAACTCTTCCATTTCCAGAGAGTATCCATAATTCTGTATCCCCTCCTTCCACCCTTCTCTATTTCCCCCAGGGAATCGCTCTTTTACCGACACAACTCTTCCATTTCCAGAGAGTATCCAATTCTGTATCCCCTACTTCCACCCTTCTTTATTTCCCCCAGGGAATCTTTCTCTTACCGACACAGCTTAGTCCATTGCCAGAGAGTATCCAATTCTGTATCCCCTCCTTCCACCCTTCTCTATTTCCCCCAGGGAATCGCTCTCTTACCGGCACGACTAAGTCCATTGCCAGAGAGTATCCAATTCTGTATCCCCAACTTCCACCCTTCTCTATTTCCCCCAGGGAATCGCTCTCTTACCGACACAACTCGTCCATTTCCAGAGAGTATCCAATTCTGTATCCCCCTTCCACCCTTTTCTGTTTCCCCAAGGGAATCGCTCTCTCACCGACACGACTTAGTCCATTGCCAGAGAGTATCCAATTCTGTATCCTCTCCTTCCACCCTTCTCTATTTCCCCCAGGGAATCGCTCTCTTACCGACACAACTCGTCCATTGCCAGAGAGTATCCAATTTTGTATCCCCTCCTTCCACCCTTCTCTATTTCCCCCAGGGAATCGCTCTCTTACCGACACGACTCGTCCATTGCCAGAGAGTATCCAATTTTGTATCCCCTCCTTCTACCCTTCTCTATTTCCCCCAGGGAATCGCTCTTTTACCGACACAACTCTTCCATTTCCAGAGAGTATCCAATTCTGTATCCCCTCCTTCCACCCTTCTCTATTTCCCCCAGGGAATCGCTCTTTTACCGACACAACTCTTCCATTTCCAGAGAGTATCCAATTCTGTATCCCCTACTTCCACCCCTATTTAATTTGCCCCAGGGAATCTTTCTCTTACCGACACAGCTTAGTCCATTGCCAGAGAGTATCCAATTCTGTATCCCCTCCTTCCACCCTTCTCTATTTCCCCCAGGGAATCGCTCTCTTACCGGCACGACTTAGTCCATTGCCAGAGAGTATCCAATTCTGTATCCCCTACTTCCACCCTTCTCTATTTCCCCCCAGGGAATCGCTCTCTTACCGACACAGCTTAGTCCATTGCCCCAGAGAGTATCCAATTCTGTATTACCTCCTTCCACCCTTCTCTATTTCCCGCAGGGAATCGCTCTCTTACCGACACAGCTTAGTCCATTGCCCCAGAGAGTATCCAATTCTGTATTCCCTCCTTCCACCCTTCTCTATTTCCCCCAGGGAATCGCTCTCTTACCGACACAGCTTAGTCCATTGCCCCAGAGAGTATCCAATTCTGTATTACCTCCTTCCACCCTTCTCTATTTCCCGCAGGGAATCGCTCTCTTACCGACACGACTTAGTCCATTGCCAGAGAGTATCCAATTCTGCATCTGCATACATCCGAGCCCGCGGTACTGATACAGGTTGCATTGCTATGACTCTCGCAGCCCCCAGTATTATTAGTCGCTGATTGGATGGAATCTGTGTTGTTCTGGGAGACTGGCATGGACAACAAGCACAAAAATATGCAGAGCGATGTTTATTTGTAAACTTCGTGCATGAAATGAGTAAACAATAACAATAACAGGACCGCACTCGAAAAGGCAAACGCGTTTCAGGAAGTAACACAAATCAGGATATTTAGATAAAATCTGAAAAATGTTTCAAGTTGGGCAAAGTCCGGCTATCTTAGAACGTCGGTTACTTTAAAAATTTCCACATTCATTCAATCAAATCTTAGAAAGCCCATTTAATAAAAAAGAAGTCGTTGAAAAATACATTATCAGATCTAACCAGTGCCATTTGCCGTTTTTCGGAGGACAGCTCACAGGACTGCAGTTGCCACAATCACCACAAAGACGGCAATTACCGCCAGCTACACGCACCTCGCACGCTTACGGCCACGCCCTACATCCTGGACTTCGCTAGCAGAGGGTGTGGTATCACATGTGTCATCGTGCTAGCCTTTTGCGACCATCTCAACGGGTACAACACCCTACACCCAGGGGTACAAACCCTGAGTTTTAGGAGAGGAGACAGCAACATCTTGCCCGTGTAGTAAAGAGCTCAAACCATCGCTTTTATCAGAGACAGTCCCGGTTGGGCAGTCTTCGTGCACCTCGGTTGTTTGAGTGGATTTGGGTCTGCCTCCCATGCTGATAAAAATGCTTTGCTTGGCTATTGTTAGTCTGTAGTTTATAAGCTTTTTAAATGAGCATTTATTCCACCTGGGGGAGAAATGTGGGAGGACACTAAATCCGACCCATCAATACAGGGGCTCATAAGTAGGGGCAATCAACTTCCTCATGTTCTGGTACTATATAGGTGTCACGGCGTTTCCTAGGATCAGGCCATTTTTAGACGCGCGGATGAGCCAATCAGATTCAACCTTTGTGTTGACGTTTTGGCTGAGCTCAACTGCACGCGCAGTCTCAGACAAAAAGCTATGTTCTCTCTTCGGTACTTTGACTTTTTGTTGCTCTCTTTTTCAATATGAATCCAACCCTACCTATGACTTTGAATTCTAACTTGCAATTCTTTTGGTAAACAAAGAAAACCGACGGATCATCGATAAAAATATATTCTTCCTAACTGCAATTTGCGCGTGCAGCCTCACGTCACTCGCGCGCGCGACCAACGTCAATGTAGCTGATTGGCCAGTTCGTGCGCGCGCGTCTAAAAATAGCCTGATCCTAGGAAACGCTGTGACATTTATATAATATGATGATTGCCCCTACTTATGAGCCCCTGTCAATACTAATTTTTTTTTAAGTTGTATGCGGAAGCTAGTAAGTGCCATTGATATCAATTTTATTTGAATAATTGCGTTATATGGATTTTTTGTCATAGAATTGGCAAAGCATTTTTTCATGGTGATTAATCTTTTTTGCTAAAGAATGCATTGATCGGGGATGGAATCGTCTTGATTTTAGGATTTCGGGTGCTAGCGGTCTCGCACCAGTCCTTTCCCTCTACCCGCTTGCTCATGCAAGTTTACCTACCCAATCCCAACATGGCGGACGGTTTCGGGAAATCCGTCGATTCTTTCGACGAGAGTTTTCTTTTTTCTGAATTTGAAGACAGTGGAAAACCCAAGTCCTCGTGTTTATCATTTCCCGAAGCATTTGTAAAGGAGGAAAGCTCGCAGCACCAATCAATGGAAGATCTGAAGCTCGAAAATTATCGTTTGAAAATGGCACTCGGCAAATTTATCTTTCCCGGGAAAGATTCGAAAGTACTACCTCAAAATCCAATCGCTCAAGCGACCTTCTTTAGCAACCAACAATCGTTATCAAGCCGCAGCAGAATCGAAGCGTTCCTAGCAACACTAGGAGTAGCACTTCAAGGGGAAAACTCAAAGTCGTCAGAGGAAGATGATGAATTCATATATCCACATGTTCAGCCTTCTTTGGAAGAGTTCAGCGAGGTCCTGGATGGTTTTATTGATAACACGAATAAGAACTGTGATTCGGTTGTGAGTTGTGTGCGGTATTTTGATATCTATTGCGTTGACTGCTGTGGTTTACCGCTTCATGAGTTTAATCCACGTGATAGTAGTGGTTGGGATATACCGTTATACGAACAAGTCTACTTTGTAGCTTTACCCTTTATCGAGGATAGCTCCTCCAAAGTTCGTGTTTCCCGAAAGAAAACGTGTTTCAATTGTGGAGCTGTAGGACATGCCCTTAGTAACTGCCCTGAGCCACACAATCAAGCACAAATAGAATCCCAACGTAGAAAGTTTTTGAATAAGTTCACATCACCTATAGTCAAAGGCTCTAGGTATCACATAAATGAGAAAAGGTTTGGAGAGTTCAAGCCAGGAGTTATAAGCCCTAACTTGCGCGAGGCTTTAGGAATTGAGGAAAATGAAGTGCCACCATTTGTGTATAAGATGCGTTGCCTTGGTTACCCTCCTGGGTACTTGCCGTCATCAAAGAAACCAAGTTTGCTTCTTTATGATGCCACTGGAAATGTTGATGATTATATCATGGATGATGATGATGATGAATGTCTAGACAATGATAAATCATCAGAGGAAAAAAGTAATGACAAAAAGTCGTTGTTTGTCAAATACCCAGGTTTCAACTGCCCTTTACCTGAAGGTTAGTTATACTACTGCTAATACTAGTACTTCAAAAATAATTGCTAATACTAATGCTACAGAAATCATCAACCACAGGAAATGTTGATATTTTTCTGATACATTTGATTCTTCTTTTAGCACAAAGCTGTTTTAAACATTGTAACTTTCAAATGTGTGAAAATAATAAAGTTGTGGGAGTGATTGTGGAGATTGCACAAAAAGAAAAAAATGTACAAAAAATATTAACTGTTGCACATATTAAATGTAACTTTCAAGTGTTTGAAAATAAAACACCCACAAATTTGAGAGGTGTTTAGCATCATTACAGTAACTGGTGCTCTATAGAAATATTTGAAACAGTTTTAGTAAAATGTAAGAAACATATTTTTTACAGGTGGAATAGATTGTGGTACGAAGATGGGTTTCCCAGCAATGCAAAGACGACACCAAATCCAAGAGATGGAGTGGTGGTACAAACAAGGTTCTGCTCAGAAGATTTCTCAGTCTAGAGAGATTCGTAGACGAGACAGAAAGAGAAGACTTTCAGATACAGAGGCTGGAGTGAGTGACATGGACTTAGATGATGAAGGTATGACAATATTTTTTTATTTTGAGTCTGATAAAAAGGGATCTCTAGATGGTTAGTTAATGATTTTTGATGTTCTCAAGATAAAGTGCATGTCGTCACTAACTTGAGCATAATAACTGTTAAAATGTTGGTTGTCCATTGAAGGTGAATCACCCTGTTATTTATTTGAGACAATGTTTAATTTTGTGCCCAATTCATATGAGTTCATCCTTAAAGATCCAGCATGCTTTGCGGGTGCTCCCAAAGGTCGTCCCATGCAAGATCTGATGAAAAGTTTGTAACAATTTTGAATTCCAAAATGCTAGGAGTTGCCCTGCTGTGACTGGGCCATTTTTTGGTGTGGAAAAAAGGACCAATCACAGCAAAGCAGTGTTTACTTTTAAGTCCTTCACATTGCTGACAAATACTTTGCCTGCTTGATGAATCAATTTCTTTTGTTTTGCGTGATAAGAGAAACTAGGAAGCCAGAACAATTGCTTGTGATCCAGTTGTATTTATAGGAAAGAGCGATGTTATTGCTCAGCTACCAACAGGCTTCGGTAAAAGCCTGGTAATCCAAATCTTGCCACTTCTATTCAAAGAAGCCTGCAAAATTGGATAAAATTTCTCCTGAGAACCCTGTTGTTGTTGTTGTTCGCCTACTAAGGTCGATCGTCCAAGAGGAAGCGATAAAGCTCCAAGTGCTGGGAGATCAGATTTATATTGAAACAAATTTAAACTTACAAGTGAAAATTCGCCTTCTGTAGCGTCCGGCTGCAGCATGCACATAACATAAACAAATGCTAAATTCCCCACATTTTGTCTTGGACAGCATTTCTTCACAAAAAGTTCAAACAAATCGAAAATGAGAACGATTTGATGTGCACTGACCCAAAAGTGTCATATTTCTGACAAATTTTGGTATCTCAAAGATAGAATACAGTAATTTTGATGTAATTTTTATGTAATGCTCTGTGTAAGAACTAGGCAACCTAACAGCATATGCACGCTTGTATGTAAAAATTGCCTTTGTTATTTTTTAAAATTTGATTGGTCAAGACAAGAAATTACAATATTAGTTACACTTAAAACTAAATGATGCCTAATGTTTTTAAATTTTTAGTTTTAGGATTTATTAGTATGTGTAATATGGCTTATATAATCTAACGTGGGGAACCTTGTGAAAATTATGTCAAGAAAAACTATTTCTGTTTTTTCTTTTGGTTGGCTCAAAACAGAAAATCTTGGAAAGATATATTAGGGAGCACATGTTTCATGTAATTTCCTCAAATTCTCACTATATTCTATATCTAGTGCCTGTGTGTTTTTTATGAAAAATATCCTATGTGGGAAAGCTATGATAAAGCTTTTTGCTGCAAGACAATGGGACTTTGCCTACTGTAGTTCTTGCATGAATGGTTACTTACTGTAAATTGGCTTAAGCTTCCGACTTGTCACATCCCCAGAACTAGTCTTTCTTGAGAACTTTGCATCCGCAAAGTACGTTGGATCTTCAAGCATGCTACTGTATGTGTTATGACGTCACTGGGTCTGAAATTTATGACCGCTCATTTAATGTTAGCTTCACAGACTATTGGAATTTTTTGGAAAATTAAGCTTTTATCGAAAGATTAGGGCCAAAATCTTCAGACCCAGTGCCACAACTAGGAATTGAAAAATTGAATGGTGTCGCAAATGAAGACATTAACTGGGATGATTCGCCTTAAACACACGGTTCCGCTATAAAAGGGAAAGCTCCTCCCACCCCAAGGCTCAAGAACAATTAGTCATCAATCAGCCGTAAATGAGTCAACAATTCAAATTTCTTATTCTAAACTAAATTAAATATTGTTCCTAGACTTGCCCACCTAAACTGTTTCTATTTATAGTAAAATAATGCTATACCAAGTTGTGTGCGCTCTGAAATACAAGCATTTTCATCACAGCGCAATAATGATTTATGCAGATGCGTTAGATTATGGATCAGCAGCCAAAACGTGAGTGGACAGCAAATCACTAGTATATCAATCTATTAACACAACTATCTTGTTACCTGTGCAAAAATAGCTTTATCCAACCGACTGGCAGTGTTTTGATTATAATTGCCAATTCGAGCCTAGGGGTGGGGGGAGCTTTCCTTTTTATAGCGGAACCTCATGTTTAAAGCTGGTTTAGGTTTCAATATTACAGGCGTGACCAGTAAAACTGTGGAAACCGGAAATAAAGTATGTGCGGAATGTTTGTTCTGACCAATCAGTCGTGAGATATTCAAACGGTCAATAAAAACGTGTCTCAACAAGTCTCAGTGTCTTCTAAGAATTAAACTTAGTTGCTTAGATCTTTTTACAGGCAGAATACACACAATCAATGTTGCACATTTTTCCACTCCTAAAATAGATCTTGGTATTAAAGCAGATTGATTAAACTAGTATCTTCATTCCCTTTCAGTTTCTGGCCCAATACATTTTGACCTAGGCACTCCAACAGATTCTCCGCACTCCAAAGATCGCAAGCGTGGTCGCTATGACAACAACCAATCAGCAGATGAGGGTGGTGGCTACTCTCCTTGCCACCCTGGACTCCAGATTGGAGAGGAAGAGGAGAAGTTGATAAAGAGGTTACACCAGAAGCATCATCTACCAGCTGTCACACCCTCGCCATCACCAAACACAGAGTTAAAAGAGAAGGGTGGCCCAAGCAAGAGAAGGGTCAAACGGAAGAGAATCTCTACTTGTAGTAAAGAAGAAGGGGAGCTAAGTGAGGAGGATGGTGAAGAGAAATATCAGGATTATGTGACTGTAGATGAATGGGTGGCAAGTGAGGAGGAAGAGGTGCAAAGTGAAGGGGAAGGGGTGCAGACAGAAGAGGGAGGGGGAAAAGAAGGGGAATTAAAGGGCTATCGTGACTGGTGGGTTGAGGAACCCCTGGCTCCATCTAGTAAAGGGCATGGTAAGACCCATTGCTCCCCGCCTCCTTTGCCTGCAGTCAAGTTACCGATGGACCTACTGACTAGGTTTTACACTAGTAGTACGGTGCTACAGAAGGTCAGCTTTGAAGATAGAGTGATGTGGCTGGACCCTGTATACGGCAACATCCAGGTGTCATCAGGGCGCTACGATAAGCTGAAGGAGATCTTACAGAAAGTCAAGAAAAGAAGGAGGTAGTCGATTTATGTAAACTCTTGATTCAAGTGTCCTGAAGCATTAGTGGCAATTTGGAATCACAACTTGGAATTACCAAAATTGATTACAGGATTCTGGATACATTGCCAGAACAATGATGGCAGTGTTCATGTTAGATTTAACCACACACTGAAAGAAAAATGTGGTAGTGTGGACTGGAATCTAACAGACTTAATTCCTCTACCGTAAATCTTACATAAGGTACTTAATGTGTTTTTTGGTCTTCCATATTTTTAAAATCTTGCAAATGATATATTTTTTATAGAAGAATGACCATAATTTCATTATCTTTTACCACAACTCGTCGAGATACTATAGCTTGGGTTTATTATTTTGGCATAGTATTTCATGCTCGTTTTTATGACGTTAGTATGACTCAGCCTTTTTGTGTCTCCGATTCTAAGTAAACACAGACTTTTAGAAAACGCTAAGAGTTTTAGGAAATAATCGGACAAAGCCGTTAGGGACAGACCACCAGTTGTAATGTACATGATGCATGTGTCATTTTCCGACTAATTCGAAGAAAATTCAATCTAGACTTGCTGTCGAATCCGTTGTATTGCGACCCGCGTTTTCAAAACACGATTTGTTTTGGTTTTCTGTTCCGTCAGTAAAACCATTCTGAGCCAATCAGAATCCCGCTTTGTGCACTTCCCTGGCTATCTTTTGGACGAAAACCAGACAGTGTCGCGACAGAAAGCCAGGCAACTGCACTAGGCGAGAGATGGCAAGAATCTGATTGGCTTAGAATAATTTGACTGGCGGAACAGAAAATCCCAAAAGACAAAAACAAATCGATGTTTCGAAAATGTGGCGTCGCGATACAACGGATTCAACAGTAACATAAATAACATATATAGTTTTTTCCTTTTTGGGGAACAGATATGCCGGGCAAAACTTAAAAAGGGGGATGCAAGCATTGCTACCCTCCTGTTCCGACCCACACGGATTCCTTCATCCTTGGCGAGGAATCTTGTAAACGTGGATATTTTTGTGCGTTTTGATTATCGCGCTAAAGAACTTATTTTAATAATCGCAACATTTTAATAAAAAACATTCACAGTGCTTTTATTTTATTGCATTGCAAACTTGCCAGAAGCACAAATACAGAATGTAGCGCGAAAATGTCTACGTGTTTAGTAACAACCATATAACCTTTTTATAGCTGTCTTTTTAGGAGACAAAGTACTTACAATTGCTTGATTTATGAGAGCATTTATGTAAGTTTTCATTCTCTCATTCTTGCAACATGTTTTTATTATCGAAGCGCTTGAAGTAAAACGTTAACGTACCCTCAGAGTTTGCTTTGATACCATCTTTAAAATTCTTGAGCCGTCTTACGCTCCGCAACCCCTCCCCCTTCCCATCTCGTGTGACGGAGTCGTTTTGGTTTTATTTACGCTGTGTCTACTTGCACGGCTTCCGGTAAAGGGGGAAAAAACTAGCTGCACGGCTGTCTCCAGTTTTCTCGATTTTTAGCCTAAATAACAAGTTTCTGACTTTAAAACACTTCCACGATAATTTAGAACAGCCAAGCGACGATTTTTAGCCTGAAAAGCTATGCAATAAGCGGCCCGCAAATGCTCGGCAAAGTATGAACGAAGCGTGGAGTTCGGCATTTTATGCATCGTTCATTGTGCCGAGCATTCGCATGTCGCCTTTTGCGAATTTTTTCAAGCTCGAAGCCATCGTTTGACGGTTCTAAGTAACGGTGGGAGGTTTTTAAAGTCAAAACTTTTCTTTTTGGCTTAATGGCAAAAAGAAAAAAGGGAAGTGCATCTACTTTTTTTCTCCTTGCACAGCTGTTATGGCGAAAACGAGGTGTCGAACTCCAGGCTTCATTCATACTGTGCCGAGCATTTGCGGGTCACTCAATGCACAGCCTCTCAAGCTAAATAACATCTCTTGGCTGTTCTTAATAATCGTGGAAGTGTTTCAAAGCCAGAAACTTGTTATTTAGGCTAAAAATCGAGAAAATGGGAGACAGCCGTGCAGCTAGTTTTTTTTTTTCCTCCTTTACCGGAAACCGTGCTAGTAGACACACCGTTTTATTTATAGCCAAATTCGTTGTTGCGCACCTGTCAGAATCCAAAATTCCTTTCTTCGTTTGGGAATAGCGCGTAGTCAATCAAACCAAACAATCAAAACAAGACAAACCGCCCCAAAAGCTTGTGTCTGACTACGAGCTATTTCCAAGCGAGACATGGATTTTGGATCCTCCGAGGTCGCGCAACAACGAATTTGGCTGTAAATCTTGAAATATCTTTTCATCTAGGAGGATATAATTGTCCATAGACTATTCTACGCTTATAACGGAGTTGATTTTATTGTAGGGTGGATTGAATTTTCACGTGATTCAAGTGGTTGAATATTCTGCTTATACCGAAATGGACATCTCATCAGGATATGCAATAATAAGATAAGAAAGAAAGAAAAATTGCCCATAGACATATCGCAAAAAATATGTTTTTCTTAAATCGGACCATTTTTAAATATTGAAAATGTGATATGCCATTGAAAAATATTGTTTTCACTTTTCTTTGATGTTTGTTTTCGGCTTCTTCGATTGAATGAAAAGAGTTCAAGTTATTTGTACATCTGCGTACAATGTTGGCACTCTGTTTGTTTTTCACTCGTCGGCCTTGACCAGTCCTCTACCGTAAAAACCTCTCTCTCGTAAGGATCCTTAACCAACAGTCAAAGTTATTTCTCTGGTTTTCCGTGAACCAGTTACTGGCGTACGATGTAGCGAGAAGCATATGCACATCTTGGGAATAACTCGCGTATCCGTGGTAATACTCGTAGCAACGCTTGATCGAGTTAAAAATTCGGTTGCGATCTACATAATATGGCTTGTTCAACAGGTAGCGAGAAACGAGGCTTGCAAGCTGCGCTATACTATGAGGCGAGTAGCCATACGCATAATCTGGGTCCCAATCTTGATCAAATTGCTCTTCTTCTAGGGATACTGTTCGCTCTAGCCGGTACTGCATTTCCCTGAGATCTCGCTTAACTCTCTGCACATCGCCTTGTGAATCCTTTAACGCCGACTTGGTCTTTTGAAGATCGATCTCCAACTCTGCGATCTGTCGAGTCAGACCTTCAATAGTCGGTTCTTTGTTTTCGAGTCTTGTTTTTGTAGCGAGTGCGTTCAAGACTTCACAGTTTTCATGATGAGTTTGTAGGTCGATCCTTTTGACTTTTACCTCGCAGGCTTTACACTGGACAAGACCATAAGGGCAAGACTCCAAATGAGACTTCATGTTGTCCATTCGTGTAACAATGTCGCAGCCATTATCAGCATTTTCACAGTGAACTAATAAACCATCTACTAGACCTCTGATAGCGTGAACAGGGATTAAATCTAAACTCAAAACGTGCGATCTACAACTTGGGCAGCTCTGAACTTCTGGTCTGCTTAGCCACGTTTCAAGGCAGGATTCACAAAAAGAGTGGCCGCAAATTGTAGTTATGGCATTTTCTAACACCCCTACACAAATGTTGCACAGTAAATTCTGATCAATTTTACCGACGAACTTGTTCAAACCGTAGCCCATCCTTGCTTCGCGGGGATTTCCCAAATGGCGATTTTTTTATGCTTTCATCACTTCGTTTTGAACATCCTCTGAGTGACAAGATCAAATATGTGTATTTTGCGGAAGTCGGTTGAGATCATTTCGACACGTCAACCATACGAATCAAACAAAAGATTTGAAATTAACATATGCGAGCGTGTACTGAGACGCGCTTGGAGACTGGCGCGCGCTGTGAATAAATTACCCCAACCAACAGAGATAGTTTGTGCAATGACATAATTATCAAAAATTTACCCATTTATTTAAGAAAACAAGAGTTATATTATTGAAAGCACCATAACTGCCATTTGGAGTGACTCGTGTCGTGTTTTTATTTTAAAAAAATGCGATATAATTGAACTGATTATAAAGCGTCAAACTCTTTTTTTAGTTTCGTTCTTTGTTCTATGGCAGGTGAAATTTTACCATTTTAAAACAAGTGCGCTTTGGAAATCGTATTGAGAGGCAATACCCCTGACAACAATTGACTGTATTGTTTTTGAATTTCTTTGCATTTAGACACAACATATAAAAAAAAAAATATTCCAGGATTTAGTTGTAGTCCGAATACTGTATCAGATTATGCTCGATTAAAAGTCATCGAAAATAGATGTGCTTATTCAAAAAAGACTGCGTGATGAGCTGCCTTTTATTGGGTTTCATAGGCGCAATAATTCAGTATTAGTCGCTCAGGCCCAGTCTGTGTCGCTCGTTCGATCCTCATTATGTGCGCGTCCAAGCTTCAAATCGCAATAAAAGTTAAATGTAAGTAGGGTACCGTGTTAACACTTCACACAATACAGTCAATACTGATCGATTAATATAAGAACAACCCTATTTTATGCCGATGAAATTCTTTTATTGTGTTTTTATTCAACACATTGACAACCGAACAATATAATGACAAACTTTCTTGGTTAACGAACTTTTCGCATGAGTATTGTCCAAATTTCTTTACAACTCAATTTAACTATTTACAGTTAACAGATGTAGGTAGCATTTTTCAATTTATTCATCGAAATGGAGTGACGACTTTACCGTCGTTTTATGCCAGACGTCCAGGAACGCTTCACATTCTATTTGGTACTAGTGGCCGACACGTTTACCCGTTAAGTTTCGTTTGATTTTTGTCATGGGGCTTTTTCGGTTCAGGAGACTTCAAGATTATGGTTGCTTGCCTTCGAGATGATTTGTTTTCGTTCGTATATCCCTATTTAGGCGAGCACGACATAGAAATAGAGTAGTCCTTTTTGGCGTGTTGTCGTCGCGGACGAAGGAAGTCCTCTTACCGCGCGAGTTACTTTCGCTCTCTCTCTCGCTTTCCGAGTCGAGTCATGACTCCTTAATGGCCGCCATTCAAAGCACATTTTCATATTATCAGATCAGCCTTTCTTCAACATCTAATGTCCCTGTAAGGTTTATGAATTCCCTATTTGCTTGGTGTGATTTAAAGACACTACAGGAAATAGATATTGAAGGCCAACAAATTCATACCCTAGGAAAATATATTAAGAAAGTACTATATGAAAATTATGCAACATTGTGGAAAACCCAGGCACAGTTAAATCAAAATAGTGGAAAGCTACGCACTTATTGCAAGATCAAGACAAATTTTAAACTAGAAAAATATTTATCAGAAGCTAATGTTAGACGCCGACAATCTATGACTAGATTGCGTGTCTCGGCACACAAACTAGCAATTGAAACAGGCCGCTATAAAAATTTACCTTATGAATTAAGGATTTGTGAAAAATGTGAAAAATAAGGTTGGGGATGAGTACCATACCTTAATGGAATGCGACTATGTCAATGATATACGTCGAGTATTTTTTAATGATCTATTTGCAATCAATAACTCTTTCAAACTGTTAAGGCCAAAAGACCTTTTTTTGTATATTATGAGCTTAACAGATGACTCCATTACGAGCCTAGTCCTGAAATTTTGTGATGATGTAATTAAATATTATGAATAGAGGATAGGCATATAAGCCAACCTACTTTGAATAATAACCTAATATACCTGTATTGGTATTTATTGAAATAAAGTTATTATTATTATTAAGCCTCGTCCCCATGCTCAAAAACGGTGCGCGCGCTCTTAGTGCATTTGGTCTTTAGTAGGCGCGCAATCGAACGTGCCCAAGCCGGCGTCCTCTTGCCGACGTCGTGGATCAGGATAAGTGTTAGGGTTGGGGGAGGGGGAGGGGGTTGTTATATAGAGCCCTCCTTAAAACCCTAATAAGGTAGAAGACAGAAAGATGACGTCATAAGTGAATATTGAACGTGAGCCGGACAGTATCGCGCGCTCCATTTATGACGTCACCTCACAGCACAATTAGAACGAAATGTTCAAGGTTTCTTATCTTGTGAATGGGTGGTTGCTTTTTGTTCACTTCCATTTGGCTGCTGAATGGAAATGACTTAGGATGGAACCTCCGTGCAAAAAGGTAGTCAGGAAAAACAGCGAACCACACCGGGAGGACGCATTCACCGATACCATCATGGAGGAAATCGACAGTCTTTTGATGCAGCAGAACTTCTTCACTGATCTGCTCAGGAAAATCGAGAATTTCACGCGAGTACCGCGGCGTATCCAGGTACTTCTGATGGTTCTATTTACGCTACTCTACGTCGCCGAAGGCTACGCTGCTGCGTGTTTTTGCAACGTTATTGCCGTCGTCTTTCCAGTCTACGCCTCCATCAGCGCCATCGAGAATCCAGACTACGAGATTGGCACAAAATGGCTGATGTACTGGGTCATCTTTGCTTTCGTTAACTTCATGGAGGTTTTTATCGCGTGGCTGCCAAGTTTTTACTTGCTGAAATTCTTGTTTCTTGTCTGGTGCATGGCGCCCGGGAGGGTAAGTGGCTCCGAGGTAATGTATTTTAGAGTCGTGAGGCCTTTGGTGATGCGACACAAAGCGAGGGTCAACGATGTCATTTCCGACGCTGCGAAGAGGGTCCGACAGGTAGCCGAGCGAACAGTGGATGATCTTGTGGCCTCCCGAGCGGCGGGGAAGATAATCGGTTTCACACACGAAGGGGTCACGAATGAGACACCAGCGATCGAGCAGCCTGAAAACAGCATTGACATTGACAAAACAGATTAGCTCGAAAGTCTTCTCCAAGATACAAGGAAAACTAATTTTGGATTGTAACTGTAAAGCCACTGTAATTTTTTGCTAAAAACTCAAACAAATCTCAACCCAGTCAATATTGTTACGTGTTTTTACTTCATTACAACAGCCTAGTTGCAGTTCCCTGTTTTGGTGCATGTCCTTAAATGCGCGCGTTTGTGGAAAAGAAGAAAAAAGCTCAGAATTATTTGTAACGAAAGTGGTAAATACTGTTTGAGCACCGGAGCATTCCTATCGTGATTATATTATCAGGCTTTTAATTGAGTGGAAGTGCGCACGCAACCATTAAGGTAATTCCCTTGAATCGCACTGCGCACCACTTCTGCGCATAGTGGCGCGCGCTGTTTGTTCGAATTTTCCGGTATTAAGTGCGCGCGCGCCACAGTTGTACAAGAAAACAAAGCAAAAGGCGCGCGTTTTTTACTTAAAATCGCTTTGACAGAAAAACGAAGTCGGTTACCCCCATTTTTTATTTGCTCAAATAGTTAAATATATACGGAAAAATGATATACTGAAAGAAGAAAGAAAGTCGGGTTGTAGAAGTTTGTTTATTTTCTCTTAAAATCCTAAAATACTCCAAAATGGCGCCTTTTACCGTATAAATAGTGGCGAGAACAGTGTCGTTTAGTGCGATCTCTTAAATGTGATTTGTTTTGAACGTTAGCTACTTCATACGGGTTATTGTATAGGAGATCGGATTTTAATTTTCTAAAGACTATAGGCACTCTTTTTGAAATCTAAAAGTTTGGATTTTTCCTCGAGCGATCAGTAAAAACGCGTCAACTCTACGCCCCTCTGTTGTGAAAACAAGGTCGGTACCCCCATTTTTTTATTACATTTTTTGAAAGCCCTTAACTTCAATATTGTTTATGCCAAGTTTAAAAAAATCTGGGTTGTAGAACTATTTCAAGGGAATTACCTTAAAGTCCAGGCCCAACTACGCGCGCTCCAAGTCCTTCCTAAGGCCGGATGCTTTTCTCGTTCCCTGCTTGAAGTGCCAGCTTAACAAAATTTTCGGCAGCAGGGAAATTTTCGCGCATATGGGGAAAAGCCAGGTGGTGGTCGCGCCGTGATGCATCATGGGAAGAAGCCGTTCGGCAGGACGGGGCAAATCATTTGTCGAGCGCACTCGTCCGAGGAAGGTCTCCTCCGCGGAATCACTCGCGCTTTGTGCAATGGGGATCAATGATTCGCTGCCCCAAAATTAACATCAAAGAAACAATAGGGCAAACTGCGGCTATTGATGCCTCATGCTGGCTCCACAGTAAAACAAAGTAGATATATTTAACTTTAAACAAGGATCCGCGGTATAAAAGGGCGCGGACCTGGTCCAAGTCATTATTCCCGCTAGACCACGTCAAGTGCAGAGCTCCGTAAATATCGAAAATTTCGAAGTTGAAACTAATGTTCTTGATAAACAAAGCAATAACGGCGAACTTCTTGGGAGTGGTTTTCTACGGCAACAACGGCAAAAATTGTGATTGAAAATAAAATTCAAAAAC
The DNA here is from genome assembly GCF_932526225.1 of Nematostella vectensis. NCBI lineage: Eukaryota > Metazoa > Cnidaria > Anthozoa > Actiniaria > Edwardsiidae > Nematostella > Nematostella vectensis. The sequence goes on along the minus strand of NC_064040.1, from coordinate 10,315,344 downwards.
AGCGCGCACTCGTTTGAAATGATGCTATTCTTTAGCGCGCGCGTAAAAATAACGAAACCTGAACTTTCTTGCTTCGAAAGCGCTTCCTCATTTTGTAGTACAGCTAAAGGCCCTGTCACACGTACGTTTTTTCTCTTGCGACTTGTCTCGCAAAAAAAATGTTGCAGGTCGCACGAGCCCTGTCACACGTGAAGTTTTTCCTGCGACTTAGCAACATAACAACATAACGACATGGGCGCGCGCACTATGTTTAGCCCGACAAAACATGTTTTTTCTCTTATGTCGTTATGTCCATGTCGTTATGTCGAAGATAAGAGTGCGCGCTCCCATGTCGTTATGTCGATATGTCGCTAGTGTGCACTAGGCATTACTCATCCCGAAGGATCTGAAACTCCTAGCGATTATAAGATCCTTATGCCTAGTGCACACAAGCAACATAACAACATAACGACATGGGCGTGCGCACTATGTTTAGCCCGACATAACGACATGGACATAAAAGAAAAAACATGTTTCTTCTATTGCACACTAGCGACATATCGACATAACGACATGGGCGCGCGCACTCTTATCTTCGACATAACGACATGGACATACCGACATAAGAGAAAAAACATAGGTGATCCAGCTCTCTTCCCGAAAAACATAGGTGATCTAGAAATACAATACAGGACATTTTCAGGCCGACACCCAAATCCGTAGGTGACCTTGCTGCCGAACAGATATTTGACCGAAAATGGTCGTTGGGTGTCCTTGTTTAAACAATAATAATTGGGATTTCTATGAAGCCAATTTTGCGATTTTATAGTATGCCGAGAAACATGACGGATGATGGTAATAAGGGAGTTGCGATAAATGTGTTTGTTTGTCGCCAAATAAAATAGTTATCCTTTAGACCTTCAAGGATATTGCATTAGTGAAATTTTATCCTTTGAGGAGTATTTTCGCTGCTCACATGGGAAAAACCTGGTCATTCTTGAAAACCGCAATCGTCCTCATAACAAAAATCACCCCCATGATGCATCGGGGTCACGGTGCTAACACTGGGAAAAAAGCCATATTTTTTTTTTGTAGGGTTCCCTCTGGTTTCACAAGCTCCCTGTGTTTTGTCTTCCCATAATCCTTTGTACCAAATTATGTCCCAGTTCGCACGCGTGCCTTTCGCGGTAAACTCGAGTTTTCTTGCGGGATATAGTACAAATGTCAGTAAAAATGTCTGGATATTAGGCTTCCTGGCTATGCGATGTCTAATTGGGGTAGAAATAATGGACCAAGACAGCAAAAGAAGCGGACCTTTATATACAACACGCCAGCAAATCATCCTCCGGTCGCCAATTTTGTCAACAATCTACCACCACAACACAGTGGCTTGACAAGCGAAAATGACATTTCTTCGCCACGAAAGAAGCGAAAAAGCTCCCATGGGGCTACGAATGATAGAGCAACAGAGAATCTATTAAGGGATCTTCCGCCAGAGGCATTCGATGATGATCTAGGCGATGAATTTGGGATCGATGACGACGATGCACTGTGCGAAGTTGCGTCGCTTGCAGAGCTCCAAACTCAACAAAGTGTGCAAACCTCTGCTGCTAGTGTTGGGGTGTCTGGGGTTGGGATTTCGAACACCACTAGACGGAATCGAACATCTGTCACATGCGGACCAGACACTGATACAGGGATAGAATTCTCTGAAAGTCTTTTGGATGATTGTGATGAGCTTGAAATGATAAACGCGATTGATAATGTTTCAGGTTCTGTTAATCAGAGATCTAGTTGTACCTTTGAAAAGAGGTCAGCAGATCAGATTAAAGGTAATGCGAACTCTAATGCAAGGCCTCTACAAAAAGGGATTGTTTTAAAACCAGATGCTACCACCAATTTATTACCTAGTAACCAATCTGAACAATCCACAAATGGCAAGGCAATTGAGGCTAAAGAAGTTTTTAGTGATAGTAGAATACAAAGCTTGCAGAAAGAGATTGAAGAGTTGAAGGAAAAATACAGCAAAGCACAGAGTAATGTACAGAGTCTTGAAGAAGAGAAATATGGTAAAGATGGTGAATTGAGAATGTTGAAAGAGTCTTTGGCTCATTTTCAGGCAGAAGAAGCAAAGAAGCGAGAGCAGATTAGAGCTATGGAGGATCAACGTAAGCAAGAGCAGTCAGAAAAGGAAAAGGAATTACAAAAACAGGTTGAGCATCTAACAACACGTTTAAAGTTCCAGGAACAAGAGATTGCCCAAGCTATGGAGCAACGAAAAAAACATACATCCAAAAATTCTGCTGATGAAATTTGTAGTCCTTACCGAGAGCCATCCATTGCTGGAAACTTTCAGAATACTACTCCTGTAAGAGGGATCCCTATGGGAAGCTCATTCTATGAGAAAGAGAAGCGCCTTACTAAAGTTAATACAAATGAAATAACTACAGACAATTCTGAGAATAGTTACTCGGAGACAATCTCCAAGAGTTTTTCAGGAGTTTTTCCTGTGCTGGAGGAAATGAAAGAAGAATGTGTTTTGAGTAAAAGTATTCTCAGAACTGACGTCTCCTCAAAAGGGGTGGAAGTAGAGCTTTTACAGAAGCTCTTTAGAGCTCAAAATGTTGAACTCAACAGGCCTGACTACTCATCTGATGCTTTGACAGAGGAGGAAACTCTTGTCTCGTTGCTGCGACCAACAGCTAAACCATCTACTTTTGATAACACCACTAAGAAATCTGAAGAGTTAGATGTTCCTCCTACTCTTTTGCTATTTGAGACTCCATTAACATCTAAAACACAGTCTGGCTCATCCTTTAAGGATTCAAAAGCAGACCAAGAAGACTGTGTAAAATTAGCATTTGAATCGTTAAACGAACTCCTCAACAGTGAACAAGTTTCTCTGGGTAAACAAAATCCAAGTGTATTTGATATAAAAGATGCATGTGCAAGAGATGAAACTTCTGCCATTCACTCTGCTGTTGGTCTTCTACCTGTCCTTGAATCACATATTGCTTTGTATTGTGACCTACGCCTAGACAAGGATGAAAGCTTAACCAGTACATATTCTGGGGGAGTTGATATGTCAGATCAACAAGATGCTTGTACTCCTGATAGGGAAGGAGCCCAAGCATTAAGTGAGGCATTGAACAATTGTATTAAGTCTTTACAATGTCTTAATGTCCTGGTATTGTATAGTGTTAATGTTTGTGAGATGATGCTTAGATCAGCGAGGACTCTCAAAAGGGGAGATAGGAATGAGGACAACGAGAAGGAGAAAGGAAAAGAAGGGGAGATGGCAAGCTTGGTGAGTTTAAGTACAGTAATTAAATGATAGCTATAAGACAGAAATGGGATGTTAGACAGAATGAATGAATAGACAGAAAATCACTCAAATTTAAGAGTTAAAACTGTAGACATTTCAAATGTCCTGGGAAAAACAGGTTTTAGTTTAAACTTTATAGAACACTCCATACTGTAAGATGACAGTGCAAAATAATTTTACTTTTACTGAGATTACTTTTGTTTTGCTTGTTGTAGGTTGAAAGATCTGTTCTTTTGGATTTGACATACAAGCTGCTTACCAAACAGCCTGTAAGTGTCATGCGATTTTACTTTATATCCCCATTTTAATATATAAATATAAATTTCAAAGTACAGTATTACTTCAAGTCTACTCCTTTTATGCCTGGTAATGCCATACATTTTTTTACTTAAAAGTAGGTGTATGATAATTCTTTTTAGGGGCAGGTGAGGGGATATGTGTTCATTGGAACATTTTTTTCACATTTCCAGAATGAGCCAAGTACAATTTCACATGCAGCCCTGCATGTTCTAGCATCTCTGGCTCAAAAGTGCCCTAACAAATATCAGAACAGGTATGTTAGTTTTAAAAGGGAGGCAAAATTAAATTACTGATAAAATAATATTTATTTCAAGCTGCTGTTATATCTAGTGTACAGAGGTTTTGATTGCGTGGAATTTTGGATTTTGAACTTATCATTGTTTTGGAGAAGATAATAGAAAATAAAATCCTGATTCAAGTTCCATTTTTACATTAGCTTAGCAGGGTCCTCAAGTGCCAGGCTACCCACAAATTTTGGCAGATTGTAAAGAGTCAACAAGTCATCTTAATTTTGGCTTTTGAATATTTTTAGCTTACTGTGTGCCATGCTAAACTGGCTCAATCCAGCGGCACAATAAACATGATTTATCCTTAGGGACAACCAGTTCTAGCATGTGAATTCTGCCTAAATTGCTAGATATTTTTTTTTATCTCAACATTATTTTTTTAAGCATCACAAATAAATATATCATCATGTTTTAGAATGAATTGTTTATATTTTATATCAAAAACAACATACCAAACTTGTCATTGTTCGAGTGCAATGTGGAACTTGTTTCGCTGTACTAACGGAATTATATTTTTTCCCTCACTATTTCAGATTATTTTTGCTTTTGACTGAGGGTCTTCTCACTCAGTGTTTGACCAAGAATCCGTCCTTTACCATGCTATCGCTTGTCATGTCAGTCCTTATTCCTATGGCTGCATTTGACTCTGCAGTTCTCCCTTATCTTTGTCCACAATCAGGTAAATGCACTTCAGTTCTCCCTTATCTTTGTCCACAATCAGGGAAATGCACTGCAGTTCTCCCTTATCTTTGTCCACAATCAGGGAAATGCACTGCAGTTCTCCCTTATCTTTGTCCACAATCAGGTAAATGCAAAAAAAAGCAGTTCTCCCTTATCTTTGTCCACAATCAGGGAAATGCACTGCACTTCTCCCTTATCTTTGTCTCACAATAAGGTAAATGCTTATTAGATTGTAGGAGTGAGGCAATATAAACTCTTAGTAACTTTTGTGGTTTTTCACCTTTAGGCCTCTGCTATTAAGGTCTTTACTATTTAGGTACCTTCAACTCTTTTTTATTTTACTTATTATTAAGAAATAGAGCTAGTTTTTTGTAGGCTGAGTTAAATTTAAAAAAGGACCCACACTAAAAAATGACCTGGACCAGGTCCATAAAAGGCTCACACTGTGCGGAGGTCTGTTTGTCCCTGAGAAGCGCAACCCAAACTCAACCTTTGAAGCACTTTTCTTCTTGTTTACTCGGTTGTTTTTCTCTTGGCTACTAACAAGGAATAACCCACCAAAAGAAAAGGAATGTGCAGTAAAAATTAGTTCAATTTTTATTAACAACAAATAACGATAACACACTATCACCACCGAAACTACTGCCGCAATGTTACGACGTGTTGTCATCTCGAAGTTTGAATTTTATTCAGCCGAAAGGGGGTAGAGCTTACCCCTTTTCTAGCGTGGATCCTTGTTTAAAGCGGATAGAGTTTGCTTCTGGGCTCAGGAGCATACCCAGGATTGGCTGAGGGGAATGCACAGTCATAGGAATCATATGGAAAACCACAGAATTTTAAGATTCCTTAATGAGAAATTACCTTCTTTTTAGCCGCAAAGGGGGATCGCACACCCTCTGTGTACATGCCTGTTGTCTATCTTATTTACGAAGGTTTTCATAGTCTACAAATATATCTTCAGGGGCTTTAACCTAACATTTGTTAATGTTTAAGATAAGTGTCTTTCAGTGGATATTTATAATTTATTAATGTTTCAGATGAGTGTCTTTTAGTGAAGATTTACCAAGGTGTGCTAGATGATTCATGTGACATACTGCATTCAACCAAGACAACAGTCCAAATGCAGGTAACAAAAACATCTCAATAAACCACTTGATGTGTCGCAGTAGTGGCAGCAAAGTGGGAGAGAGAGAGAGAGGGTGTGGTTATTGCAAAACATTTCAGCATTCATATTTCGTACCTGCTACATGAGCATTTTTGAGTTCTGGATTCACATTTTGCCCATGTTGATGGATTGTTTGATGGACATTTAACTCAAAAAGGATACTCCATAATAAATCAAGGTAATTTTGATTCATGGATAGGTTGTGGAGTTTCTTAATAAGCTGCTTTCAAGACATCCAGAAGCTTTGTCTTTTCTTTTGGACACAGAATGCCACTGCACTATGGAGGTTTGTCTGACAAAGCGACTGTTGGATGGACAGACGACAGATGGATTGTCAGAAAGACACAAATACATGAGGTGGACCAACTGACACATAACACAGACATGTGGATGGTTAGACAACGAACATAGTTAGGATGACAGATTGACACAATAGACATTGACAGATGCAAATAGACACAGATATCTGGGAAGACAGACACAAATTGACACAGCCAAATTGATGGACAGTTACAAATGCAGTAGACATTGGAAGACACAAATAGACACAGTCTGGTGGACAGACGGACACAAATAAACACAGCCAGCTTGATCATACAGACACAAGTAGACATTGACATTGCCAGACACAAATGGACACAGACAAACAGATGGCCTGAATTTGTTGTTGGATTCACAGATTATTTTCATGTATCTGATGATGTGAATATTGTTGGTTTTTAGCTAACCAAGTCTCTTGTTCTGATGCTTTACAAAGAGATGGTTTTCTTGCAAAAACAGGATTCAAGTTTGATTCTTCTCGATGAGGGAGCAAGGTACAGCACAATAGACCTCAAATCAGTACCTCCAAGATATTAAATGACTCTTGCATGTGTCTCTTCTAGCAAAAATTTCGAGCACATGCCTAATTCTATAGTATGTTTCTCTTTTGAACTAAATGCAGTGACATCACAACTTTTAACAGTTCCAGCTTGTCTCTTGTGCGACATGGCATGATTCTTCTCTGGACGTTGTGCACCAATGACAGATTGTTCTTGGAGCACAGACTGGAAGTAGTACAGCAGTTTGCTAACCTCATCCTTGGGGTTTCAAGACTCTACCACAGCCTTTCTGGAACTATCAGTGAGACAGAAGGTTAGCATACATACAGTACTAAACTGTAACTCTCCCAGCTCAGCTGAGAGTCTCGTTGTCTTTGTTTACATGGGCCGTACAGGAACTTATGGAGCTTCAATGGCTTTGCTCTTGGCGGATGAAATGGTGGAAAAAATTTTGGTCCATGTACTTGGTCGATAAGAGTTATATATCCACCAAAAAAACAGTGTATGACACTATCTTTTGTGCAAATTTCTAGTGATGTCACTGCAAGACCTGGCTGAGTTAGACCATAGTGAAGATCTGGAAATACTACAGTTTGGGGACGAAGATGATGCAGAGAACATGGATATTGATGGATAGAGCGTGGCACACCTGTTGTACATATGTACTTATAGTTCACTATCTTATTTACAGTTTTGTTCAAAGAACATTTCATCAGGATGAAAGGTTGAAGAAATATGTTTTATGATCACAGGGTTAAAAAAACCATCTGTCTATACTCAAAAAAAATAATTGTTTTGTTCCAATGCTAATGAAGAGGGATCTGATCGGATCACCCTAATCACCCAGAGACCCCCACCCCATTAAGACTCTGGCTAAAGGACTGCTAAATAATTAGCCTTTGTAAATAATTGGAAGTACTGTATCACCTTTTTAGCTTCTTATCCAGCCCTCCTAGGTGTTCCCATCTAGTTGTCTGTTTGGGTTTCCTCTTGGTTGGTAAGAGTTTATTGTCTGAGGCCCAACGGTTCATAAAGCCTGTCAAGAAGACATGAGGTTGGGCTGGCTTCTTTTATCACAAACGTTTAGTAGTTATATTTCTCCTTGTGTATATCATGTAATATAGTAATACAATTATCTGTTTGAAAGGAAAAGTTGTGACCTTGACTGGAGTAATTTTAGGACATTTTTTTATATTTAGTTACATTTTTATCTCAAAGTGTAAATTGAAATTAAGGACTCACACAAATGGTGCTTGAAAATGCAATGACATCCTTGCTTAGTCATACCTAATTGGGAGTCCTGTGCATATGGTACCGCTGATAAATCATATACTGTACTCCCTATACAAAATTTGGTGAGTTAATATTAAACAATTATAAGTTCAGGGTTTTTTTTTGTGATAAAGAATAATCAACGTTGAAACAAGGGGTATTGCCAAAAGCTTGGTTCCACTTGGTGAGACATTGTTTTTTCAGTACACCTTTTCCATACCCCTTACACTTACCATAACACTATAAAGTGGAAAACTATGTACATAAATCTCTGGCTATATTTACCAAGGATCAGGCAAAACAGTTGGTCACATCATCTTGTTTTTTCTATTATAAATCTGACATCTTTTATTTTTTCTGTTTCTAAAACAAGTTATTAGTATGTAACAACAATCTTTGGTTTCTAACACAAACATCCAGTAGAACTCCCACAGATGCCCTTTATAAGACTTTTTATAATCAAGGGTTCTACTCACCCAAGTGCTAATGGAAGAATGAATATTTTCTACTGTTTTCTAGTAGCTATCACAATAATAGGCCATTTGAGCTATATAAGTATGCCCTGGAACAATGGGAAATTACCTCAATTACTGTCTGCAGCGTGCTTTTTATTGGTGCACACGCTTTCTGGTCGTTGAGGTAGGTTTCTATGGCAATGCACATGCAAACTTATAGCTGGAATGCCCTATTGCTATCATCTTCAAATCTAAAGCCTTAATGATTTTACTAGGAAGGAGGCTCAGAGTTCATACTTCAATTGCCACCAAGGTAAAGTTTTAAGAAAGTTCGCCAATCAGGATGCCAGAATTACAGCTTTGTCAACAACTTCATACCAAAAGGTTTCCACCATGTTCTAATGTGTACTGAAGCATTTCTGTCAACTTATGTTTCTTGCACCCTAATGGGTTTTCTACATATGGAAAAGGCCTTGGTGTTGAAAAAAAAACACCTTTTTCACAAATGCCAGCATGATGCTTAGAGGCCATTTGACATTAGCAATGATGTCTTGTGAAAAAGGTGTATACAGTAAACATTACACTCCTAACAGCATGGATTGGCAATATGCAATAATCACAGCGATTGTGTGCTTGAATAGTAGATTTCTTCATCACATTTCTTGGGTAATGTTTTTTTTATAATTTTTATCCATTTCTGACTTGACTTGTTTGCCACTATGTCATCGATCATCAACCCTACCTGCCAGGGGCCTGTCGTACCCAGTATTCTAATAATATGGTCCACAGTATGTAACATTACTAATAGTCTAGCTTATCATTACACCTACATAGTTTTCCATGTCTCTAGTCTTTCTCATGCTTCTCTTTCCACTCCGTAACCTCCTCGTTGTATTTCTCCACTGCTCGCCTGTTAGCCATGCGGTACATCTCTTTCTCGTCATCACTCATATCCCTCCACGTTTCGGCCATTCGCTGGGTCCACTGAGTAATCCCCTCTCCCTCCCTCCTGGGGAAGCTTTCTCGCTCCATTGTTAGAAAATAAATGAATGCAGTGCCTGGCTTTTTGGGAAAGTTCAACAGCTTCATCTTCCTCTGCTTAAGCTCTTTCATCTTATCCTTGGCTTGCACGTTAAGAAACTCTTTCTCTCCTTCACTCAGTTGATCTTCAAACTCAACTATTTCAGCTTCATAAGTTTTCTGAGCATCCTCGGATTTTCGGCGAATTTCTTCTCTCTCTGAAAAAGGCAGGTTCCTCCATTTAGCCCCTAGCTCTCGCATTATATCAGGGTTGGACATCCCCTGGTTTTCAGCTTTTATTTTTGCGAAGTTTTCTCTCATGAAGAGACTGAAATGTCGCGGGGGTTTGCGCGGCAGTTTCTTGTAAGGGGCTCTAAACTCTTCCATGTCTTGTTGGTATTCTTTTCGATAACATTCCTTTACACTTGGCTCTAGATTAGCCCATTGGTCGGACAAGTGTTTCCTGATCTCGGCATCTTTCAAATGAGGGTTTTCTTCCTTCACTTTATCAGCGTAGTCTTGGCGAAAGCGAAAGAACGCCGGAGTGGGTCGTTTGTGTTTCTTTGGCGCCGCATCCAGAGCACTAGATGTTGAAATGCAGCGAGCAAGTTTATCCGGAAATAAAACAGAGGTTCTAGATATCTGTGTGCTTAATTGACGTATGGACAAACTAGAAAGACTAAGGAAACTCATTGTAGCGCTAAAAATAACCGACGAAGCTTTGAAGAATGGAAGTTGTAAACGTCGAGCCCGCCAAAACAACATGGACGGTAGCACCCCGCGCAAGGCATTATGGGTTGTTAGTGCTCTACCTAGGTGTGATGGGATACCTGTGGCTAACTCTCCTCTACCAGCACGATGCCGACAGATCCCTGTTTGTTATCACTTATGCCCCATCTACACTAATAATTTTTAGTTTACAATTTTTAATTGACAATTTTATTTGTTGGCATCTACACTAGCAACAATTTTTATGTGACAATTCTTAATTGCCGAGAAAAAGCAAAGCTGCTAGCTTTTGAGCAATTATAGTTACCACATAAAAATTGACAACTTTGCTCCATCTACACTAGCAAATAAAAATTGTCACATAAAAATTGTTAACATAAATATTGGTAGTGTAGAAGGGGCTTAATACGAAACCACAAGCGACAGGGCTTGACTCAGAACGGAAAAACGTGTAAGCCGTAAGGGGGTTGTTTTTATTAACTGCTTAGAGTTATAAATTCCTTTTTTTAGGGGTAAGAATTGCTGTTGATCACACCCAAAGTGCTACCCTTAGGGTAAAAATTAATTTTGCTGACGATCACCCCCGTACCAAAACTATGGAAGCACTTAAAACAAGCATTTATTTTGGTGTGGTACATGACTGTAAATATGCCAGATTGTAAATAAATTATGCAACTCAAGGATTATTATAACAAAACAACAACAACAGAACAAACAACAACAAACATCTTTTATTTGCACACAAAATTAAGTGTTACATAGGTTTTTTTTTCTTTTTATATTCATATATTTATTGAGAGGGAGAGGAGAAAAAAAAAACCTAGAGTTGCATACCAAGGGGGGGACAATACTTCGGTGCGGGCACCCTAGAATAGCTTGAGAGCTAAACGGGCTAGGGTGCACTTAAATGTTAGGGAAAAATCCTAGTTTGGAGATCTGGAGGCTGTGTGCATAAGCAAGAATGTACGAGAAAAACACAAATATAGAGACACGACAAGGATACACCAAGGATACGGCAAGAATACAAGCTGGTACAAGCAGAGCGGAAACAAAAACAAAAGGAAGGAATATATGGCCAAGAATTAGGTGATAGTATGGGTTACAGGTGAAGATGTGAGTGGGTTAATAGGTGGCGACCATGTCGTCTGATAATTTTTTTTTGAAGGATTTTATATTTAGGGCTTAGTCATTTTTGGTGAGTTCGTTCCAAATTTGTACACCTCTAAATCGGATGTTGAATTTCCCGTAGTTGGTTCGTGCTTTAGGTAGGGTGTAACTAGATTTGGCAGAAAGTCGGGTGTTGTATTTGTGGGAAATTATATGAAAGAAAGAGTCAAAAGTTGTGGGGAGAGTTCCAGAGTGGTATTGGTACATAAATAGCGCTGTGTGGAAGTAAACTATATCTTTAACCTTGAGAAGTCCTAGTTGTTTGAAGATGGGGGAAGATGGGGCATCGAATTTAGAAAAAGTCATAATTCGTATCGCACGTTTTTGCATTAAAAAGAGAGGTTTTAGTGTTGTACTATAGATGTTGCCCCATACTAAAATTCCGTAAGTTATATGGGGGAAAACAAGTGAATAATATAGTTGTTTCAAAATGTTAATATTGACAAAGTAACGTATCTTTGAGAGTGCTCCTAGATTACGTTTAAGTTTTTTGCAAAGCTCCGTTATGTGGCATTTCCAGTTAAGATGTAAATCAATCATTATTCCTAAATATTTTATGTATTTTTCTGATTTGATTGGTTTGTTTATCTTCAGTTTTATAGGATGAGTTACTTTTTTCTGAGGAGGATGGAATAACACAAAGTTAGTTTTATCTATATTTAGAGAGAGTTTATTGGCACAGAGCCACGTATATATATATGTTTTAGTTCGTAATTCACGGTAGATTCTAAATTGGTTAGGTTTTTGTTTGAATAGAACAAATTGGAATCATCTGAAAATATGTTAAAGTCTAAGGTTTGGGAGGAGTTGTTAAAGTCCTTAATGTATAGTAGAAAAAGAACCGGACCAAGCACAGACCCTTGGGGAACCCGTAGGAGATGGAGCTCAGTGAAGATTTGCTGCTTCCAATTTGTGTGAACTGTTTTCGATTTGTAAGGTAGGAAGAAAACCAGTCATACGCGATGCCACGAATTCCATAATGTTCGAGTTTGCGTAAAAGAATCGAGTGGTCTACAGTATCAAAAGCTTTACTAAGGTCAAGGAAAAGCCCGCACGAAAATTGGCCCAATTCTATGGCTTTCTGTATTTTGTCAACAACGCTTAGTACAGCATGAGTTGTTGAGTGTTTAGGGCGGAATCCAAAGTGATTGCTGTGTAATATATTATGAGTTTGTAAGTAATGATTTAAGCGTTGGCAAATTAGTTTTTCAAATATTTGGTTGAAAATTGGGAGCAAGGAGATAGGACGATAGTTAGAAAGGGTAAGGGCGGAACCCTTTTTAAATACAGGGATCACCTTAGCGATCTTGAACTTGTCTGGGACTATGCCTGACTCGATTGAAAAATTGTACAGCATTGCCAAGGGCTTAGATAAAATGGAGCTTGCAGATTTTAGAACTCGCGTGGGAATACTGAATGGCCCCGTTGACTTGTTTGAGTTGAGTTTACAAATTTCAGACTTGATTTCGTTGGGTAGAATCGGGAAAAGGCAAAAACTACGGAAGCCCATAGGGGCCATGTCAGATGCAAGACGTCAGATGCAAGCAAGATGTCAGAAGCAAGATGTTAGATGCAAGATGTCAGATGCACGGTGTCAGATGCAAGATGTTAGATGTCCGATGCAAGATGTCAGGTGCAAGATGACATCAGATAAAAGCACGTGTCGTGTTGGTCAGCGGTCTACTTTCTAGAAATTACAGAGTTCAGCAAGATGGCAAGCGGCGCGAACGAAAATAAGGTAATGTAAGCCAATATTCACCAACATAGAAACGGATTTCGAGCTCGTTGATTAAAATAACACAAATATGAGATTGTGTGTTCTATAATAGTTGATTTTTTGCCTGCAAAGACCTGTTATGTTTCTGAATGAAGCTCTTTCATACGCATTTATGCGATGTCATATGAAAGCGGTTTTACCACTTCGAGCCAAAGGCCTTAGATCACAGAAAATTTAAGTATGTAACAAGGTTCGTGAAACTTGTATTAATCATTCACTGACGTCCAAGAATAATACAGAATCCCTTTTGCGTTTTATGAGTATATTTGACACAAGATAAGAACAATCTTTGCTTTAGTCCTTCGCTTTTTTGCATTCATGTAGCATACCTGTCAACTCTTCCGCATTAGGCGGGAGTCTCAAGATTTTGGACCCCTTCTCCCGCTCTCCCGCGTTGAGCACCAAATCTCCCGCTTTTTAGCGATTTTTATCGCTTCCGAAAAATTATTCCATAGAAAATCGCCATTTTGCCTATTTTCTATTAAAATATTTGAAACAACAATTCCCTTGCGTAGCGCAATTTATCTAACACCCTTGTGAGATCTATAAGTGGATTTGTTCGCGAGAGCTTTCTATACGGCAAACGCCTGCAAGGTTAAACCCACCCCTCCCCCCAAAAAATGAATACACCCCACCCCTCCCCCCAAAATTCTCAAGCCTTGAGATTTTCGGAGGTTGACAGGTATGATGTCGATGCCAGTATCTTGCCTATAGGAAATCTTGTACCCATTGCATGATAACAATCACAACGACTACAAAGGAATTTGTGTTTAGTTTTCCTCGAAGTCAGTTTTTCAGACTCTGAGCCACTCATTCACATATAGAGGGAATGAAAATAGCAGGTTCGATTCAAATTTGAGCCTCAATGTTACCCTGAAAAATGCAAGAGAAACAAACAATATGTATGTAGTTTTATTTGCCGTGAGTTAAATTTGCAAATCATAGCAATGAATTATATTTTTTCTGTGTGTTTGGCATATATTCTTCTCGACTTCTCGCTTCTTAGCTATTAACCTAGAGTTTTAAATACAAGTTATAGTACTTATCAGTGACAAAATAAAGAATAGTTTCAAGTTTGAGTGATCGTGTGGAAACCAATATCTTTCTCTATGACATCAATCTTTATTTGTCAATGATCCTTATCATGAAACACGCATTGCTTGGTTGTTTCTTCGTTACGTTATGTTCTTGTCTTCCTTAATACTGTGGAAACAGTGGGTGAAAAGCTTTCTTTACTGGCGAAAACAAGAAGAAACACACACCTCGAGTGTCGGTAGTGAATGATTGTGCATATTTTAATTTTAGTCCTCCAATCAAATCGTTCGCAAGACAATGGTGCTATTTTAAAAACAATCACTTTGGTTGCCAATGGGGCTTTAAGCATTGTGTGAACTAATTGCATTAACTAAATTTTCAGGGCCTTTTTTTTTTGGGGGGGGGGGTTGTTTTGTTGTTTACTTTTACAGGTGATTTTTCACATTGCAATTTCAACAACTTTCTCTAATTCTGCCGGAGGTTAAAATAATTGGGCTGCTGGCTGTTGGATAGGTTTTTTTTACCTTTTCTGTCCTAAACTGTGTATACATTTAAAGTTGTCTGTCCTTAACATTGTATACATTTTAAGCCCTTTGTACTTAAAGCCAATGGATCCGACTTCACTGTCACCAATCAAATCGTCACTGTCACCAATCAAATCGTTCGCAAGACAATGGTGCTATTTTAAAAACAATCACTTTGGTTGCCAATGGGGCTTTAAGCATTGTGTGAACTAATTGCATTAACTAAATTTTCAGGGCCTTTTTTTTTTGGGGGGGGGGGGGGGTTTGTTTTGTTGTTTACTTTTACAGGTGATTTTTCACATTGCAATTTCAACAACTTTCTCTAATTCTGCCGGAGGTTAAAATAATTGGGCTGCTGGCTGTTGGATAGGTTTTTTTTACCTTTTCTGTCCTAAACTGTGTATACATTTAAAGTTGTCTGTCCTTAACATTGTATACATTTTAAGCCCTTTGTACTTAAAGCCAATGGATCCGACTTCACTGTCACCATCACCATTGGTTTCTTGGGCTGAAATCGTATGCAAATGAGATGAGTTAACTTATAAATCTGCTTGAATCACAATGAATTCCAATTCCATCCTACAACTAAAACAACTCAATTCTATTTTTAAAGGATAAAATAACAAGGGAAAGTTGTATTTTAAAATTATGAGAGTTTTGAGCATTCAAAACACAAACAAAACAGCATTGTAATGCAAGTCGGATCTTGGACTTCAACAGTGGATTATATCACGAGTATGAAAGTTGTGGTTGTTGTCCTAAACAGGACTTATTTTTGCAGACATTTTGTCCAAGACAAAGTCTGGGTAACAGATCCTAGGTGGTACCCCTATACCCAAACAGGGGCTGCGTAATCCCCCCCCCCCTCGAGGAGAATTTTCAAGTATGGTCTCAGCTCACATTATATTATAATACAGTGATTGTATATAATTTCAGGTTGTAACAATTCTTTGCGAAGAAATTCAAGCTGACGATTCTATAATTCAAAAATTTCTGTTGGAAAAGGTATGTTTACATTTTGTATAATAATGTGTAAAATTTTGATACAAAATATAATATATTCATATATATATAGCCTATTTCAGAAATTCTGTCCCAACTATATAAGTATATTGAGTTTCAATAATATGGTGCACTACACCCTGCAGTTATATTATTTCTATCTTTGTGAACTTTCATTAACCATTTCTAGCCATCTTGACTTAGCCAAAGTTGTTACTTTGCACAGAAAAATCAATTCTAAGTTGGCCAGGAAACGCAGCCAGCCATACTTATTTTTAAAATTTGCTCCCAACAATTATAATATAAAATCTTGCCTTCAACAAAAGCTTTTAACCGCACTTGTTTGAATATCACTGTAAAAGATTATCATTGTGACTATTTCTAGCTATTTCCAGCTATAGTTTGTCTTGATTCTCTAGGTAATATTTATTAGAAACAACAACGTAGTTTACAAGGTCCGAGCTGTGTCAGCCATGCTTTCATGAGTGCCTCCTATTCTAAGCGACGTCACGTAAAACTACAAGAGACTGTCAATCAACTATCGTGACATAGTTTGTTGTTTTGTTGCAGCAGTAAAACCGTGTACTTTATCAGTCATAAAATGATTTTGACCGTGTGGCTCAAAGCTTGTTCATTCGTGAATTATTTGACAAATATCCATGGGTATTATTATTGGGTATCTTTTTTGTTAACAAGCAGCCGGCTGCCGGTGAAGTCGTCTGTTTTCATGTCTTTGCCGGCTCTTTTTTTCTGTATTTTCCTTTCATAATTTGGGGATGAAGGCTTTTTTTCGCCACCAAAATCTGGAAAGCCGGCAAAATCTAGCAGATTTAAAAAAGTTATTTTGAACCCTGGAATGTATAAAACTCCGTGCATTTTCGTAGATCCACCGCATGGATCCACTCCTTAGTTAAAATATCTTACATTTACATCAAAGTTTACTACTACTACATATGGATCGATTTCGTGAGACGCAAAACCGTCACAGTCAATGTGCGCACTTCATTACTTTTTGAACCTCTACAAGCCTGCCGAGTTGCCCACTTTAGAATTGCTAAATTTAAGAAGGAACTTACGTCTATGCCTACACATGAAGACATCTCGTTTTGAACTCATTGTCCCTGTCTCTACTTTTGCTTGGTGAACTACCTCTTTTACAAGGCATTCACCAAAGGACATTCTTCCCTTTTCCTCCAATTACATCTTCTATCATTCTCTCCCTGTTCATTGGCACTTCTTTTCAAAATGGTTTTATTGTGCATGTAAATTATTTGTTTTACATTTGGCATACAGCTAAAGCTAAGTTGCTGACAGTAGGGACACATATCAACTAACTTAAGGAACTCTCCACCTATGTTAGTCCTGTCGAGTTGAGCACTGTTTTGGCCCCCGGTGAGAGCTTTTACCCAAATATATATTATTATTTATCTAATACAGCTGTTATCTGTGTAGATCAGCCCCTTTGTGGAAAATACAGCAATTGTTTCTATAGGCATTTAAGTTTATTTTAGCCCTTGGGGGAGGGGTGAAACATAATGTTTAAAAATGGCATATGTCTAATAGTTTTCCTTAACTTTAACTCTCTTTAATAACCTTATTTTTGTTTCAGGTTGATGACAAAACTGTTACATTGCTAAGCCACGAGGATCTTAAGACTTTAGGTATTGACTGTCTTGGGGACAGATTATTAATCATTAACCATTTCAAAAACTCTGTTCGTGAAGAAAAATTGGAACGTGTGCGGTCCCTCTTAGATGCAAGCAAAAAAAGGAAGCAGAAAAGTACTAATAACGCCTCAACGAGAAAGAATGCTCCCACTCTGACGTACTACTTTGGGTGGAAGCACTGGAATGAGTCTAGAAAGGAGTATATCCAGAAAAAGACAAATAATGGTGGGGGATCCAGAGAGTGCAAATTACCAAGGAATGCTTCCAAAGAAGAATGTATGTCGAAAGCGAAAGAGTTGTTCTTTCCTGAGGGTGAGAGTCCGGAAGGTCGTCAAGAGCTTATGACTTTTAAGCTCACAGGAATTGAGAAGGAAATTGATGATGATTTCAAGTACGAAGACTACAAGAGAGACACGGGTCTTTCAAGGCCAAGGCTGTTCTTGTGCAGTCGTCGACGTATCAGGTGTGGCCTACAGTTTGAGAATAAATTAAAGCGGTGTTACAACCACAAATGCCATTTTTCATTCTTTTTAGATAATAATGATAATCTTTTGGGGTCGCGTGGTTCGATGGGTGCTCGGAATGCTTATTAGTTGTCAATCAAACGAAAAATGTTTATTACAGTGTCGTTTGACAAATGTCACAATTGTTCTATCATTCAAACCACCCCCGATTGACAGACTTTCCTAGCCAATTTAAATGAATGCGTTAGTGTCGACGTTGTAAGTGATTATTTATCATTGGCCATTGAAACGTTTACGGGACGTCGAAGCATTTGATTGGGTAACACCCTATGTTTAAGTACACTTTCAAGTAGAGTCAATTATGTTTTGTGTTTATATGACATGTTGGTTCCAAAGTACATCGTTTGTCGCGGGTTAGAAATATTCTTATGAAAAACATTTTCTCTGATCTTATAGCTGCGGCAAAGCAAACAACCTAGAAGACAGTGACAGTGACAGTGATCTTCTTAAATCAGTATTTGATAGTGGCTATGCAGACTCTGAAGCAGGACCTTCTTTTGAATTTGACAAGGCAGCTCTCGCGGACATACTAGGGACAAGTAGAGAAGACAACCAAAGTGAATTGATCGGCACATCTGAGGAGAGAAAAGCCATTTTCAAGGAACAGCTAGAACAGTTAGAGGAATCAAGCAGAATAGACAAGGAAAAAGATCGTCTGCGTCTAGAAGAAGAGCAGGAACTAACCAAGCAAGAAGAAATACGCCAAAAAAGAAGACAGCGAGTGCTTGATGAACCCGCCCCTGGGGATCAGTCGGTAGAGGTACGTATACGACATCCTCGCATGGGAGTCTTAAAGAGAAGGTTTCACGTAAGATCAAGTGTACAAGCCGTCTATGATTGGGCAGGGTCGGTTAGTGCAACGCCTTTGTACTTTCAGCTATGCAAGTATCCAAACACTGTTATTTATCCTTCCGATGAAATATCACAAGCATGCAATGAAATCCTTAATGTGGTTTCAAGAGGACAGCCCGTGCCTCTTTCGGTCGAAGAGGATTCTGTGACCATCAATGACGGGCGAAAGCTCTACATCGATATCGATATGGATGACACAATACCAGATGCTCTTCATATCGGGCTATCTGATACACCACCACAAATGCTGTTGGAAGACGACGAACCAATGACGGAAGAAGAAGCCATTGCCCTTACCCATTACAACGTCTTAAACAAAAAAAGACAAGAAGAATTGACCAAGTACTTCAAAACAAATATTGTGGAAATAGATAAAGATCACATTGTTGAAGAGATTCTGAAACTATACAAAGACACGTCGCTACTGCAAAACTACTTAGAAATTGAATGTGGACTGACTGCCACAGGCGATGGAGTGCTCAGAGAAATGCTCACGAGTTTTTGGGAGAAATTCCTGATGCGAAATGGCGAAGGAAGTAGAGAAATACCCCTTCCACTTGGCCCAAGCATTGCACGCGAAACGTATGAAATACTTGGAAGAATTTATCATCATGGATTTATGCTAACGGGAAGCTTTTCTGTTACAATTCCCAGGGCGTCTATCCATTACGCCCTGTTTGATTGCGTTAAGGATGAATGCCTTGAAGAGTCGTTCCTGAACACTCTCCCTGCCAAGCAACGCGAAACACTTTCCGCTGCTCTTTCCAGCAAATCAGCTGCATCATTCCCTGATAAAATTGTGTGCGATATTCTTGAAGATTATGGCAACATGAGATGGCCGTCCCAAGAGAACATATGTTCTATTGTCAAGGATGTTGCCGTACATGAGTTGGTTGCTAAGCCTGCAATGGCTTTGCAGCAGTTTCGAAGTGGAATGGGAGAGTTTTGGAAGGATGTGCCACCGCAGGAAATTGATGCAGTGTACAAGCTGTCTCAGCCAACCTCACGTAGAGTCAAGGCAGCCCTTAGAGGTAATCCTCTAACCAAGAAGGAAGAGTCTGTACTGAGATGGCTGAAGTTGTTCATTGATGAGTGTGGCGATAAGATGCTACGGAGGTTTCTGTTTTTTTGCACGGCATCAGATAGCCTAGCGCCCGATAAAACTATTCAAGTTCGCTTCGAGTCAATGCCAAGTGCAGCAATCAGACCGAAGGCGCAGACATGTTTCCGAATCCTGATCCTGCCAACCAATTTCTGTGGCTATGCAGCATTTCAGGCCAACATGGACATATACCTGACTTACAGAGACGCATGGGAAATGAAAGACTATTAAAGTTGAACGGAATTCATATATATTTCTTACAGTTCTGGATGATGCTTTTGAAGTAGAGTTTTTTGTTGTTGTTGGAAAGTCTGCCAGCAGGCCAAATGTGAACTACCACGTTCACATGACTTTGAAATAGCTTCGTCTATTACCTACGTCTATTGCATGACAGACAACAAGAGGATTTGTTATATATATTTGTTACAGTTATGAATGCCTCTGCCGTTCATTGAAATAGCTACGCACATGTCAAATAGCTACGTGTATTGTATGACTTAAAACAAAACAGTGGGTGTTACTGACAAAAGAGAAGCTTATGTGCGAGCTTTACATCGTTACTAATAGTTACTATAGTAATTTTTTAATAAAAATTTCATACATCATATTGGTACCCGGTTATTTAACATTCTTGCCCCCCCCCCTCCCCCACACCCACACACACACATCTCTGATTTTTCCTTGAAAAACAATTTTCGCTTTTCTTCTAAGGTTTTCGAAATCCTCATGACATGCACGTCTTTAATTATGGTGGTGCAGCCCCCTTGACGCTGAACAACGGATTCCAGGGCTGTAGCGGAGAAGCACGTCAACGTAGTTTTTTGTAAAACCCCTTTTTTTCACATATCGAGGAAAATAGGCATCTGCGCTCAAAAACAAGGAATACCCGAGGTGTATAACCTCGATTAAGGTGACAATGACAAATTATCGAGCGGGTGAAAATAACTCATACAGTTTTGCAATGATAAAACGACATGTTGTGTAATAGCTGCGCCCCCTCCCCCCACCAAAAAAAAATGTGTGCCCCAGCACTTATGAAAACCCACTTTTCCTTAATAGTATCGCGAAATGCAAGGGTGTTTTTAGTACCATCTTACATTTCACGCTAAAAGGTAGGATTAAATATCATCCATCTTCATGACCTGTTCCTGTTTGTCTGACTGATATATCTAACGTTCCCTAAGATGTCGAGCGATGTTTGTCTAACGACAAGTTTATAACGAAGCTTCCGTTAAATGTATAAGATTAACATACAAATCTTCAGCTTCCACGACATCATTCGGCATTTGTAAATTGTGCTCTTCCATGAGCATCTTGAACATATCAGATAATTCCTCTGTGCACCCAAATGCGTTTAGCTTCTTGCACAACTTTTCTGCTATAAAAGTGGCATCATCCAAGTCAATGCAACTTTTGTAATCTTGTGTACCTAGAGAAAAAGAACGATTCAAACTGTCAGTAAAAAAAACTATCGAAGTTGATTGGCGAACCACAAAGTGAAATTAGGAAAAGGTAAGTTATCGTATAGACCGTATACGGTTTGTTACTTCACCTTGGAGTGATGGAAGATTGTACAATACATCCGGCCTTCCGGGTGGGGTTTCCTGATTGTGATAAGGTCTTATTCTGTGAGTGTTCCAATGCTTTACAACTTTGTCTAACTCATCTTGAATTAAACCCTGGTAACAGAACTTGAGGCTAGAGCTGATAAAAAAACCATAGTCAACGATCCTCTACACATAGAAATAGAGGAATTAAATAAATGAATTCGACATAGATGAAGAAACATAAAATGATAACGAAATGGATGAATAAAATTAAAAGCGGAGTTAAACTCGTTTTTTTTTTCAGTCCCGTTAGGTCTATACAACTTGTTGGAAGCAACAGAGTCAGATTTAGTAGTTACACTCGAGAAGCAAGATAAAAAATGAAAATGCTTGCAATACAAAGGTCGAGGTTTGTGAAGTGCTCGATATGTATGGGAGAGGGATTGTACAGAGTAGGAGAACATAAATACTGGTAGAGCATTATTGAGTTCACTTATATAGGGTTCTGGTTTGTTCCAACATACAGTACTTACCACTGCACCAAGTCGTTATCATCAAAAAGGCCCCTATCCCTCAAGTCCTTGAAATAGGTTATCCAGAAATCTGAACTACTTTTTCTTAACTGAGACCACCTTGCTTCGATCCGCTGTAATAAAATTTATATATTTATATATATCCGCTGTAATAAAATTTATATATATATATATATATAATATATATATATGTTGTGGTTTGAAATGTGGCATGGTTTGAATTTTTTTCAAACTAGCTCATTTTTGGATACCTAGCATTCTAAAAGGGATTTTATTTTTGGGGAGTCATTAATAAAACAGGGGCTTGGATTTTTTGGGGGTTGGGAGGTGTAACTAAAAGAACTAGATAAAAGATTATGCAAATATCCCCTTTTCAAACCAGTTTTAACAATTTCAAACCAAGAAACATTTCAAACCACAACATATATATATATATATATATATATATCTGCTTGTCAAGAAAATTACGAATTAACTATGCTTTTTAAAATACGTACCTGATTTTCAACCGATGTTCCGTACTGAAAATTGCTAACTGCTACTTCGTCATTCAGACCAAAATGAAGGAATACTTGCATCACCTCAATGTTAACATTTTCTGTTCCATTATCAGCTCTAATGCGCCTCGGCACTCCTAACAAAGTGAAGTGATTTTAATAAGATAAGTTCTAATTTAGGAATATAAAGGGGCCTGATAAATAATGTCTAACTTTCCTTTAATCATTCTAATGCAACCAGCGAAGTAGTCGGCCACTATAGCGGGGTCGTTGTTAGATGATGCCACCCTCAGCCACATAATTCGTCTGGAGTACCTAATATGAAAATAATTTTTACGATTACTAGAGGCTGCTGTCATACAGTACGAACAAATTTTCCTCAATCACCCCTGGTTTTTGTCTGTAAACTCAAAACTGGTAGGTCCCGACCGATCCACACTGGACACACCGGACACTTTCGCTGTTTCTCCTAGCCTTGTTTCGCCCCATGACAGGTAAACCGGAATCCGGAATCCATGAAAAAATGAGACTTGGTATCCGGAATCAATGCTACTGTAATCCAGAATCCACACACTAGGATCCGGAATACAAGACTTAAGCTATGAAATCCGGAATACAAGAATCCTGGACAACAAAAATGGAATCCTGAATCCACGGGAAAAAAACCACATGGAATCCGCAATCCTAGGATTCGGTATCCAGAACCCTATTGAAGAACCTGTCATGGGGCGACTTGTTTCAACTTACCCGTCAATGCAACCATGGATGCAAAATCCAAACGGCTTCAGCTTATCGTACCCATCTATATGCCAACAGTAGTTCGGACCCTAAAATATTGAAAAAATATTTTGTAGTCTATTAACGTGTTCATATCATAGTGCTGGTTTATAAGAAAATTTTGAAAAGTCATTGCCGTTTGGGGCTCTGTCTATGGGCAGATTTGACAGATTTCGCCGGCAACTCGATGCATTGCCGCATAGGACCCTTTCCGATGACTAGTCACTCTGTTTTATGTTGTTCTTCTGAAACCCGAAAAGTCAATATCCTGAAATGTTGTGGAGCTTAGCAGTTTCAGGATCCCTGTTTTACAAGGTTTAATTATAGTGTATGATCTCGAATGATCGGAGATCGACCCGTTGTTATGATCGCGTTTCTATTTCGTACTTACTTGCGAGCGGTAGGTCCGTCTTAACAGTCTGTGAGATTTCCTGCGTTCTGTACCTTCTGGGTCAAGCGTTCTCAACGCAATCCGTACAGTTTCTCTGAAAGTGCATGGATAACATCTTTCAAATTTTGTTACTAATTTTAGTGCTTATTTTTACGGTGCGCAATTGCTGTACATACCTATTAATTTGTAGATGGTAATCATTTCGCAGTCTCTGGTGCATTTGTCTGTAACCAATGCAGTTTCCACTTCCGAATAGCTCATTCTGTATAGATAAATATATAATGTTATTAAACGAAGGATTCCATATTGCATTGTTCTTTGTACATGATCTCAGGTAGGTTTTAGCATTTGGATACGCAGACATATCTCAAAGGGTGCAAAATAGCTAATTTTAGATAAAAAAAAACATCAAGGCCAAGCTTAGAGGCTATATTTTTTTAGTTTTTGAATCTCCTTACCTCTATCATGCCTATGACTGTTACGAGGTCAGGTACCCCTTCCCTCCTCTTAAGGTTCATCTTACGTAGAAGTCGTTTCAAATGTCGGAGGCTTAGCATTGTTAAAAAAAGTTTGCCAATCGCATTAGCAACTGTAGCAAAAGGCGTTCTTATAAATCACAATATTCACTATAACATTAAGAAGCATGAACTCACCTCAGGGTCTCGCCATGATGGACATACAATAGAGCTAACATTTCCTTGTATTCAAAACCTAAATGAAAGTACTTCTTAACAAGATCATTTCCTACCAACTGCTGTCAAGGAAAGCAATTTTCAGCGCCTATACAATGCAAAATATTAAGGAAAAGAAATTACAAGACAAAAAGATACGGGAAAGTCCCTGTTCATTAGCAAATGCTGGCAGATAATACGACATGGCAATGACTCTTCTAGGGAAGGCTCCAAATGATCCACGTGTTCGTACACATATCATATCTGACATCTTGCATCTGACATCTTGCATCTGACATCTTGCATCTGACATCGTGCATCTGACATCGTGCATCTGACATCTTGCATCTGACGTCTTGCATCTGACATCTTGCATCTGACATCTTGCATCTGACATCTTGCATCTTACATGTGATAATATCGTGCATCTTGCATCTGACATGGCCCCTATGGGCTTCCGTAAAAAACTGTTTGGCTGTTGTTTTTTTTCAAATAGTAAGAGAAGGATTTCGCAGTGTCTGAAATATCATTTGCTAGATTTTTTTCCAATGTTTGTGAAGTAGTCGTTAAAGGCATTAGAAATGGCTGTTGGGTCCGTAAGCACCGAGTCACTAGTTATAATTTTACTCGGAATGGAAACCGGAGATGCTTTAAGAGTGATTATTTGCTTTATACCTTTCCATATTTCTTTAACGTTCTTAAGATGTGCTGAAAAATAGTCTTCATAATATTTTTCCTTGCTGGCCATTAATAGACGTTTAAGTTTATTTCTGTATAGTTTAAACTTATTATGTATAAAGGAATTCTGAGTATTGAGAAACTGTTTATAGAGTTTATTTTTAATAGCAATTGAGTGTTTGATGCCTGTTGTGATCCATGGTTTGAAAAGGAATTTGATTTCCTTTCTAGAAAGTTTTTTTCAGGGGGGCGTGTTTGTCAATAATCCTTTCTACTGAAGCGTAGAAAGAGTCAAAGTAGTCGTTTACGTCTTTACAGTGCGAAAAACAATGCCCCCAGTTTATGGCCTGCATATCATGCACTACCGCGGACTCGTCATATTATAGTGGTACTGTAAGTATAAGTTAGTAACTTTTCTCAAAACAGCATTTTTTACCATAATTTTTTTTTCTTAAAATGTATCTTACTTAAGTAAATCAATTAAAGAACAAAAAAAATGCAGTCGGTTTCTTTTTTAATTTTTGAAACACAATAGAGATATTTTAATTTGAGCCATTACTTGTGCAACATCGAAACTTGATCGGTTCCTCATTCATATGAATAATATTTGTCACATCTCAATAATGACATAACACATAAGTTAAGTACTATTAGTGTAAGTTCCTACTTTCCTTTGAGTTATCAATTCAACAAAAACACATAAATTATGCAAAAAGCAAACGCTGCCTTCATTTACGCACAAATCCTCCAACTTCATCCAAACTGAAGACACTTTTCCATTCTTCTTTGTTCTCTTCAAACTTCTGATAAGCTCGTTGGCTCGCCTCTCTGAAGGGCTGTTTTTCTTCGTCATTCATTGAGTGCCACTTTTCTGTCAACTGCTCGATCCAAGATGCCAATGACTGGCTTGATTGCTTCGGGAATTGCTCTTTCGCCGCTTTCACGAAATACCCAAAGGCTGTGATAGGTCTCTGAGGAAATTCAAGCCGTTTTGAGAGGTCCATCGAGGCGTTAGCTTCTTCTGGCCGCATTTCTTCCTGGAGAGTTAGGTGAATCCTCTCATCGTCTTCTAGATTGTTCTCATAATCTTGAAGCTCAGATTTGTACAGTTCTAGAAGACTGAGATATTTTTTCCGGTAAAAATCTCTCTCTTGAAGGCTAGCAGTTTTCCATTCATCTCCGAGACGTTGTATGATTTCACTAGGCTTCACACCAGAGTGATTTTGTAGGTACTGTTCTGCCTTTTCAAAATAGTACAATGTAAAAATTCCTGGAGGTGGTTTCGGTTTTGGCGGGATTTCGCTACTAAAATACTGGATTTGCTTGTACATCAGCTTAGCCGGAGGATATCTCTGTCGAATCAAGGAATTACGAAGAAAAATAGGTCCAGTAATCATCACTGAAAGCGGTAGACGGGTAAAATAACTACGAAAAGATTATTATGCGAGAAATAAAAATGTCGCAAGCTCTCCGATGAGGCCTAAAGAACAACTTTTTCAGAAAAGCCGACGTGCGCGGGACCTTTGCAGCGCGGGACCGGGGAGCGGGTACCAAACAAAATGAATAAAAAATACCCTAGATACAACAGCGACTGCTTGGAGTCTACATAATAAAGCCAAAGACTCGTTAGACCTTTATTCGTCACAATTACGAGAGAAAATCCTCTTTTCTCCCCTCAAACTATACCACAGGGTACCCAGCCATAATACTTGTGTCTGTCAACTTTGAAACGAGGCTTGATCAAAATGGCGGCCTTCAAACTGAAGGTCTTACAAAATTGTTGCTCATTTTCCAATCGTTTCTCCTTGTCCTTTCTTCGAACAGCTAGATATCAAGCTGCATTTCGTAGATGGAGTCACAAAGAATGTTCTGTCGAGGTTGAAGTTGGAGGAAGGTAAATTGTTTGATTTTATTTTTGATTCCCAATATTCGCGCACTAGTTCCTTCCGTCTTTAAATCTTCATCGTATTTTATAGCAAGTAATGTTACTTTTAATTCATCTAGGCAACTAAAGTTCTCCACAGGCAAACTCGCACTGCTTGCAGATGGATCGACCGTCACTCAGGTATTGTTTTTTACTCGCACGTGGTAATGTCAAGTGCTGTAGGCCAGTGCTGTGCCGTAGATGCCTAAGTCCTGGCAAACCACAGGGATCCCAAGCTCGTAGTTTGTTGTTTAGAGTATTTGTAAGAAATTCACACACGAGGCTCATCTAGCTATTGAAGTAATCATTTTAATAACCTCTGTCAAATATTGAAAAAATTAGCTTCCTCTAACTCATTCTACATAAGGCCAAGAAAAAAAAATACATGTTTATTGACCCGCCCGCATCCTTTTTCGGGGCCGCATCAAGAATTTTTGTATTTAATTATTTCAGGGGCTCATAAGTAGGGGCAATAAACTTCCCCATGTTCTGGTACTATATAGGTGTCATGGCGTTTCCTAGTATCAGGCTATATTTAGACGCGCGGATAAGCCA
Source organism: Nematostella vectensis (assembly GCF_932526225.1). NCBI lineage: Eukaryota > Metazoa > Cnidaria > Anthozoa > Actiniaria > Edwardsiidae > Nematostella > Nematostella vectensis. The sequence continues at coordinate 10,288,087 of NC_064040.1, read as the reverse complement.
ATCAGATTCAACCTTTGTGTCAGCATTTTGGCTGAGCTCAACTGCATGTGCAGTCTCAGACAAAAAGCTATGTTCTCTCTTCGGTACTTTGACTTTTTGTTACTCTCTTCTTTAATATGAATCCAACCGTACCTATGACTTTGAATTCTAGCTTGCAATTCTTTTGGTAAACAAACAAAACCGACGGATGATAGATAAAAATATATTCTTCCTAACTGCAATTTGCACGTGCAGCCTAACATCACATGCGCGTGACCAACTTCAAAGTAGCTGATTGGCCCGTTCGTGTGCGCGGGTCTAAAAATAGCCTGATCCTAGGAAAAGCCGTGACACTTATATAATACAGATGATTACCCCTACTTATGAGCCCCTGATTATTTCTGCTGCTTTTTTGATTGTTTGTTCCTCAGAAGTTCAAATTTCATGCGTTAACGGTGCCTGGGCACTGAAATAAAAGCAGACGTTCCCGTTTCAAGGCTTTTCTTACTATTTTTTTTACTCATTCGCAACATCTCGGAAATTTCCTTTGTAAATCGTACAAATCTTTGATAAACCAAGAAGAAAAATAAATAAAAAAATAATAAAAAAATGGCCGCATGCTCCCTATTTTGTTCTTATCAGGACGATAAACATGTTATTATTTTTACTTCCCCTTATATATGAGAGGAAAGCACAGCTTGGTTTAATTCGTGAGCTTAGGCTCTGTGTGGCAAAACAAAAACTGATTAAAAGGTTCATTGCAATGTTAAAATCACCAGTGGAATAGCCAGTGTTAGCTACATGGGCTTGATACCATCTCCAAAAAGAGTAAACAAGATTTTGGCAACCATGTGTGTGTGGGGGGGGGAGTGGGGAACAAGAATTTGGGAATATCTACTGTATATATCATGGTGATGTTTTGATGTCTTGCCTGAAGAAGTCTCAAATGATGAAGACAAATGACAGAGACAAGTACCATTTTTTGTGTGTACATAGATATCTGTAAAGATGTGTCTGTACATGTGACTAATAAATATCATGACTAACAACATGTTTGTGTCAAGTATGAAGACACCTCTGTACTAGTTACAGCAATCTCATCCAAGAAGCCATCAGAAAATTCCTTTTTGCCTTTAGTGGTAAGTGATTGAATCACACACCCAATTGTTTTCAATTGATTGCCATTACAATGTCTTCTTCTGTGTGCAGGTCATGGGTGATGAAAGCACAACACAAATTGATTTTGTTTTATCTCCAACCCCCCCTCCCCCCTCTGTCTCTCGTTCAAAGGGTACTACAATTTTAAATGGTTGCCATTCATAAAAATATACTTTTTTTCCTACCGAGAAAATTAATGCCGCCCATGCAGGTGATCCAGGATCTCTCTCCTTTAATTTTTATTAAAGAGCAACAAGCGATTTTCTAGAATAGTTATTTCCAAAAATTGTTATTCAATTGGAAATGATCAAGACCCAGGGATATGAGCCCTTTCAAGTGCTAAAGTTTTTGACTTGTATACATTTGACCTTTCATAACAGCTCATTTATAATGCCACATAATCTTTTTAGCAATTTACAAGATATACTTAGAATAAAATGTGATATGGAACAAAATGAGTACAATAGCAATAACATAGATATTTTTATGTGGTTTTATGGGACATTTTGGTAAATAATGCACTGTCTGGGCCTGGACATAATAAAGAATACAATGTCCGTCTTCAACATAATACAATGCCATGGCAACCGCTGAGACCTTCATTGTATTGTGTCCAGAGCCCTGGAAGAACGATAAATTTCAACCTTGTAGCGAAAAATTGCATTTATGTGGCATATAGGATTTTGAAGGGAAAAGCTGTCCATTTTCTGCTGAAATGTTTCCTGAAGAGTCGAAGTTGTGATTGCCAGCCTGTGGACCTTCCTGCACTGTTGTCTTTTATTACAAGTGGGGAGGAACCAGAAAACAAAACCTAAAATGGAACCAGATCAATCTATGACAACAACTTCAAGAAATTGGCTTTATGACAGATATATATATATATTTGGTACACAAAAAAAGGATGACATTCGATACAAGAACAATGTGTCTGGTTTGCCCGTAGTTTAATGCCTACTCCCACTACCCCTCAGTTAAAAAATTTTGTATGCTGTCGGGGCAAGTTCCTCAATGTGCTTGTTTTTCTCTAGGTTGACTACAAGGAGAAGGCTTCTGCAGCCTGTCTTATTCCTACCACATTCCTGAGGAGGGATCTGCTTGCTAATGAACGGGAGATACTGGTCTGTAGGAGAATTGGTAAGTGATTTAGAAAAAGAGAAGAATGGTGTTTTTCTTTAGGAATATTAATACAGTTTGATTTGTTCTAACTTCATAGGACTGTACTGTATTCTGATTTTCTTTCTGATTTTCTGAATTTCACAAAAGGACAGAATGAAGATACGCAAATTCAAAAATTTGACAGGTTAAAAGGGGAAATTGACAGGTTAAATAAGGCAAAGCTTCATGTACCATGGAAACTAGTGAAACATTTTTTATGAGAATCTAACATAGAATGAGCAATGTGATTACTGTACAGTACATCCACAAAAGAGCCTCTAAGAACTGTTCTCTGTGCAATCTGGGAAAGTTCGGATTAGGCTTCCACAACATCGTCACGGTATATTGCAGCCCCATTTGATTGGTTGCTTAGTACGCTGCTCCCAACTGGTCTGGCACCCATTATCTGAGTGTCTTGATGAATCAATCAAATCTTTTTTTTGCAGATCGTTCTGTGAGGTCTCTGTTCATGAAGGGTTACACATATGACACACAGGTGATGAATTGATCAAAGGACCTTTCCTCACTGGCTCTTGCCCTGGATACATATTTATTTGACGCATACAATTTCTTGCAACAAAGAGTAAATGTAGGGTTTTGATGTAAAAAAATTGCTGTATCAACAGATCATATCACATCTTCTGGCCGCTGACCGGTTCAACAATCCCGATGTTGTGGCTGTGAATGGAGGTAGACACCCCTCTCTTCTACAGTTTGTGTGCTGAGTGTTTTGCTTAAAACAAAACTTGGATCAAATTCTGCTTCCCATAAATGTTAAACAGTGGAACCTTTATTTTATGATACTGGATTTTGCTATAACCTGGATGACGTTCCTATCTCCCAGCGGAAATATAGCGAAATGTATAAGAAATTATCTCTTCCTGACGATATTGGATACAACAGTATTCTCAATTTTATGATACAAATCTGTTCTCCCGTGTAATTTTGACCTCTCCAAAATTACGCTATGATACAGATTTGTATCGTAAAATCAAGAATATTGTTGTATCCAATATCATTAGATAGAGGTAATTTCTTATACATTTCACTGTATTTATACTTATTCTGTCCATCAACAAAGAGAGAAAAACTCTGCACAGTACAGTTAATTGATTTTTTTTACTTCACAGATCATGTTAAATGCAGTCTTGAGAGTAACTGTACAGATTTACACAGAGTTTAGTTATACAATATAATTATCATTTTGTAAAAGATGATAATTAACCCGACCTCGCTACAACAAAATTGTCAACGGGCTTTCCTTTATACAGGGCTTCTAGAATTATGTGCTTGTGCGAAAGTGCGTAATTTGGCTTTTCCGCGTAATCCACAAATTTCCGCGTAATCCAGCATAATTTGGCTCAAATTTAAAAGACAAAACATTTAGTTGCACAGCTAATGTGTTCTTTTAGGGTTCTTACCTCTATTTTTTGTAAAAAAGAGAGATATTCTTCGTAAGAGTGCGATATTTCGAACTGAATTTCGAAAACAAATAAAATGACTAGGCGTTATTTCCTAAAAATCGAAGGCCTAGGACTAATTATAAAATACCTTTTTGGCTAGGAGCCAAATGAAAACTTGCCTAAGAAATTTTCACACAAAAAAAATAACCTTCTAAAGTAACAGTTGATATTCCGTGTAATTTAGCACGTAATTCAGTAAAGAATCCCACAAAATTTTGATTTTTAAAGAAAAATGTACTGCAAAATCCTGCGTAATTTAGCGCGTAATGATTGATTTTCCACGTAATTAAGAGCGTAATTTAGCAAAGAATCCCGCGTTTATAACATAAAATCGAGGACCTCTTTGCAACGATACCTCAGTTTTACAATACATTTTCTTTCCCCAGATGGTATTGTGGTATGGTGTGGTGATTATTATTAGGAGAGAAATGTAACGTCACCTATTCCCAATGCTTGATTAGTGAAAATTGTTTGTTAATTTTATTCTTTTACAGCATCTGCATCACTTGCTTTGTCTAGTATCCCTTGGAGAGGACCTGTAGGTAATGAGCTTAAGATCTTTTCTGATTAACATTATTATTTTTTTCATTACTTTGTCATGCTTTGGGTAGACACCTGCTCAGTTCATTTCTGTTATTCAACAAGAAACTGCTTGATGTTTGCACAACAATACTGTACTTATGAACTTAAATACATATTATTACAAACAGTAAACAAGACAATAACAGATACTGTAGATTGCCCAAATTTGCGGAATTTCAAATCTCCTAGATTTTCACAGTCCCCTGGAGTCCTCTGAAAGTCTAAAAAAATTCCTAAAAGCCAATAGGAGAAAACAAGTCTTTTCTAATACACTGGGTCTATGTAGGGGATGCTGGAATTAGGGAAATTGATGATTGAAATTGAGGTTTGGCACTTACAGGGAATTGTTTGTCTGATGTGTTTTTATTGGTCCATCTCTCTGTAGGAGCTGTGAGAATTGGGGATGTTGATGGTTAACAAGGTTTTGGCACTTCCAGGGAATTGCTTGTCTAATGTGTTTTTATTGGTCCATCTCTGTAGGAGCTGTGAGAATTGGGGATGTTGATGGTTAACAAGGTTTTGGCACTTCCAGGGAATTGTTTGTCTAATGTGTTTTTATTGGTTCATCTCTCTGTAGGAGCTGTGACATTTGGGGATATTGATGGTTAACAAGGTTTTGGCACTTCCAGGGAATCGCTTGTCTAATGTGTTTTTTATTGGTCCATCTCTCTGTAGGAGCTGTGAGAATTGGGGATGTTGATGGTCAGCTGGTGGTGAACCCCTTGCGCCAACAGCTGGAGCATAGTCAGCTTGATCTAGTCGTCACAAGCAGTGAGAGCAAGATAGGTACACATTCTTGTCACAGTCAGTCTTATTAGTCTACCACAACGTAATATGCAATCTTCTTACTCTTGTTAATTGGTGACATTATGGTGCAGATATAATTGCTGCAGCACAGAGGCATCCAGACGTTTCGTCGTCCATACACCAGTTCATGCATAGCAAAACCAGTTTATCCATAACCATAGCTGTTCCATCCATAGATGTAATATGGGTTTTGTTATTATTCTAGTGATGGTTGAAGGGTTTGCTAAAGAGGTCCCTGATGAGAGACTTTGTGAGGCCATAAAACTTGCATTTTCTGAGGTGAGCAAGTGGAATGAAGTATAACAATGTCTAATTTGCCTTTAACTTATGAGTGTGATATTTGAGGGAAATAAGACTACCCACAGGACAGTGCCAAGTGATGGCTAAAGGCTGGTCTTTTAATGCAGGTTCACAAAAAAGCAACGAAACTGAAGATGGGAACTACAAGAAAATTTGCCAACAAATATCAAAGATAATAGTTGGCTTGTGCGATCGTTTTAATGGAAAGCTTTTGATTTTTATGCATTGTTGTTGTTGTCGTCGTGGGGGCCTCAATGTAATAGTGAATAACAAAGTTGCGATTGGAAAATGAATGCCACAACCGCTTCACTAAAGTGACCACCTTAAAGGTATTAAAACTACAATGTTCGGCTGACTATTATTCATTTTTTTTCAAGTTGCTGCCTCAGTCAAAGAGGTTGCTTTATATTTTGAAAGTGTCAGCTTTAATTAGAAAAGGGTATCTGCTTTTGGGATTTACACTCCTTGCAGAAAATTAGTCCCAAATACTGTATGATATATTTCATTATTATCCCGCAGGCCCAGCCAATCATTCAAGCAATCAAGGAGCTTCGTTCATATGCAGGAAAAGAGAAAAAGCATTTCGACATCATATCTCCCTCACAACAGCTCAGTGATGCAGTTGAAGAGTGGGTATCTTACAACGTGATTGTATTCTCTGTAGAAATGTTATAGAACTTTTTTGGATAAACTATTGAAACTTTTCTTCAATTCAACAGATTTGCTGCCCCAAAGCTTGCTGATATTTTTTCTAACTTCGCTTATTCCAAGGCAAGTATTTAATACAGTTTTTTGAAGGGCATTTCATTCGTTAATTCACAATCTCTAGTAAGAGATTCACCTTTAAAACCTCCAATGTTTCTTTTTTTCAGCTTCAGAGAGATGACAGAATATTTGGACTTAGAGATGAATGTGTAGAAATCTTTCAAGGTACTTTACTGTCTTTGTAAAACTTGTTCGCATTCTTTACCTAACTCATCAAGCTTGTTGTATTGTACTATATTGTCCAGATCAATTCCCTGATTCTGGTCCTGGACTCATTGAACAGGCTTTCAATGCAGTCAACAAGTCTGTGTTCAGAGCAAATATACTGGAGAAACTGCAAAGGTAAAAGCCTCCAGATACATAAAACATCAGACCTATTTTTTAATGAAATGTTTTTGCTGCATCCCAATGTTACTTGCTCTTCCCAATGTCTTGCAAAAGCAAGGCCACACAAAAATTTTGTGGTTCACATTTTTAACAATTGGAGAGGCCTTGCAGTAGGGATGGAAAAAGTGTGATGTTGCATAACCTCACCTACCTTGACATTTAAATTAACACTAAGTCAGACAGGTGAATGTTCTGTGTGTTTTAGTGCATTGTTTCGAAAAGGTTTTATTTTTGTAAGTGAAATCGTGAAATGGAAGTGTTTCCAAAAGTTTTCAAGTAAATATTTATTCAATTAAGGTTCCGTGTTAAACTGGAGAGTCAAACACCAAGCACTGTACACTCACCTTTTTTGCTGTTTTCTAGATGTGATGGTCGCAAGTTTGATGAACTGAGAAGTATTGATTGTGACATCAACTTATATAAAACCCTTCATGGCTCATCCTTATTTAAAAGAGGAGAGACACAGGTTTGTTACATGTTATGGACTTGTCACTTTGTAGCTATTACAGTATTTTTTTCAGAATCTTGAACCCTTATTGCCTATAATAGTCAACTGTTTTAGCCTTATGTACATGCTAAAAAATAAGCCTACAAAAAGGCGTACATGTAGCCACTGAAACAACTTCAACGTCTTTTTAATGTACAGTTATTTAGTTATTTAGTTATTTATTTAGTTATTTAGTTATTTTCCATTATTTGTCCACCTCCCATCATGACTACAATAACAGCAGATGGCCATACAGTGCATGAGTTGAAAATGTTGGTCTTATTTGCACCTATGGACAAAAACAATATTAAACTGGAATTGAAAAGGAGGAATTTCCATGTTACACGAGTATTCATGCAAAAGCATGTAGCATCTCAGAATTTCTTAACCCTTTCACATCAAGTCTGTTAAATTCCTTCCAAAAGGTATTTTCAACTGCAACGTTTGGATCTGTCGGTTCTGCAGCCAAGGTGGACACTATATCTGAAGCTGTTGGGTAAAGAAAAACTACTAAAATGTTTTTGTCGTTTTAGATTGCATTTCAATGCTAAAATGTATTATTTGGCTTATTTTTCAGGGGCAGCAAAGAAAAGCAGTTTATGCTGCATTATGAGGTATAGATATAGATTATTCATTTCCTTTTCTTAATAATTTCGTAACAATTGATTAAAAATTGAGACTTTTTCTCTTTGTTTACAGTTTCCACCTTTCTCTACAAATGAGGTGAAACAGAGGCGAGGAAGCTTTGATCGTCGTGAGATAGGACATGGTAAGACAAACTATGGTGATTATAAATTGTAGCCATGGGATATGGTTTTAATGATGATGAAATCGTTGAAAAGATGATAAAAGTGGTTTAACAAACGTTTTGATGAATATTGTGGAGCAAAATGTTAGTGTTGTTTGAAGACGTAGATAATTTGTGGATGTGTTTTGAAAAAGTGATTTACTTTGTGGTCATTGGCGTAGCCAGGATTTTTAAGAGGGGGGCTCCCAAAAGGCCCTTCGAAGGCATTTTCTTTTTATTTCAGGTGTCTCATACATTTGCTGTATTTATGGCTGCTAGAAGGAGGGGGCCTGGGCCCCCTGGCCACCCCCTGGTGATGATTATCCAACAAGAATTGCAAGAGTTGCTTCAGTGTATGTATGGAGTAGAAATCATACAATTATCATTTGTGTAATTCCAGGTGCGCTGGCAGAGAGAGCTCTCGTCCCAGTTCTCCCTGATGAGCTCCCTTTCACGTTACGTTTGACGGCCGAGGTTCTTGGATCAAATGGTATGTTATCGTAAAACGTTTTTCTTAAAATGAACCTTGCACCATCTTATCATCAACATCCTTGGGCCTCAGCCCAGATGGCACACACTATCTCTCTACACCTTGCATTCTGCCATTTGGTATCTTTTGGTAACTTGTTTATTTGTACTCAGGCTCGTCATCCCTTGCCTCGGCGTGTGCTGGTAGTCTGGCTATGATGGATGCAGGTATGGTAATTCCCCTTTATCCTCTTTGTTTTATCAGGATTGCAGCTGTTACAGACGTTAAGGCCCTGTCACACGTACGTTTTTTCTCTTGCAACCTGTGTAGCAAAAAAGTAATGGCAAGTCGCCTGCGTGTGACAAACCCTTAGCAACTTGTTTTTCATTTCTCAAAGTCGCACGAAATGTAGAACGCTCTTCTATTTTCCTCTTTTTAAACTGCGAAATGTTGAGGTTTTGGTCATCAGAAGTTTCAAGGTAAAACATGTGCCAGTCAGGAAGTCATAAGCCCCAAAATGCTTTGCAGGAGTTCCAATCAAGTCACATGTAGCTGGCTCTGCCTGTGGACTGGTGACGAGCTCTGATGCTGAAGATGCAAGCAAGAGAGATATTGACAATTACCAGCTATTGACAGACATATTGGTGAGCAAAAATGCTTGATGATTTTCAAATATATGTCATCATCATTATCTAATACTAAAGCTTAAGTTTGGGATGTTTTTACGTCGTGTTGTGGTGGAAAATGGCTGAAATGTATCTGATATCTCGCATTTTCACGTACTGCTATGATATGATCTGATTCTATTGTTCTCTTCCGTAATCGTCGATGTTGTTGTCGATGCTGCTTGGCGTCCTGCTTGGTGTACCAGCAGAAGAGCTTTTCATTTTATTAGTAACTTCCTCGCTCTATTAATTGCAGGGCATCGAGGACTACTTGGGAGACATGGATTTCAAGATCGCTGGTACAAGGCAAGGAATCACTGCCCTTCAGGTATGTTGCTCTTGTATGCTTGTGGATTTTACCACACTGCTTGTTATACCACCATAACTCGGAAGCCATTTAGCTTTAAAACCTGTTGGGTTCCCTGGCTAATGTGAGAGCGGCAATAGCTTTAGGGCTTTGAAAAGATAAATTTCTATCTAAGACACAGCTAACAGATTCATTACCAGCTAAAGCACTTAATTAACACCACAAAGCTCGAAAACAGATCAAACCGTTAGCGTGTGCTCCCTGTGCCGACGACATGGGCATAGCACTCCCAGATGACCCAGGTTCTATCTAAGGTCATGTCAGCTTTGGATATGTTTAAAGGTGTAAAAACCTGGTTGTCTACACTGGGGATTGTGAATCCCTCGTCTTCTCAGATAGGGCCGTTAAGTGGGAGGCCATAGTTTTATCGCACATCACTGACCTGTATTGGAAAAAGTAAAAGAACTGATGGGATTGTGGCCCGTTGTTTTTTCTTCATTGACATTGTTTGAATACTGGCACTCATTAATGGAATTGTGTCGAACAGTCCGTATCTAGGTATCTATACAGGTGAAGATTCTGCCACATGCGTAGCGCATGTGATAATGTCTCGCGCTATATTCAAAATGGTAATAGTACGAAACACTTCCCATCGTTTCATGGTAAAAGGAATATAAGATGACTTCTTGTCTGTTATTGCTGCACCATAGGCTGATTTCAAAGTTCCTGGTCTTCCTGTAGCCATTGTAGAGGAAGCGATCAGAAGATGCTCAGGTATTTATTACCAACATTATCATCATTACCATCACCATCACCTTCACCAGCACCATTACCAACACCATCAACATCATTATCTGCGTTTACCTCATCATCATTATTATCATAATGATGTTATTAACCTGCTCTCCTTATATAGATCTTCTTTTTATTTGTAGTTGATCGAGCAAAAGTATTGGATGTTATGGAAGAAGTTATCCCAATTGCAAGAGAGTTCAAGAAAGACAATATTCCCGTGTCAGGTATTATCGTTAAGTTCATGGTAACAAACAAACTAACAAATGAAACCGTTTTACTGATTATGCGCTTTTCTCGTACGAGACTAGGATTTAGTTTAGTTATTGAGAGTATATATTCCCCTCCCAACCTGATACTTCAAACAAGATTATACCCCTAAAAGCCTTGAAAATGTTATAAGCAGGGACGCTGTATTCTTGCTTTGCATGCTTGAAATTTTAATTCCTTTTTTTTAAGTAAACGTAACAATATTGAAGCTCTGCGGGTTCAAGGTCGGACCCAGGATTTCCAAATAAGGGGTGGATAATGGTCAAATAAACGGCTTACTGTATAATTGATCCAATGGTTCTTGGTAGGTCACATAGATCTAACAATACTATATTAATACTATATTATATCATATAGATCTAACAAGCTATATTGGATTTGTCACGTCAGCAAAGTAGGCACAGCAGGCTAAGACTATCCAGGATATCCACCCAATCCCCCCCCCCCCCCCCCTTTGTATCCGCCCCGGGGGCTGTGAAGCATTGACCGAGAGTGCAACCCTATCTGAAATAGATGCATTCGTCCTTTGTAGGCTAACGGTTCTCATGATTACGCCACCCCCTTGCCTTTCAGGGAGTGTCCGGGTGCCTCTGAGTAAGCGTGGCAGGCTGATTGGGACAGGAGGGATGGTCATACGAGCGCTTCAACAGGAACTCGGTGAGATGAAACACAAAATACATACCAATACTTGACTTTCTTGCTGTGCCCGAAGAAGACAGTACTCTTAACAGGTGCGTTTCCAGGGGGGTGGGGGGGTCTGAGGGTTTCCGGACCCCACTCTGCTCATATGATGATATCAGTCCCACTCTTGTTGACACCTCGTTGATAGTTAAGAAGATGGTCAGTTTTGTGTGTGCATTTGGATAGAAAAGTTTCTAGATGGATCTAGTGACCTTTTACCAGATTTGAGAATGCGTATTCCATGGTAAGTAAATTACTACTCTGGATCCCACCCGCGTTTGTCTCTATACACGCCCCTGCTTAAGCCCCGTGAAAACAGCGTCAACATCAGCCAGCATTGCTGCCCCCGCCACGCTTGGTTGACCACAAGACATGGGAGTGTAGGGAGTATAGGCAAACTACTCACGGCAACAGTTGTAGCGTTTTGTGCTTCATAGTCAAAGAAGTCTTATTGTTATCTTTAACTTTGACCAGTTGTCGCATGTGACATACAGTTAAACAGATCCTAGAGTATTCTAAGGATCTATGCTGTAGTCACCTTGTCATGCAGAGAACGTGCTTTAAGGTGATGGTCAATTACCGCGCCATATATGCTGCTTTGCAGCCCCTCTTAGGCGTGCCAGACACTAAAGGGCCGTCTACACGGGCAATTTTTACTTGACAAGAAAAATTTACTAGTGTAGACGGTGAAAACTGTCAAGACTACTTTTTCAAAAGCTGGCGATTTTGCTTTTACTTGACAAGTTTTGATTTTGTAGATGTGTAGACGCTCAAAAAGTTTTACTTGACAAGTTTTTCCGATGAAAGTAGTTCGTAAGCCCCTTGATGCTAAATGCTTGTGGGCTATTAAAAACGCTGTTGCTGCCACGGTCTGTGTATTTGTCAGAGGCACCATTTTGTCCCATTTTGTGAGGCAAGCTTTGTTATTTTTTGTATCGCCTCCGTCTAAAGGCATTACCGGCTCATCGAACGGAAAACTTGTCAAGTAAAAGTTGCTTGTGTGGACAGCACCTCTACACGAACGACTAGAATTGTCAAGAAAATACTGTCAAGTAAAAATTGCCCGTGTAGACGGCCCTTATAAGCGGTTGCTAAAATAGACGCCATTTTACGCTCGCAAAACAACCATTTCTATTTAGCTAATCCAAAGAGTAACGGGTCTTTGAGTCGCTCACTTTCAATCGATTTTAAAATATCGGACTTCAATCTTAGGTGGCTACTTCAAAGTTTATTGTGAGCTGGTCTATTAATACGATGTTAATATGGCGTTTTCAGGCGTGTCCATAGATCAGGTCGAGGAGGAGGAGTTCTTGGTGTTTGCGCCTGATCAGACTACATATGACGAGGCCATCTCTAAAATCAACGAGCTGCTTGTGGACACTAGTATATTTGAGGTGAGCACAATTTCTGCCATTTAGAGCAACCAGGAGATATGTCTATCAAGTCGGTAAGCCAGTCGGGAGATATAAAAACAATATCTAGCAATTAGGCCATCTTTAAAATAATTGAACTGTTCGTCGAATTTTCGATGGAAACTCGTGCGCGCTCAGGCTTTTCGCGGCATAATGACAACAATGAAAAGCAAATTATTCAGCGCTTACGAATCAACCAGTTCGTTTCTTTCTCAGAAAGGGCTATATTAG